>NC_083740.1:13255709-13610709 GCF_033458585.1 Syngnathus typhle
AGTTCACTCATTGACTCGTTCGTGAACGGGAAAGCCAGGATTCGTTCCCTCACTGATCCGTTCTCGCGGTGAACTGGAAATGCGATTCACTCAGTGAGTGATTCACTCAGTGAGTGATTCAATCAATGAGTGATTTGTTCACTCACAGATCGTTCGTTGGTGAACGGGAAATGCAATTCACGACTCGTTCGTGAACGGGAAGTTACATCATTTTCTTCGTTTTGTTTTACGGCGAGGTAGCACCAGCTTCAATGGGCATTACTGACACCTACTGGTTGAAGTTATATATGAAATGAAAAAAAAGAACGAATTACTTTAGGAAGTGATTTGTTCACTCTCGTTCACTGAAAAGAGCCGTTCTTTTTGAACGGCCCGTTCACTCACGAGCCAACACTAATGTAATGTCTTACCGTTTTTTTTCATGTATAATGCGCCCTCATGTATAATACGCACCCTAAAAATGGCATGTCAATGCTGGAAAAAAGCCTGTACCCATGTATAATACGCACCCCAATTTTTTTTAATTTTTAAAAATTTTTTTTTTTTTTTTTCAAGTCCCAATGAACGTCACACACGTATCTGGGTGTGGTGAAATTTGTCCTCTGCATTTGACCCATCCCCGTGTGATTTTGATCCATCCCTGGGGGAGAGGGGAGCAGTGAGCAGCAGCGGCGCCGCGCTCGGGAATCATTTGGTGATCTAACCCCCCAATTCCAACCCTTAATGCTGAGTGCCAAGCAGGGAGGCAATGGGTCCCATTTTTATAGTCTTTGGTATGGTCTTAACTAGGCTGGATGTATTTTTTTTGTTGGTGTTGATTTCTCCGACTGCCCGTAAAGGCACCACCGCGATCAGGTTAAAATGAAGAGAGGAAAGTGACGTGCGGACATGTGAAAAAGGCGGCTCTGTATGGGAGAGAAGTTGAAGAGGAATAAAAACACCCTTGGAAACCAAAACTTGCCCCTCGTCGTGACTCGGAGTCGCAACAAATGTTTCGGATTTGTGTAGGGTACATTGTGACAGACAGCAAACGAGCAGGTGATTGAGCAAGCGTCTGATACGAGAGCATTGCGTTCGTATGGAGCGTGTTTGAAGTGAACAGCAGAGACGAAAGGAACAAGGCAAAGTGTTGTGAAATAAAATATTACCTGTAATACGCATTTTGTTATTTGCTGATTGTATTAAACTATCACATTCATTGTCAGTCAAGAAGAGAAGAGGACTATTCGCATCGGATCCATAGTGCGCATGCGCAGTGATACTGCCTCCGTATGACGTCCAGTCCGCGATGGAGATTAAAAAACAAACAATATTTGACAATAACACAGGTTTCTGTTCCTCTCTTTGGTAATGTCACCCTTTCTTTTTGTCCCACGTCTTTGTCGGTCAGTCCTGTTGTTGGTTTTGTTAGAGAGTTATGTTAGTTTACCAAGTCTGTGTTTTGAGTTCCTCCAATGAACCCTGGTCCAAGCTGCACTTGGTCGCCCTGCTCCTTTCCACACTCCATCCGTGACAAGATTTTCTTCAAAAATTGTTGTACCATGATTTTCTTAAAAAAATAAAAATAAAAATTGTACCTATGTATAATGCGCACCTCAGATTTTAGGACAATAAATTAGTTAAATTTTGCGCATTATACATGGAAAAAAACGGTACTTTTCCCTGTGATGGGCCTTTCACACTCACTTGCTAGTTGTTAAAGAATGAAGCAAGTGTTAGCTGCAAGATTCAAATGAACCATTTTCCAATGATAAACTTTGCCCCGTTTGAAAAAAAAAAAGATGGCATTCTGTCTGTGCCTTTGAATGTGGTGCAATTTAATTTGGCTGTTGTATCCAATCACGTTATTTTAAAATAGTACTGATAAAATTGCTTATTCTACAAGTTGTTATCCAAATGATGAAAATGTACATGGTAAACCTGGGTTTGCACTTTGAGATTTGAGTGCATTAATGGACATTTTCAAACGTTTGATTTTGTTTATCTGTTATAAATGTTGTTTTTTTTTACTTGGTCTGAGGAAATATTCTAAGATTTTGAGATAGGATATTTGAGTTTTCTTAAGCTGTATGCCATAATCAGTAATATTAAAATAATAAAAGGCTTGCAATATTTCAGTTGATTTGTAATTAATCCAGAATTTGACTTTTTTTTTTTTAATCGCATTACAGAAAATAAAGAACTTTATCACAATATTCTAATTTTCTGAGACAGTCCTGTACAAACAAACTACTCTCAAAAACATTCTTGAAACATAACAGAGCAGGCTCTGTTCAAAATTATTACTCACCAAAATGCAGCCCTTCTTTTTCTTACAGAAAAGTAAGTTTGTTTGTTCTTTTTCTGAAGCGACGTCGACTCTCGCAACTCGAAGAAAAAGACCCTTTCAGCGCTTTTTCCTGGATTTTATCAGCAGACAAACCGGAACCGGAAATAAAAGCGATTACTTTTAACCCAAAACTCGATAAAATATGTCCCCAACCGCTATTTTTTTGGGCGTACACTATCTAATGCAGGGGGCACCAACCCGGTGCCCGCGGGCACCAGGTCGCCCGCGCCAACCACATCAGTCGGCCATAGGCCAGTTCTAAAAATTGTTTACAGTACACTGGTGAAGAGCATGCAATGCCAGGCTTCCCACTAACATTAATGTTCAGTGTCTTCACATAGAATATCATTAATAAAAATATAAAATTAAAGGTACACTGTGTAACTTTGTTATTTCAGAAGTGTATTATCAAAGTGGTCGCCCTTTGCATTATTCGGTGCCCTTGAAGTAGCTCCCAACTTCAAAAAGGTTGGTGACCCCTGATCTAATGTATTTAATTTAATCCCCCACATAGTCAGACATGGTATGGTTAAAATTAATAATGATTGTTTAAAATTCTGTACATTATTTGTACAACTTTCAGCTGGTTAAGAGTTTTATATTTTGAAATATGATCATATTTGATGGATTTAATTTTGTTGTTGATTTTAGGTTATTCCATAGCCCTAACATCAGTTTACCGAAATAAGCACACTTCACACGGATCAATGGTTGTTTAAAACAGAGCATCACAGCTTCTGTACAATATTAATATTGTATAAATGTATACAACTTCCCATTCCTTTTCTATTTTGTGCAGTGGATTTTTTTCTGTCTGTATCTGTTGTTTGTACAGTCATAGTTTGAATGACTTTCACCTTGCTTGTGCTTTTGAGTGTATTTGTCTTCATTTGATTGGTTGTGTGGTTTGCCTGTTTGAAACGAATGGATTCAATTCAATTAAACTTTCAGAATGGTTTTGGGTTTAATATTTCATATTTGATGGATTTAGTTTTGTCGTCTATTTTAGGTCTGTGTAGACCTAAAACGACTATTTTAGGTTATTCTACACACCTAAAATAGACGTCTAAATTAAGTCTATGTGTAGATCTAATATAGACGTCTAAATTAGGTCTACACATAGACCTAATATAGACGTCGATCAGGTTCCAGAAATAACCACACTTCACCCGGATCAGTGGTTGTTTAAAACAAAGCAATGCAACCTCTGTTCATTATTTATACAACCTACAGCTGGTTTATGGTTTAACATTTCATATTTAATGCATTTAAATTTGTCGTCTATTTTAGGTCTATATATAGACCTAATTTAGACGTCTTCTATTTTAGGTCTATAAAATAACCTCAAATAGACATCTATATCAGGTTACAGAAATAACCAGTTCACATGTACGGGTCAATGTTAAACACAAATCCAAACAACTTCTGCAAATTACTTATACAACTTACAGCTCGTTGAAACTTTAAAATTTCGAAATATGATTATATTTGATGTTTTTAATTTAGACGTCTATTTTAGGTCTATACCGAGACCAGTTTTAGACGTCTAAATTAGGTCTATACATAGACCAGACGTCTAATAGACATCTATGGCTGACAGAGTAGCTAACTAACGATGCATTTTTCCAACTGCAGCAAGACTGCGTTAGCGTCTGTTCGATGGAAATTCTGGCGTGAGGAGCTAACATGTAAATGGCGACGTGAATATAGCAAGCGCCAGGAAAAAAAAAAGACAGTCCGTCTTGAACAAGTTCCCAGTAGTGCGATTACAGCTATCACTACAGTATATAATCCTCTTCACACCCGGTATCAACAGGTGGCTCCGTGGCGCAATGGACAGCGCATTGGACTTCTAGGCTTTCGTAGTGATTCAAAGGTTGTGGGTTCGAGTCCCACCGGAGTCGTGGTTTTTTTTTTTTTTTGCACCTACGCTTATTTTTTTAGTAATTAGCACATTCTCACTACGACGTAACCTATCAAACTTTTTTTTTTTAAATACAACGCTACATAATGATTACCTTCTTCGAGTTTTGTGTTATCAAACCTTAAGAATACAAAGCTATATAATGATTACCTTCGTCGCATTTTGTATTCTATGTTTAGAATTAATTATTTGTAGTACTAATTTAAGGGCCTGTAAAATTGAGGCATGGCGATTTGCGACACGAGGCGCATATATATCAGCGAGATTTTACCGTTTGAGAACCTTCAGGAGCAGGACACCCAAAACGTGCCAATGTTTATTCTTACCAGTAGATGGCGTACACGCAAATGTAGGACAATGCTGCAGTGAGTTATACCGCTGAACTCAAGGTAGACAAGGTCAGAGAACAACACAGCAGGTCGGGAGACGACGAACATAATGGGGAGGCTGATAAAATCAGTGTATTTTCTTTTTCACATGGCTGTGTCAGTGGCGGTAAGAAATCGCACCTCATTCTTAAACTTGTTGCGTGTGTACAGTATTATTGTAGTCAGGGGTCGCCACGCCGAGTCACTCGCATTTGTTAGGCAGTTTTAAATCAGATAGTGAATCTGCACAATCCAATGATATCCAATGGAAAATGAAGGCAATGTTATGTATGTTCGTGTTTTCTATTAACTAGGTAACAATTATTTGTTCCTAAGTTGAAAGAAACAACATCAATATTTCAAATAGACTTACCATAAACTATTTCAGATTTGTTGTTGTACTCAGTGTGTGTTATGGGCCTCCTCGGGTCAACAAACAAGTTCCAACTAATGTATAATAAATATCGTAATTATAACCACGTAAAGAGTGCCATTGTTACAAAGTATTTGTGACAGTTGTTGCATATTGTTGATTCAACTAAAAAACAGTGCTATCTTGTCCAGGCACCTGTGCCATGTGAACAGATTGTGGTCCGCCTGCAGGCAGAGATTGAGGAGCTAACAAATGTGATCAATGAACAGCACAGATACATCCAGGTGCTCCACAGCCACCAGGCTCAGCAGCTAGAGCACATTCCCAACTCACATCTGGGAGCCCAAAACCCCTACAGAGGTTTACCGAGACTTTTTTTTTTTAAAATACAACGCTACATAATGATTACCTTCTTCGAGTTTTGTGTTATCAAACTTTAAGAATACAAAGTTATATAATCTTTTCTTTCTGCCTGCTCACACCCAGAACACTAAATAACTGTGGACTACAGTTAAATGTCTTTTTATCATAGATGCCATGCTGATACGGGCTGAAAGTTTTTGGTGTTTGTTTTGGCACTTTTGGTCCAAGAAAGAACTTTGTCAAAATATGAAAAATAATGAAAACAAAAAACCTTTGTATTAATTTCTAACATCAACCATATTTACAGCTAAAACACTGCACACAACACAATTCCAAAATTTACCAGAATGATTGTGTACGTGTGTGTGTGTGTGTGCGTGCGTGCGCGTGTGTAATTTGCATGCGCATGTGTGTGTGCGTAGACTGCTCCGAGGTGTTTGCTGATGGGAACGTCGCGAGTGGCTTGTATGCGATTCGCCCCGATGGCTTACCCACAGCGCTCAGCGTCTACTGTGACATGAACAATGGAGGAGGATGGACAGTTTTTCAAAGAAGGAGGGATGGCAAAGAGAACTTTGATAGGTGTGTGTGACTTTACGAATGCTAAATCAATGTAACATTGAACATTTAAGTGTCTTAAGTAAATGCTCTGTGTGTGCAGAGCGTGGGTGGAGTACAAGCATGGGTTTGGGGACCTACATTCCCCTGATGGAGAATTCTGGATGGGCAATGATGCTCTACATCATCTCACCTCACAAGGTGCGTGCATACGTGCGTGTGTGTGTGTGTGTGTGCGTGTGTGTGTGCAAGCACACATTTGCATTGTCTCTAAGGTGATTTGTCACACATCAGATCTTTAATCTAACCTTTTCTAGGGGACTACGACCTGCGCATTGACATGGAAGATTTTGATGGTAAAGAAAGCTTTGCAGAGTACAAGAAATTTAAAGTGGACAGCGAAACAGTAAGCTCACATCCTTCGTTTCCAAGTAACTTATCTGTAACCTTGACCTTCCTTCTTTTCTCACAACAGTACGGCTCTTATTTAGACTAATGTTTTCAGTTTCTAAGCACAAGCAAATGTGTACGGTTCTGTTGTGTGAATACTTCAACAACTCCTATCCTTTTTCTTCATCGATTAAGTAGATTATTGGGACTGGTGCCACAAAAGATATATTTCAACTACATCCTCTTTTGTGACACCATGTCAGGACCTTTGCTCTGCTCATTTTGGTTTTCATATAACTATTTGACAATTTTCACAATTTTTGGAGCTGTTACTGACATTGAATGTGTGGAAGGACTTGTACCGATTGCATTTGGGGGAGTACAAGGGGAATGCAGGAGACGCCCTGGCTGACCTGCACACCACCAAGCACCCATCTCCAGGCAGCAGTTCGGCCGGAGTCAAATTCAGCACCTATGACAAGAAGCCCGGTGGAGCTGGCAAGTGCATTAGGCACAGCAAGTCAGGCTGGTGGTTCAGCAGGTCAAACTATTTTCTCATTCCCACAAATCCACCATGCTGAAAAGCATCTTCATAAATGGTATAGACTGTAATTTTCTTCACACTGTGCATTCTTGTGCTCAGGTGCGATTCAGGGAACCTTAACGGTCATTACTACAAAGGACCATACCAAGCGATGACCACTGATGGCATGGTGTGGTACACATGGCACGGGTGGTGGTACTCCATCAAATCAGTGGTGATGATGGTACGAGCTGCTGACCTTAAGCATCCGCAGGTCAAGGCACCGAGACAACTAGACCCGAAGAAAGCGTCAGCTGATCTCTCTCATTACCCACCTGGCCAATAGGCTGAAAAGCAAGTAAAACTTTGCCGTTACAAAAGCAGACTGTATTTTGTATGATGTAGTCTGTGCTTCTGTTGTTTCATTTTTGGTATTACAGCACCACTGTAGTTGGATTGCAACAATTAAAACGTGACTAAAATCGAATGTCTTACTGTATTTATCCTGTTTTCAAAATAAAAGAGACCATACTGTACTGAGGCATTGTAGGTACATTTGACGTTTTAGAGGATTAAGACAGAAAAACAACTAAAAGGCTAGTGTCTCTCAATAAATGTTTTCATGCTGTAGGAAAGTTTTGTCAAACGTGACATTACAAGTGATCAGCTATGAAGTCAATGAGGGCTTTAGGTCATTTTACAAAGTGTCAATTAGTCTTATTTATCTGGGATTTTAGGTAACAGCGGGAATATAGTAGTTAAAAGCATTTTGCTTCAGGAAATGGGAGGTGGGGTCTAATTTGACCAGTACAAACATAGCGAAACATCCAAGGAGAATTACATTCCACATTGTAGAGTAAGGTTGAAAGGAGCAAACTTAGAACAAGCACATCTAAGTTCAAGTCTATGGGTTTAGGTCAGTTGAAAGTTTGCATTTGCTCACATTAGCATGTGAAGTTCATTCAGTTCTTCCAAAGGTCTGAAGCAGACCAGTGATTGAGCTTCGCTCTTTGGAGAGAAAACCGTTCTCTTGAAAAGGAGAATAAAAACGAACAAGTAAATGACAGATTTTGGTTATGGTACACATCCCAACCAAGTTATTTCAGCCTCCTCCTTATTGTGTACACAACAAAAGTAAAAAGTGAATAGCCATAACATACGAGAGGTGCTATATACAAACCCTGAGTAGTTAGTGCCTGCAATTTTCTTGAGAATAACAAAGACGTTTCTTGGCATTTGGTAGTCAGAAGCTAAACAAGCCCCATGATGTGCTTTCAAAGCACGAGTCTTTTACTGCAAATAGTTTAAAATGTACAAGTTCATCATGAGATACGTATCCAACACTAAAATTTTGGATCTTCCATCCATCTTCATGGCGTTTGGAATGAGCCGTTAGAGGAGAGGGGGAGGATGTCGTTATCTAGGCGATAAGGGCGCAGCAGCAGGGAACGACGCAGAGTTCCGTGGTGAGCTTAAGGGAGATGTAGGAGAGAGGCGGCGTGGACTCCCCAGCAGGTCGCCATTATGCAGTTTCCACAGCAGCTCCTCATTCTCCATTGAAAGACGCTTGTTGACCTTGGACTCATTCTGTAGTGTCTGCTGGAGTTTGGCCTGCTCGTTGGACAGCTGCCTGCAGTCACAGTTGCATAACATCATTTTCAAAGGGTCATACTTTTTTAGATGAACATACTAGAGATGATAAGATGCACAGGCGTTGATTTTCTTTTTTCTTCTCTTGAAAATAAGCAGTTGAGATGGTTCACATTTTTGGGGAAATATACATTGTAGACAGAATAATATACTATTTTATTTTATTATTATATTATATTTTTGGTTTGTCTCCCTAAAAGTGTTTTGTCAATTTTTGTAGAGGCCCATCTGGAGGCATTGTTGTGCGAAGGAACTGTCATTGAGTTGTGGAGCTTCATCATCTCTACGCAATTACAGAAACCTTTTTTTTCCAGGGTGACAATTACGTGCTTATCTTCCACTATTTTCAAGTGAGGAAAATTAAGGACAAAACTTTCTTTTTTTAAATGATCTTTATATTCTTGTGCTTGTGTAGCTATATACTCAGCACAAATAAAAGTCTTGATGAGCCCACCTGTAATGTGTTTTTGTAGAGCCTCATGTGGAGGCATTGTTGTGCCAAGGAACTGTAATTGTGTTGTGGAGCTTCATCATCTCTACACAATTACAGAAACCTTTTTTTTCCAGGGTGACAATTACATGCTGATCTTCCACTATTTTCAAGTGAGGAAAATTAAGGACAAAACTTTCTTTTTTTAAATGATTGTTATGTTCTTGTGCTTGTGCATGTGTAGATATATATTCAGCACAAATAAAAATCTTGATGAGCCCACCTGTAATGTGTTTTTGAAGTAAGACCACCACTTAGTAAATAAAGGTGACAACCCGACCTACAATCTATAGACACAGACACATGTGTATACGCACTTTGAGAGAGCAGCGTGTTTGTCCATCCTAGCTTTGTAATCCTCGTTCTCCTGTTGAATTTTTGTCAGACATTCCTCCAATTTCACATTTGTCTCCACCTGGGACACACACACAGTCATAAATATTTTGCCTTTATGTAGAAATGATGATAAGCCTAAAAATAAAGCTACTAACCAGTTTGTTCATTTCCATGAGCTTCTTTTCCTTTTGATGCAGCTGGTTATTCTTAATCTCCAGCACCACCTTTAAACTTTCTAGCTCCTGCTCCAGGTAAAGAGTGTGGGAGTCCTTCTGCAAACACACGCACGCGCGCGCACGCACGCACACGCACACGCACACACACACACACAGAAAATCATTAAACACAGCACATATTTTGCTCTCTAATGGAACCGCAAGTAACAGAAGCTCCTGTAATTTTTTAAGTGTATTGGCTTTCATTAGATTGTGCATGTCTACCTAATCTTGTGATTTTCCGTTAGCGTTAAATACTTGCCTTGCAGTCTGATCTTATAAGTTACAAAGTGAATGTTGTCCAGGAGTTGCGCTTTAGTTAAGGTATGGGCAGGCGCAATCACTTTGCGTCCCAGCAGAGGGCAGCTGTGTTCATGTTCACTTCACCTTGGTTTTGCTCTTTTAACTTAGTGGTGGTTGTTATTCAGTCAATAGTGAAATGATAAGCAGAAGAGTCATGTGGTGTCATGTACGATGCTGGAAAAGTCATTACCAGATTCTTATCTGAGAGCATCCGCCTCTCTTCCTCTGCTTTCAGCTTTTCATTCATGGCCGCGTTTTCTGCTGACAGCGTATCTATTTTGTCCTGATCGGAGGAAGGCATTAAAGGCATTTGTCAACACTGATATACAATATTTAGGCTGCAGAATTTGCTTAAAAAATATAATACATCTTAAATAAAAAACTAGTCTTACAGAAAAAGTAGTTTCTGTTTCCTTTAATGTTTTGTTCAGGTTCTCCAGGTCGATTTCCTGAATTCTCTTTAGGTCTGAAATGAACAAATTCATGAACAAACGTTTACATGAGATGTACCTATGAGTATAGATACTGTATATTACTGTATAACTGTTTAACAAGTGGGTTAAGTTATCTGTTTTGCGTTATTGGTTGATGGACTCACCTTGTAGGGAGGTTTCATGTTGCTGTTTGAGAGACTCAATGATTTGGCGGTGACTCACTTCCTGGTTCTTCCTCTCAGCTTCATTCTTGGTCCTCGTCTCTTCCACCTACAAATCAAAGTTGATGATCAGTAACTTATTTTTTAGATGATGTCACTGTAAGCATGTTTTTTTGTTTTGTGCACATTAATCTGAGATCAGATCATTTGATTCATCAAAACTGTGGGATCCAATGTGAGTTTATCATTGTTGCGCAATAGTGTCATTAGTTGTGTCCCTAGTTTCATATAACACAAGTGAGGATAAAGTAGATCTACAGTTGGTTATTTTCACAAGTCAACAATAATAAGCAATTTGTACTCCAATCTTGTGTTGTGCAGCAGTCTGTCATTTGTCACATTTTGCTCATTTGTTACTGCTTTGTTAAGGATTTTAAGAAAGTACAATGCATCCCGGTGGAGCACTGGTTAGCACGCATGCCTCACAATTCGGAGGGTGCAGGTGCGAGTCCGCCTCCGGCCTTCCCTATGTGGAGTTTGCGTGTTCTGTCTCTGTGCCCGGCATGGGTTTTCTCCGGGTCCATCCCAAAAACATGCTTGGCATGCTGATTGAGCACGCCAAACTGCCCATAAGTGTGAGTGCGAGTTCGGATGGTTGTTCGTCTCTGTGTGTCCTGCGATTGGCTGGTAACCAGTTCAGGGTGTCCACCGCCGACTGCCCGATGACTGCTGGGATAAGCTCCAGCACGCCTGTGACCCCGGTTGGGACACGGGGTACAGATAATGGATGGATGTACTATACATCCCTAAGACAAATGTAACACTTGTAATGTGTGTGCATAAGTATAAGGAACGTATAGAATTTTAGCCTTAGCCCAAGAATTTGAAATTGTTTTGTTAAAATACTGTATTTTCCGGACTATAAGCCACTACTTTTTGCACAAGCTTTGAACCTTGCGGCTTGGAGGCCGGTGGGGCTTTTTTTTGTGAATTGTTGATTTGGGTGAGTTGTTGCCAGAAAGCTGATTGGTGTAAGTTCTCTGACCTTTTGTTCCATTAACATGCGACATTTGTCAGCCTCCTCCTGGTATGTTTGATGGACTTTGTCCCACTCTGTTTGGTAAAAACTCCTCAATCTGACATATACAAACAAGACAGAATAAGAATTTTGGACATACAATTATGATTGGATGTGTTCTGTGCATGGAAAAATCGGTACCTCTCCTCTAGCTGCACCAATTCATCCTTGTGTTGCTCATCTAGCCTTTTTAAGGCCTCCTCCAAATTTATGCGTGCCTCCTCCTTCTCCTTGTGCAAACGGTCACAGCATTGAGACGATGCAACTGCACATACACAAGAATGATTTGAGTTAGACTTTCAATGACACATTTCAACAATACTTTGCAAACTATCACACTTTGAATGTAAAATTAATTTGCGTAGTGGATCCGGAAGTTATACTAATCATTGCCACTGACACGTGTGCACTCAATCTCAATAGACCACTTTGAAGGAGGATGAGTTTTTGCAGTCTGTTTGGAATAAATCGAAATAGAGTATCAAAGTAAATCAAAGTTGATCGGCCAGTGATGGCTATCATTAGCTGTTGGAGAGCTGCTGAAATGACTCAAAACCTGCAATATGAAGTTTCGCCTTTAGGGGCGATGTAATTTATGCAGTCTCTGGAGCATGGAAGAGGAAAGGCACCTGAGTCTAGAGCAGTGGTGGCCAACCCGCGGCTCGCGAGCCTCATGCAGATCTTTGCCTGGTTTCCTTCGGCTCTTTTACGTTCATATCAACATTTGTGTTTGTGGTTTTTTTTTTGTGCATGTTGCTTCGCTTGAGTTCAATATGGTATTTCTGTCAAACGCGTATGCGCATGAGGTGAAATCCCGCAAAGGAGGAGGGGCAAACCCATTCGAGGAAACAAATAGTGTCAATTTCGCTCTCAAAATGGCAGGGAGAAAATACACAGCTAAACGAAAATATGAAGATGAACACAGGATGTTTTTAACAGAGAGGGAAAGTTTATATTTTTTTGTTGAACGCAATGGCAAGCCATTCTGCCTGATATGTCAGACGTCATTAGCGGATTTCAAAGCTTCAAATCTTCAGCGCCACTTCAGCTCATTTCATGCTAATATCGATAAGGACTTTGCAAAAGGGACTGAATTTTGCATGTGCAAGTTGGACACTTTGAAAAGTCAGGCAGAAAAACAGGTACAGTTTTTCCCAAAAATTACAAAGCCCTCAGGCCCTCACGCTTGCATCGCATCAACTGTCTTGGAACATTGCACGGGCTAAAAAGCCATACAATGAAGTGGAGTTTGTTAAAAAATGCCTCAGTGACGGTGTTGAAATCTTGTCTCCTGAAAACGACAAACTAAAACGAATAGGATCAGACATCCAACAAAAAGAATTGCTTCGACTAGCAACAACGGAATACAAGCCAGATTTGAGGACGATTGTTCAAGGCAAGGAATGCACTAAGCAACATGCATAGTAAGCAAAGAAACGCTATTGTGAATTATTGTTTTTGTTTGTGGACTTTGTAGAACTGAGAGTTTGTGTGTGAGAAAGTGCATACAATGTTCATTGTTGAAAATGACTGGCCTGTGGTCAATTTCTGTCATTATCATGTTAGTGCGTGACATGCAGTGAGGTTCATAACTGGGGAGGAACTGACGTCACTTGTGTTGAATCAGTCTTTAGTCGGTTCCGATCACTTTTATGGGAGACAGTCTGAGAAACGGATTGTTTACAGGGGGCCACCATGACACTGAGGCTGCTGAGGCTCATGGGATTTTGCGGGTGGCTAATGCTATAATGATAGCTGCTATACGCACAAGGTTATTTCATTTCAAAATAGGCTGCTCTGTTAATGTTTTGAGTACCGTAATTCTCGGACTATAAATCGCACCGGAGTATAAGTCGCACCAGCCATAAAATGCCCAAAAAAGTGAAAAAAAAACCCATATATATGTATATAAGTCGCCCCCCCACTCAAACTGTGAAAAAAAACGCGACTTATAGTCCGAAAATTACAGTAAATTTCCGGATTGATATGGAAGGGAAACATAAGTAAGCAGTACCAATTTTATAGGAGATAGTTTGAGAAACGCGATTGTTTACTGAGGGCTCATTGGTTGTTGGCTAGTGGATGCATACCGCAACCTTAGTCAACCTCAGTTTGTTGCAGTATAGCTTCTATTTTATGCGCCTTTTAATCCGGTGCACCCAATATATGAAATCATTTCTAAAATAAAAAATTCAATGAGGGTGCGCCTTATAGCTGCGAAAAATACAGTAGATTGATTTAGTATTGGTACCATTGACAAAGACAAGTCGTAGAAACAATAAGCTAACTATGAAAGGCCATTTTTTTAACTACGACATAATCGTCATGCTACAAGAGAAACATTTTCCTTCATGCAATCAAATCAAGTAGTTGAGGAGCACAAACAAATTAGTAAACCCAGGTGTGAAGGGAGTGTGGCTCTTGTGATTTGACTCATTTTAACTGCCAAAGCTGGAAGAGCATTCATTCATCAGTAGCTCCCAACAGGTAACTGGCTTTCTGTCAACCACATTCCACTTTCATTGCTCTCATCAATGACAGACAATTCATTGAACACGCCAGTGAACTAAAAATGATAAAGTAGAACACATACATTGTGTGACTAATACAGCTTTCACAAGCAGATGCATGTCTACCTCTCTCTCTCACCTGTCAACATGTGACACATCGAATCAGGCACACCGCTAACAGTTTTGAACTACCAAATGCTACAATGGTTAACAGCAAATTTGAATCAGGGATGTCTTTAAAATGTACTTTAAAAATTATTTATTTTTCTCTGGCAGGATTTTTGACCTGTAAAAGTTTGCACAATTTGAATTTTACATGTGTTGTAATTCAAAGGAACACCGGAAGTGCCACATCAGGATGCTCTTCATTCACTACAGCTCGGCCTTCAACACAATCATTCCTGACATCCTGGTCAGTAAGCTGTCTAACCTTCGCTTCCCCCTCTCACCTGCAGCTCAATAAAGGACTTCCTTCCAGGCACCAGCAGTCAAACCTGGGCCCCACCTCTCTTCCACCAGAACATTTAACATGGCCCCCCTCCCCTCCTCTACAACCTTTACACCTCCGACTTTAAACTGGCCCACAACGGTAACATCATCGTGAAGTTTGCCAACGACACGACAGCGGTGGGGTGGATCTCAGGAGGTGACTAGTCAGCGTCCAAAAATAAGGTCCTGCGGCTGTCTCAGTGTTGCACAGCTAACAATCTGACACTAAACGCCGCTAAGTCAAAAGAGCTAATCCGAGACTTCAAGAGGTCCAGAACAGATCCACCTCGCCTCACCATCAAGGGCGACTCAGTAGGGAGAGTTACATCCTTCACCTTCTTGGGCACCACCATTTCTGCCGACCTCTCCTGGTCGGTCAACACCAAGGCTGTCCCCAAGAAGGCACAGCAGCGTCTGCACTTCCTGAGACTGCTCAGAAAAAAGGACATCATCCAAAATCTGCTGCTAACCTTCTACTGATCCTCTATTGCCAAGACATCACAAGACTTACCACCTGTTTTGCTTACTGCACTCTGGCAGATGCTACAGGTGCATCCAACAATAACAGACTTAGGGACAGCTTCTACCCAAATGCACACATGCACAGGTCACCAAATACACACAAAGCTCTCACTGTATGAAGTCTGTAAAGCCACTTGCAATTTTGTTGGACCTCCAGTTTGTCTGTTGCTGTACAATGACAATAAAAGCCTTTTTATTCTCCCCCCGTCAGAAAAATTAATCTCGAAAACCTTTCTTGCAGGACTGATTTAAAAAATGGTTGACAAATATTATCAACTAATATTTCACAGATAATGCAATAGTGCCTTTAACTTCAATGTGTCACACAGTATAACACAGCTGGTGGTACTGAAAAAGAGAGCTAGAAATTAACCACATCCAGTAGCTGTGATCATATCTTGACTTGTAATTGAACTACTGTATATGCAGTAACAACTGGCTGTCGCTATGGCAGTTGCTGCGACCCTTTGAATACAACTCACTGTGTGTGTGCTTTGTGGGCGTGCAGCTGCTCCAGTGGTGATGGAAACAAAAAGTCAATAACAGCTGAGGGAAATATTATAGTTCGGCTCGTGCTTCAATGCACATAGTGCATCCATAATATTCAAAGTGAAGGAATGGGGTCGAAATACAAAAAGTCCTGCCTAGCTACAAAAACAGATATGCTCAAACCTCATTGAATAAAGTACATAAGCAGACAAGTATACCGTTTTTTTCCGTGTATAGTGCGCCCCCATGTATAGTAAGCACCCCTAAAAATGGCATGCTGATGCTGGAAAAAAGCTTGTACCCATGTATAATACGCACCCAATTTTTATGAATTTTTTTAAAAAAAATCTTAAATTTTTTTTTTTTTTTTTTTTTTTTTTTAAGTCCCAATGATCGTCACACACGCAGGGAGGCAATGGGTCCCATTTTTATAGTCTTTGGTATGGTCTTAACTAGGCTGGATGTAATTTTTTTTGTTGGCGTTGATTTCTCCGACTGCCCGTAAACGCACCACCGCGCTCCGTGCGCGCACGGGACAGCAAACGAGCAGGTGATCGAGCAAGCCTTGTCTGATACGAGAGCATTGCGGTCGCATGGAGCGTGTTTGAATGTGAACAGCAGAGAAGAAAGGAACAAGGCAAAGTGTTGTGAAATAAAATATTACCTGTAATACGGATTTAGGTAGAGAACTGAACTCTCGCTCTTTATATAGCTGACGTGTCTTGCGCATCCGTTCTGCGCATCTGTAATGGCGGCCTCCGTATGATATCCCGTTTGCGTGTGTGCGAGAGCGAGAGAGAGAGCGCGCGAGAGAACGCTCAACCGTAGCGCGCCGCCGACCGCCCAACTGCACCGCGCTGGTTGATTATTGTGACAGAGCCGTCGCTGAAATTTAGAAGATATTTTTAAAGTCCTGATGTACTTTCTAAAATTTAAGTGGACCTCAGTGCGCACTGCGCAGGGAGCTTAATTTGGTGCGGTCGCGCAACCGCAGCACGCCGGGCGCTCACTGTCGCATTGCTTAAAGAGCGCCTTTGTGTTTTAGGATGAACAGCAGAGACCAAAGGAACAAGGCAAAGTGTTGTGAAATAAAATATTACCTGTAATACGCATTTTGTTATTTGCTGATTGAAACTGCTAATTAAACTGTGAATTGAAACTAATAGGAAGAAAACAACTCTCGCTCTTTATATAGCTGACGTGTCTTGCGCATCCGTTCTGTGCATTTTATTTCACAACACTTTGCCTTTCTTCTCTGCTGTTCACTTCAAACACGCTCCATGCGACCGCAATGCTCTCGTATCAGACGCTTGCTTGATCACCTGCTCGTTTGCTGTCCCGTGCGCGCACGGAGCGCGGTGGTGCGTTTACGGGCAGTCGGAGAAATCAACGCCAACAAAAAAAATTACATCCAGCCTAGTTAAGACCATACCAAAGACTATAAAAATGGGACCCATTGCCTCCCTACGTGTGTGACGATCATTGGGACTTAAAAAAAATAAAAAAATAAAAAATAAAAAATTTAAAAAAAAAAAAATTAAAAGTTTTTTTGGACCCATGTACAATGCGCACCCCAGATTTTAGGACAATAAATTAGTTAAATTTTGCGCACTATACACGGAAAAAAACGGTAATCACATATTAAATCAATAAAAGAAACATTTTAAGCATATAGTTATACCTACACACCAAATCAATAAAGCAGACATAACTAGACATTTTTGATAGGGGGTAATGACAAAGGTTTTAACTTTATGATCTGATATGTATTTCTGAGCACGTTGAAATAACAAATGTTTTTTGATATATTGCCTGAATAGCTTAATGACCCTTAAGGAACTGTTTAATGCATGCCTGATGATTTTCTAAATCACGGACACTGCCAAAGTCGTCTAAAAATGGACAAGATTGTATCTTGTTTTGACAAATGCTAGACGCCGGTTTTCGATTACTACTGAACATTCTGGACAGAGGGAAATATTTTGTCGAACAAAGAAAAGATATGGTTGGAAGCATGATTAAACTAAGAATATGATGGCGTAAGCAAGTACATGGAGTATCAAAAGAACAAACAAACAAAAATATGGTAAGTGGTGAGTACAAACTTTGCATAGTCAGGGAACATTAATAAATTGATGATGTCACAGCCAAAAGCTCACATAATTCCGTACAAAATTGAAAGAATGATGAATGGGCGGTGTGCGACAATGGGCGAAGTGAATGTATGTGCAAGAATGGTTTACAGCAGTGGTCACCAAACTACAACCCGCGGGCCGGATACGGCCCGTCAGCACATTTGGCCCGGCCCTCTGAACAATACCAGAGACGCTATCGGATTTTTTTCCTATTTGGCCTCCAGAAAAAAAATCCTAAGCCCGCCGGCCCTGTCAAAGAGAGAACGGAATAATGGCGAAAAGGTTAGGTAAGAGAAAATTGATTCAGAATGCAGGGTATTTAACCTGCAGTGGACAAACGATTATTTTTTTGTTCAATGTAAAGAAAAGGCTGTTTGTCTCATCTGTCAAGAGACGGTGGCGGTATTCAAAGAATACAATCTTCGCCGACACTATGAATCCCGTCACAAAGACAAGTACGATAGCTTGCAAGGCCAAATACGAGCAGACAAACTCTCAAAGCTAAAAAGTGGACTACTATCTCAGCAGAATACATTTGTACGCCAGGCTCAGCTGAACCAGGCATCCGTTCGGACCAGCTTTCGGGTTGCTAAACTGATAGCAAGCAGCGGTAAGCCTTTCACTGACGGAGAGTTTGTTAAGAAATGTATGGATGCTGTCGCGGAGGAGGTGTGTCCCGGGAAGAAAGATGCATTTAATGCCGTAAGTCTGTCGGCGAGTACAATCACCAGACGCGTTGAAGAAATCGGGAGTAATGTATATGCCAGGGGTGTCAAACTCGTTTTTTTCGCGGGCCGCATTGCAGTCATAGCTTCTTTTTCGGAGGGCCAGTATAACTGTCAACCCAAATAAATGTATGAGCACCTCATATTATATACAGTAAAAGCTACAAAACAAACTGACAAATAACTTGTTTTCAAATCAGACGAGAAAAAAATGGTCAGATATTAAAAAATTATATATTAAAAGTGAAGACAATTTGCAATTCCAGTAATGACTGAATATGATGCAAAATTTGTCTTTGCGGGCCACATAAAATGATGTGGCGGGCCGTATCTGGCCCCCGGGCCTTGAGTTTGACATGTGTGGTATATGCCCAGCTGCAGCAGAAGACGAAAGAATTTGACTTTTTTTCATTAGCACTGGATGAGAGCACGGACGTGCAAGACACAGCGCAACTGCTCATTTTTATTCGTGGAGTTAGCGCAAACTTTGAGATATGCGAGGAGCTGGCAGCCCTCCAAAGTCTCAAAGGGACTACAACGGGAGAGGAAATTTTTGACAAAGTGTGCCAAACCATGGAGGAGTTGGACCTGGACTGGTCAAAGCTAGCTAGCATCACGACTGACGGGGCTCCTAGCATGGTGGGCGAAACTCGGGGTCTAATGGGACGCATGAACCGGGAGTTGGAAAAAAGGGGTCTCACCGCCCCGCTACGAGTCCACTGCCTAATTCACCAGCAAGCACTGTGCTGCAAAGTGTTGACGTGGGATTCTGTAATGAAGGTTGTGGTGTCGTGCATAAACTTCATCAGAGCAAAGGGACTTAAACACAGGCAGTTCCAAGAATTCCTGTCTGAACTGGAGTCTACGGACGGAGATGTGCTGTACTACACAGAGGTCCGATGGCTGAGCAGAGTTTTGAGGCGTTTTTACGAACTGCTACCCGATATTAACGCATTTCTTCATTTAAAAGACAAAACGGTCCCAGAGCTGATCGACCCAGAATGGAAATGGGACCTCGCATTCTTAACAGACGTGACAGAAATACTTAACAGCCTTAACTTGCAGCTACAAGGTGAGGGGAAACTCATTTGCGACATGTATACATACACATAAAAGCATTTGAGGTGGAATTAGCGCTGCTTTTGGAACAAGTGACAAAGCGCAACTTTGTCCATCTTCCTGCTACCCAAAACCTGTCTACAGAGAACCCAGCGGTCCCGTTCCCAGCTGAAAAGTGCGTGGAAGCACTGGAAATGCTGAAGGCGGAGTTCGGTGTGCGATTCAGTGAACTACATGTTCATGCAAAAGAAATCCGTCTTTTTCAGAAACCCTTTGTTGCCGACATTGATGAAGCCCAGCCGTCATATCAGTTTGAGTTGGCTGAGTTACAGAACTGTGATGTTCTGAAAGGCGCATTCAAGCCCAACAGTCTCATTGACTTCTATGCTGCCCTCCCAAACGACACATATCCAAACATCAAAAAACACGCAATGAAAATGTCCACAGTTTTTGGCAGCACGTATATCTGCGAGAAAACCTTTTCTCGCATGAAACTGCTGAAAACTTCGATGATCAAGATTGACAGATGAACATTTGCATCAGTGCTTGAGACTGGCTGTAACTAGAATGGAACCTGATATTCAACTTCTCACCAGCCAGATGCAGGCCCACAGTTCACACTGATGAACATACATAGGTAAGCTCACTTTTCTGACTTGAATGAGTCATTCTGAGCATAAACAAATATAATCATAATAAAATCTACTGGGATAGAATCCATGTTTACAACCCTACTGGTAGTGAAATGTATTGTGCTGTGTAGGTGCTGTATCACTTATTTCAGTTTCTCAACCTGCTTCCTTTGTGGGTTTCACAGGGAAGTTGATGAGAGAGAGCTGCAAACAGCGGTGTCTACAAGCCTACTGGAACCTACAAAAGGATTATAAGGAAGGAACACAAGAACTTTAAGAGACTGCTCATATGTGTCAGAGAGATTCTGCTCTGAGAACTGAGCTGATCTTTTATCTGTTAAGAGTATCTGTTAAGTTAATGTTCTATGGCTTTTTTTCTATGAAGAACCCAGAGAGAGTTATTTAGTTATTAGTTATTTCCATTTTTTTCTGTGAAGAACTCAGAGAGGGTTATTTAGTTATTATTTATTTCATTAATAGTGTTATTATTTGTTTCCTGACTTTTTTTTCTGTAAAGAACCTGGAAAGGGTTATTAAATAACAGTTATTTGGTTATGTGTGGCTTTCTGGAAAACAATAAAAATTTTAAGCTCCCCTACGATCGTCACACTTTTTCTGTTACAAACTGACACCGGCCCCTCATCAGAAAAGGGAAAAGTTATGTGGCCCTCACAGGAAAAAGTTTGGGGACCCTTGGTTTACAGGAAGGACACTTGGAGATAAAACCGGTAGAGGTGCCAGAGGGAGACAGCCAAGAACCCGGCCAAAGACCTGAGTCAGGCTGAAAGACGGAAAGGAAAACAACAGCCCCCACACACATCGAATCGCCCATAATCAGCATCCAACCCCACAGAACCAGCTCTCACCGAACCAGCACCCACTTCCATGGAATCAAACTCTCCTGCGAACTTGCCCCACCCCAAAAGACTCATCACCCATCAAACTCGGCCCAGACCGGCATGTGCAACTGAATATAAGCTGACCAAAGAACCTTGAAAGTTGCCTTTTCTGAATGGAGACTTTCTGCTCTTGAGCATGGTCGCATGAAAGGCCCAACGCTGTATTGTACTTTTCTGAAAACAGAGCTTTCTTAACAAGAATTGTGATTGAACTCAACCAACCTGTGTAAGTCTAATTTCTGCTTCAGTGTTTTAGCATTTTCCTAAATCTGAAGAAATCAAAGGAAATTGGTGAGTAAATTGGATAACAGGTGATTGGCAATGGCTTTTGCCGTGAGGCGCAGATAGCGCGCTTCCTAAATTGTGGACAAAATCCAACAGCACTCATTCAGGGCTACTTAGCCCAGAGTATGCCAAACAAAACAAACCAAGCAAGACAGTTCTTTTTTAGCTAGACAGTTGCAACAGATAGAGCATGTGACGTAACATGTCACAGGAAAACTATTAAACCGCCAAATGGGACACGACAGGTTGTTCCTGTTAAGACTCACTGAAAGAGAATGAAGGTTTTACTAACAGTGTGGTCTGCGTGTGTGTACGTGTGTTTGTCTGTGTGTGAGAGCAACGGTCTATGCGAACATTCTTCAGCTCCGTGTTTAAAGACATGCGCCAAAGGTCAAACATGCAGTAAAAGAAACATTATAGTCAGCGATGCGACAAATGGTGGAATGAAAGTGGAAAGTGCGAAGTGTTCATCAAAGAAAAATGTCTGAGACCAGGAAAGGTCTTTTCAGTTTGGAGTTATGGAGTATTAGGCAATGCTTAGGTACTGTAAAACCTCCATAGATTTTTGGAATACACTTTCTAGAGTTTATGAGTGTCTTGATAAATAACACTGCATTCACACACTGTAATTGTTTTGATGTATTAGTTAGGCCATCCTCAGACGAGCTTCCATAGTAGAAGCTATACATTGCTAATAATGAATGTGGGGCACAGCTTCTCACAGCATCCCCAATCCAACCTTTAATGCCCAGGGAGGCATGGGGTTCCATTTTATAGTCTTTTTGGTATGACTCGGCCGGGGATCGAACCCATGACCTCCCAGTCTCAGGGCGGACACTCATACCACAAGGACACTGAACTGGTTTAATGTATTCTTAGCTGTAAAGTCATGCATAAACTAGTTAACGCAGGACAAAACTGAAATGGTGTAGTAAAATATACTCACACTAGTCTAATCAAACACATATGAATCCCAAAATTCAATATTGACCCTTTTTCTGCTCTGTATTGCATTGCTCTTTGATGCTAATACTCTTACTGACAAGGTCTGACATGGACATGTCCTCACTTCATAATACACAACTGCATCATTGCAAATTTCTTAACTTTGATTATTTCTTAGTCTTTCCAATATAAAGGGAAACATTTTTGTTTTTCTAAATGCTATGAATGAAAGAATAAATTAATGGTTGCATGAATAAAAAGGCATGGCCACGAACGTGCCGTGCATGTCAAAAAAGCCCGGGCTTTTGACTGTGTATTGTTTACTCCTTGTTTCCCTTCTGCAAAGTGGTAATTAGAATCATCCAGTTTGGGCGAGCAGACACGCTTTTGTGTCGGGGCATTTTTGCCGTGCCCCGGTTCACCTCTTCCAACTTGACTGCAGTACAGAGGGCTCACATTATTCCAGCGAATGAATGCCACTGTGCAGTGAACGACATGTATGAAGTGTAGCGTAGAGCAACCACAGATATCTTGATCTTGTCACTCCGGCACACAATTTGAGTTTTCTGTTGCCTGGGTTTTCTGTTGTTAGTCAATCTGAATAAAACAATCATACGCGCATGTACGGTATGTACACTATGGAAATGACAGGCAGGTTAGAGCCTGCGCAGTTGCCCTACAGCTCTCTTTTCCCTTTTCTGAGAAGCGCATTGCTAAAAACAGAAATAATGGGCACAGTGTTTACAGTGAAAGTTATTTGTGGTTATCATTTCTTTGGGTGCTTACCCAGCTCCTCTTTCAGCTTTGCCAGTTCTAGTGACAAGTCCGTCTTTAGCTTGAAAGCCTCTTCATGCTGCAGAAAGAGAAAAAAACAATATAACATGAGAAAGTCGCTCAACAATAAAAACACTATTGCATTAGATTTGTTCCAAAATCCAATGTTTTATCTGTGTACAAGACATTCGTCTGCCACAACATGAAGTATTCTGTAGGCGAGATATAAAAGACATGTTAGCTCCACTACGTGTTTATATGCTTTGTTGTGGTAGTGGATTGCAATTTTGTTGCTAAATTTGATGATATTAATGAATATTAGACACACCGCACAGCAAGATGCAATGCCACATTATGAGCTAACACCTCTCTGACGATGACAAAAAGAGCATTTGGCAGATTGGCAAAAGCTGATTTTGTGATAGTTTTTGCATTGGATCTCATTTCTTTCTGCAAGTGTACCTATAAAGTGTTTATTATGACTCGTGTCAGGTTCCTACAGAACATTCAAGGCTGCAAAAAAAGTTGACACCTGCTAACAAAATGAGAATTTGCCAACAGAACCGTCTTTAACATGAATTCCCCGTCAGACACGAGGCTGCCTCCACCAAATTATTCACACAGCATACACCAGCTGACCACGTTCAGTGTACTTTTCAACACTCTTGCATCTTTCACTGACACACAAGCACAAAATAACAACACAAAAGCAGTGCAATTTACGTACAATAGAAAAAGGGGATTTTTGTGCCTGGTTGCACACGTGCGGAAGCACGCACACACGCAGCCATAAAGTCCATCTGTTGCTCGAGGAGTCAGTTAAGTGAAAAATCAGACTGAGGTGGAAAAACAACATTGACTGTGAAAAACAACTGTTAGCCTCTTCAAGCAGTCGTACAAAGCTGGTAATAAAATCGCATGTCATAAACCAACGTGATAAGGATAGTTCAAGCTTCACGGTGGCGTTGGTTCAGCGCTCTATTACTTAAACGCATTCATGATTAATAGCGAACTGTTTTTTTAGTAATCCAGATGGAAAAGCAGCATTCAAATCAGACAACAAAGTGGTATCACTCAAAAAGAGTCCTCTAGTTTGTCACGTTACTTCTGAGAGGGTTTCCAAAGCTGCAATGACGAGCACTAAAAAGAAAAACAGACCTTACGTTTCTTCTTGCGAACACGGGGAGCCTTGTATTGAGCTTTGCTGGCTGTGGAGCCCATGATGGTTTAATTAAAAAACACAGTTATACACACAGGCACACACACACACGCAAACAAACAAATACTCAGGCACACAAAGCACACACACACTTGTCTCTTCAGCTCATCTCTCACTCCCTCATCCTCTCAGCAGCATATGGCAAAAGACATGATGTCTTTCCCCGTCTTCCCTGTGTTGTGGATGGCTCAGTCAGTCATTTAAACTCCACCCACACACTACCTGCTCCCCAAAGTGCCGCTTGTCCTCCCTCCACCCTCTATCCGGCCCGCCCCTTCCAGTCTAGAATACCGTATGATGTAGGAATTCAAGTTATTTGGACACACACGTCCTTCTCACCCTCTTAGAGTACTCAAGTATTCTTAAACCCCTGTCTCTGGTATCTTGGTGCATCAATCATTTACATACAAAACTTGAAAAGCGGCAATCAAAAGAATAGCTCACCATTTTCCCTGGCTCTTTATCATTACTGCTCAGAAAGGACAAATTGGAACGTCAATGGTGTAAAAGTCTACATCATTAGGAATGCATTTGCTGTCCCATAGCAGCAAGCAAGACAAACAAGCCGACCAAATCCAAAGAATGTGGCTTTAAAGTACCCTGACATCAACTATCCTAAAAAAAAAAGCTCCAAGCCTTGTCACAACAGCAGAGGGCCACCGCCTACCCAAAAAACCCTCAGGGGAAGGTGTCGGCATCAAGTGCTCGGTCGTTATTCACCAGTCACCTTTTGAGTGCAGGAGGCAGATTAGATAATCATGGAATTCATGGAGACGTTATCTCACGCTTCCAAATCAAAGAGTGATAGCAGCTGCATTCCTCCACTACACTAACAGTAACACCCTCCACCCTCCCATCTACGTTGCACCATCAATAAACCAGTCAGGAGCAAACACACAAAAACTTTAACAGGCAGTGGGATGGGATTTTCCAAAAGATAAGGAGAAACATTTCCTCAGAGAGACGGTGAATGGTATATACGGTAACAGGTGTTCTGTTCTGCTTGTGTAAATATTGTATGTATGCAATGTATGCACATTTGCTACTACATTTGTGCCAAAAAGCATTTAGCTAATTTTCCCCCCCTGTCTGGAATAAACACTAAACGCAATTTCTATATCACAAATAAATTAGATCAGTTCTTATTCTTAAAAAATCCAGACAGTGGTATCTTATCTTACAGGTTTCATTTGCGATGGAACCAAATTTCATACCCAATTCATTATTATATCAATGGTTCCATTAAAATCAATTGAATATCCATACATTTCTGTTCCTACCAACGTCAAGATAGCGCAGAGTGCATTGTCTAAAACCGGGGTGACAAACGTAGGGCCCGCGTACACTTGGTGGCAACAGAATGGCCCATCGGCAGTTCCTATGCAGGGAGTCTTCTGCCTGTCAGGCAAAATGTATGCAGTTCATTTTTATTCAGCTTATTTTGAAACAAGCACCATATAACCGTAAGTGTTGGGAGTCGCGTGATCCATGCACATAGAGAAAAAAAAGAATGCTTCCAATTCGTGCATGTGTTAAAGAAGCAACGCCTGTATCGTACCATGTATTGTTTAAAATAATTTCAGGCGCAAGGGCACAGTTGAAAATTGTTTTTTTAAACATACTTTGGACTTGAATTTGGCCTTCTGGAGCCATTTACAGGCGTTATCATTTTATATTTGTGTTTCACAGGCTTTATTTAAAATGCATCGCTGACTGTCACTCCACTTTTCTTTCTTTTGAGGGGAGCTTTATCTGAAGCTTTTTTGTAATACTAATTTTAGGTCGTAGCGCAAAGTAAATTTAAAAAACTTATAAGTTAGGGCACTCAAGTCAAAATACAACTAGGCAGAATTATAATCAATCTAAAATTCCCTACCTAATGCTCAAATAAAGGGAGCTTAGTAGTACATTCATTGTATACCAAGTAAGTGATCCATTTCCAGGACTCTGAATGACTACATCCTGGTCCTGTCCTAAAATAGCACCCACTCCTTTTCAAGGAACCAAACAAATATTTTCAGTTTAATTAATCTGATGACAAATAAAGCTGAGCAAATGGAAGTGAAAAATGAAATGAAAACTTTAATTATATGATGCAGGTGCTTCATTCATACACAACACAGAAGAAACAATGGGCTATAAGAAACATTTGGAACCATACTGAGTAGAAAGTAACAGAGTGTTATTATTGAAACCGCTGCCGTTAGCCTTTCTGTCACGCTGTCGCAAGTGGCAAAAAATGAAAGTTGTTTGCCCCAGAGAGAACATCCCAATAATAAATTATATGCCACCACAATAACCGACTTGGGTTAGATTCTACCCTTGGCTACAATGCAGAGTGGAGCCCTGGTTAAAGTAGGTCATTTTAAATTCAAAACCTATTGGTGTTGTTGCGGGTATTGTGACAGCTTAGTGCGCGGCGGCTGTGTCTGTGTGGCGAATGTATGCAGAGAGAAATGCTCTGGAGGAAGATGGCAGGCTCATGAGTGTGCTGTTGTGAACTAGGAGCGGATAAGAACAAAGAGTGAATACTGAGTGGAAACACGAGAAAAAATGAGTGGCAGATAAATTTCGATTTCGACTCCCTGTGGTGTGTGTGTTGTTGGGCTGCTGGCCTTCCCGTGTTGACGACCTGCAATGACTTTGACCCCCGTCAGCAACTCCAACCTTGGAGAAATGTCTCCCCTGCTTCCACCGACTGCGGTGGAAATAAGGAATGGATAATACGTATATAAGTGAATGTGAGGATTTGTAAAGTTCTTTGGCAGCCACCGTATGCTGTAGATCAGGGGTCTCAAACTCCAGTCCTCGGGGGCCGCATTCCTACATGTTTTCCAAGTTTCCCTCGTTAAACACACCTGATTCAAATGATCAGTTCATCCTCACGTTCTGCAGGAGCCTGATAATTGAATCAGGTGTGTTTAACGAGGGAAACTTGGAAAACATGTAGGAATGCGGCATCCGAGGACTGGAGTTTGAGACCCCTGCTGTAGATACTCTGATATATACACTCCACCATTTTAATCAAAATTGGTTTCTCATCTCTTGGACTATGATTTTAAAATGACAAGGGCGGACAGCCGGACAGACGATTGCATGAATAAGGACAGAAGGGTGCGCAGGTTGCGGACCAAAATGATGGCATGTATTTATTTCATTATTTATAATCAATTACAATTTTATATTTCTGTATTTATTTGTTTTTCCCTCTCACCTTCGAAAAAACTGGACCATTAAAAAAACGTGACCCCTGAGAATTCTTATACAGTCTTTTCTACTTTTTGTGAAGTAATAATAAAGAACTAATAATGAACCATGAGAAACAAAATGTACCTCGTAATAGTTCTACTATGTTCATCTTGCTTTCAATTGTCAATTATTTTTAATTATGTCAATTTTAACATTTCTTCTGATGAAGGCGGAAGTGATAGCCGAAACATGTCAGGTAATGAAACCTAAATAATTTGTTTGGGATAAAAGAACCAGTAATAACAAAATGTACCTCATTGAAGAGATGCTGAATCACCGTAGCAAACGCCTCCACTTTTTTATTTGCTTGGATGACAAGTTTCCAAAGATGGCTGGCCTGTTTTTTATCCTCCGTAATCTCTTTGCTCTGGTTCGGTTTAGCTGCGACCACAGCAGGCTTGTTTGCACTTTGCAAACGCATTCCATTTTTAGGGCTGGAACGAGAACTTGTTCTTGCTTTGAACGCTGGTGCACTGGGTCCCGTTGTTCCCAACCCAGCGTTTATGGAAACAGACGCGGGGTAAACTGGTGTCACTGGCACACTGGTGTTCACCACATCTTGACCCTTGGAAAAAATATCGCATTTTCAGACTTCAAGAATCAATAGGGGGGAAAAAAAAGAAAGGAACCGACACTATCACATTGATAGATAATGATCAGTAGACTGCATACCTGTGCTCGTGACAGATTCTGCTGCTTGTTTCCTGGTGCAAGTGATGGAAGTGGTGAGCTGCTGCGATTGTTTGTGGATCTTGCATGGACGTCCCTTGGCTTGTTTTTGTCAACTGCAAAAGAACATCCTCTTGTTTTGTGGTTGACAGGCATGATATTCAACATGGCTTGAACCCCCTGACACACACACGCACACACGCACACACGTACACACGCACACACACACACACACACACACACAGTCAGACCATTACAAAATTTGTGTCGACAAAAGACAAAAGAGGAAATTAGATCCAAACAACACACACAAAATTGTCTCATGCATCCACTGTCATCAGAGAATACGCCCTTCTGACTGCCTAGGCTTAGATAGATGCATCATGAGATCGTGTGGTATTGATGGCAAGAATGTGTGTGTGTGTGTTTGTGGTATGTGTACTTGTGCGAGATGGAGTCGGTGCGCATTAAGGGGTGCATTACAGACAAAAGCAATTAGAAAGCAACTTTAATGTCTCTGCCTAGGCTCACTTTGTCTCCCAGTAGTCCATCTCTGTACTCTGCATTCTCTTCATTTGATTCCCTCTCTAGCTGGCAATTCTTTATTGGCTCTTCTGGCTTCACTAGGTAAATAGTTGATTCCTGACTGGAAATAAAACTCACTTTAAAGGAATTAATCCGAAGAGCACCATATGTGCCACTGTAAGCAGCATAGCACATGGCTGCTCATTGGGAGCACATAAATACCCGCTCCCAAGAATGCATGCTAACTCTAATTTACAGTTTTTATTGATTCCTTTGACCTGTTTGAAGAAACTGGGAACCTCTCCGTCTTCATCATCACCATCTCAGCAGAGCAGGAGAAAGCTCATGCAAATGTGTTAACACATTCTCATTGGATTGACACAGTTTTCCCACCGTTTGGCAAAACAATTAACACAGATGTCATTCAGGAAGTCCAAACTCTATTGTTTTAGCTGTGGTTACGGAACAGAAACCAGATGCTCCAAGCTCTTAGAAACTGTCTGATCACTATGCAATCACTAAAAGCACCTGTCTGACACTTCTTCACAAAATGTTTAAATCCTTTGATTTAAAGTATGGATCAAGGAGGTCAAAGGCAGATGAGAGGTAGAGTGAGACTAAGAGGGGTCAGAGGAAGAGGAGCTGGAAGGGTTCAGAAGAAGAAACAGAAGAGTATCACTTGTGGCTTTCTCTTATACTCCTATAGGCTCACTATAGATTTTTATTTATTTTTTACCGTAAAAGACTATCTTTTTTTATTTTCCTAATTTTTCACACAGTAATGGATTTTATTTTTATTTCCATGTATTCTCTGAGTTGACGGCTGCTTCAAAACAATCAATAAAAATTGTAACAGTTTAACAGGTTTTCTCCTACTGAAAGGAGGAACACTAGCATGTTTAACTCCATCTAAACAGTAGAACGGAGACATTGTGGGCACAAGAGAAGAATAATGTAGATTGTGGTATGAAGCCTGCATGATGCCGCCCTTTGAGTCATTGGCAGATGAAACAACTTAAGCTTAAAAAAACAACTGAGATTTTCATTTGACCTATATCAAGATAAAAATCTACTCAGAAACTGCACAAGTTCATCATAGCTTCGAAGAAGACAACTGAAAGGGGATGTATATTATTCTATTGATGTGTACAGTATGTAGGAGACGTAATGTGGTAGGAGATGTGTGTCAAAGTCACAATGTGGACAAATACAATTCCACAATTGTGGATTCTGCATTAAAACCATGAATAGTTGGATTCAAATTTCAACAGATTTTGCTTAACTTTCAAAATGGGACACAACAGTACATCTGCCTTATTTATTCCTAATTTTTTAATTGATGGATGGATGATTGTGCGTAATGGTTCCATTATATGCGGCTTTTTTGTACTGCCACCTGCTGGATGAAACAAAAAAGTGGCTCAGTATTGGTCTGACGACTCGGTCTAACTTAACCATGAAAATCCCCATAATACATTCCTGAAATTAAACTTGGTCTTTTCCCATATTATTCAACTTTGCTCAGATACTGTAACTAAGTGTTGCAGTGTGACTGTTACTGCCATGTAACATAGGAGATGAACAACAACATTTGAAAATACTGTGCTGTTTAGAAAATTAAATGAATCGAGGTGTTATTTTCTTATGAAGTATGATGTTGGGATGAGTATAAAGGAATAAAAAGGAGTGGAAAAGCACAAGATTTGGGAATCTCTAAAGGAGTTAGTAGCATTGACGACCGTTCACCGCTAAAACGTGTGTTAGAGCATAAACTACACATCAGACTAGATATGAAATGGATATGTGGACAAAATAGTTTGTACCTCTCTGTTAATGTTAAGGAAAAAAAACTACAATGGTCAATGAAAAAGGTTGAAACAGACAAAAAGCAATAATAGATCAATGTCAGAACATTCCTTTTGAACTGTTGTTCAACAAAATCATTTGTCATCAAACTAAAACTAATGAATTTATGGACAAAAATGATAATGCCATAGAAAATTATTTGACCATAGCCAGTGTGTGTGTGTGTGTGTGTGTGCGTGTGTGTATTCCACCCACCCATGCATACACAGTCTATACACAATACGTAGTAGTATATTATTTATACATGTGATGCGGACTCAAATGAAGACAATTCAGATTAATGAGCACAACTGGCTTTTAGTTTCAATGCTTGATGACGAACTCATTTTTAATTTGGCAACAAATAAAGATCTTCCAAAAACATGTTCCTAAATTTCTCCCAGACCATGAAGAAAATATAATGACTTAATCATTAATAACTAAGAAAATGCTTCACCACAAGTTGTTTTGAAATGTACATTTTGAACTGGATTTTAGATCAAAAGTGATAAACATCAATGGCCTTGATCTTCACATAGAACGTCTCCGACCAGTGGGAAAAATATTAGTACAGCTTTCTGTTGAGATTGGAAAATATTCCAGCCAGTTTAGCAGATACATCCTCTAATGCCTTCATCTGCGACGGCATTAGAGAAAATTCGACATCAGATTAAACCTTGCACGATTGGCCAGGCCTCAACTGAATCCCAGTGCAGTGTGTGGGTGAGTGTGCGTGTGCGTGTGTGTGTGTGTGTGTGTGTGCGCGTGTGTGCATGCGGGAACGTGCACTGACTAAAGCCTCTAACCTACATTTTATGATGACAACAAGCAGCAGTGGATAAGTGGGTCTGTGGAGCTCAGACATAGTAGCCAAACACGTGCAGCTAGGCTCAGATGGCTCAAGAGGAATGACTTTGATCACCACAGTAAAATGATGATGATGTAGCAGTGTAGTCAAAGATTAAGGACTGAACACTATGTTATTTTTTGTTTACATTTCCAATGTGATACACATTTCGACAGACTGCTCAAGTGACACATTTGTCTGAAGCAACATCACAAAACTTAACATTACTACGAAGATGTGGTCAAATATGTGCTAGATATATTCCAAACCCTGAACTTCTGCAAATTGACTTTGAAAAGACAAAGGCAATAGTGTATAAGTCTACAAGAGGGGGCACAGCCATGTTACACGCATATACTCAATGATGAGAAACGCTTTCTAGTGGATAAGATAGTAAAAGACAGCTCTAGATCCATTCCTAGTTAGTAGTGCGTGTGTGTGTCACGTGGCTGCTTTCCCTCTAGCCGTGGGTAGTAGCACAGCTAAAAGGAGAGAATAGTCATTGCAATTCATCACACCACTGCTGAAGCACTCGTGCAGAAAGCTTAGAAAAATGTGCAGACTGGTGCAAAAACATTAAAGGAACAACAACTGATGGCCCTATTTTATCTATACAGCCACATCAGAGGTATAAAATGGTATACAGAGGAATAAAAAGCCCCACAGCTAACGTGAGATTGGCGCAACAATGGCTGCCAATGTGAAAGCTGCACAGTAGGAGATGGGAGGCAAGTAGCTGTTTTGAAGGCAGATTTGAAATTAAGATGAGGGAAAAACAACAATCAGATACAATCAATCAAATAAAGAGGTGAAAAAATATTGTATAAGACATGCAGATGCAGTCTGAGCTATGTACTGTGTGTACAAGATATGTTGTGTATGGCATACACCTAGCACCGGCTCGTGCTATGACTCCTTTTTGACAATGGTATCAATTTTTTAAGAAAAGGGAGAGATTGTCCATGTTGTGTTGGAATTAATATGAGTTTCATGACTAACTAATGCCTCCATCAACCTATCTCCCATGTACGGCTGGTAGATAAGGACCAACTAAAGGGATGCTTGACGTTGGTTGGAAACAGATGGTAAAGAGGTGTCATGGGAAAAGGATGGAAGAGATAGATGGCTAAGAATGACAGGAATGTATGGTGTGGGGGGGGGGGGATTACAACTTTCTCAAATGGTTTGTACTTAAGTCACAACAACAACATGGTGGCCGACAGGATGATTGAGGGGACACAGAGCACAGTGTCATCTCCAGACCTGCGTGAAAGACCACTGTGTTCTTCCTGTATCCTGATAGCAGCTGAAGATTTCGGAAAAGTCCTTTGGCTGTCAGCTTCACATGGAAGTCGGACAGTGATAGTCTTGGAGACCATAACATCTTCTTTGCTTTTACTCCAGCAGTAAAAATCCACCTCGGTTAAATCAACGTGGCTGGAAGATGAAATATTTGTTTTGCTCAAATGTCTCAGCAAAAGGCGCCTCTCACCTGTTTGATTTCTTTAGCAGTTGCCCTTGTTAGCTTCTTGTAATCTCCCCCGATTAATACGTACAATAATAAATGTCCCATTTCCCTTGCAAATGCCCTGAATTAAATTGTTGCCGAAGAGCATCGGATCTCAGATTGTGTCCAACAAAAATACAGGATTAAGAGAATGACTAGAAAATAAAAAGGGGAAATCCATTCAGATGCCCTGCACTGAATCCATATAGAAGCCACATTAGGAAAAAAAAAAACAGCAACAGCTAAAAACAGCAGTCGGAGTAACTGAGTAGCTGATTGAAGAAGAGAAAATGGTGCCAAATGAGCTGTTAATTCCACAACTGTCAAGGCGGTAGTGAAACATCCGCCGACAAAAGATGGAGAGGGAGCAAACGAGGAAGGGGAAAGGCAATATTGATGTGCTGAGAGGGAGGGAGAAATGGGAGGAGAGGAAATCCTCAACGCTGCAACTGATTTGTAGTCTGTCTCCGCTCCTACACACCGAACACAAACTCTACTTAATCACAAAAAAATGTATCGTAAACGATCCGACAGAGGGTTACCTTCAGCTACAGTCAATAAAAGCTATTTTGGAGCTGCTCGTAAGGTATGAATAGCCGATATGCTTTGGTTATACAGACAGAGGGGAATGCGGCATTGAAAGGAGGGGGAGGGGACTGGGTGGGATTTGTATAATCTTCCCTGCTTGTTTATTCTCTGTCTCTCTCACTCACCCTCATTCTCTGAGACCTTTTGCTTGCTTTTTACTTACACTACACATCTACTATAAACATTTACTTTTAATAGTAGATAATAGAAGTAAGTACATGGATCATTTATTCTAATCACATGGCTAGGAGTCAAATACAGTTTCAGTACGTGGTCACACAGTCAGAAAAACATTTATCCACCACAACATTGATGACTTACATCATAATTAGTAATTAAATAGAATGATGTGGTTGTGAGAGATTCATGTTACTGATGGATACAGCATCAAAAATCCAAAATACGTTTTCCGTGTTTAAGTTGCAAAACAAGTTAAAACGCATGGACAGTGTGATAACTGAAGTACCACTAAAGGTGCAATACACAACTGATTAATAATGTAAAGTTGATAAATTCCCAACTCCATGACTACTGTCTTTATTGAAGCTTGTGTGCACTTTATAGTGAGTGCTCACTTTTTTAGACTTGGGGCTCAACAACTAGGCAAATCCTAGCCCCATCTCTTGTCAATATGGCAACAGAAGGTTTCCTTGGCATTGGCTCCGCCTCTGCAGTATAGAGGGCGGAATGTTTTATTTGCATGTGATAAGACTGCCCTCTCAAAACTAGCTAATTTCAGTGAGGCGAAAAATAGGGCGTGCAAAAACAGCTGTAATTCTTGAGTCTTGGGAGTTGGTATATTTGTCTTATTTTCTTACTGACTAACACACTGTGGGAGTGCATGAATCATGAAATTAACGTGTAACATTTATCATTAAGGATCACACATCAATTGACAAATGGTTCATATGTTTCCAGTTGTGTCTACTTAAACAATTGAACAAATAATTTAAATATAAATATTGACATTTGTACCTACAATGTTTATTAAGATATTCGTAAACAATAACCCAAATCAATGCCACACTATTTGGAAAACCAAAGTGTTGATATTTGTGCTGTAGATTGTTCATAATTGTTAGCAGAAGCAGCAAAACAAACAAAAAAGATGCTGTCAGACTTTTCAAGAGCACAACCCAAGTAGTCTTGAAATCCTCTCCCTCTGCATGTTAGAATCAATAAAGTCTACATTAAAACTTGCCCCTAAAAAGTTAAAGAAAGAAACAAGAACACTTGAAAAGCTCACATTGAAAACCACTGTCGCCAGAGGTCTGCTGGATGCTGGAATCAGACGCGGGCCTTCTGAAGTTATGGGTGAGCGCACTGCACAGAACGCAGATAGCTTCTTGGTGACGAGTAGCTCCCCACAGTCCACACAGGGACTTCCAGAGGCGGCCACAGAGGGGAAACAGCCAGACACTCTAGCTCAAACTAAAGCCACAGCATGGTGGCATGCTACCAACAAAGTTCCTTGCTATCACTAACACAATGTCAGAAATGATTGCTAAGACATTTTAACTCTGCATCCTTTAGGCCAGGATGTTGTATTACTTCATATAATGTTCAAATTAGTGTTCCAGCAGCTCCAGTTGTTTTTTAAATGACAGAACATCAAACATATTAAGATTTGACCACAAACACATAAAGCAGGATGCAAAGCTGAAATTCAAATGAAATATTACTGCAAATGTGGTTCTGCTCTAAACTGTGCCTGCATGAGTGTGTCCCGGCAGCAGTTAAATAATTACAGAGGGACTGCACAAGGATAATAATTACGTTTGTATAAACTTCCACTTACATGAAACAGTCAGCGTTCTGGCTCAGATTTAATGACGATCTCGTATGAACTGATACAAAAATCATAGCGTGCGTCGTCTCCACATAAGCAGAGTTTCATTCAAGTGGCACCCAATAGAGCACTGGCATAAATGTTTCTCTCCTGCCTCAAACATACTGGTCAGGACACCAAAAGAAGCCAGTCCCTTTCTCTGACTAAAAGACACATACAATTCCTTCAAAAATGTCATAGGAAGAATAATGAAAATATAAAGTACATGAATTAAGATACTGGACCAAAGCTGCTCTTTGTTGTGAAAGATATAAAAACCCCTGAGTCAGAATTGCAACAGTCCAGAAAACTGACAAAACGAATGCTTTAAAGAGACAACCAATGCATTATAGCAGTGGTGCCCAACCACCGGGCCGCGGACCGGTACCGGTCCGTGGGTCACTTGGTACTGGGCCGCCAAGCTGCACAGAATTTTTTTTTTTTTTAATCGACGATCAATTAATTCAGGTCAAGACACTCGTCCCGGTCACGTGACATGTTTCCCCAGTCGAGCCCGCAAAGCTAATATGTGGCGACAGGCTAACTAACCAGGCAATGAAGCATTCAAAACTGCTTCAACACATGGAGACCAAGCATCCTGCAATAAAAGACAAACCTTAATCACTTCGGGTGTCATTGTCTCCGATTACGTCTAGATGGGACCGGCTCGTTTCTGAGAAACAAACTCAGTGCTCCCAATAATTCAACGTAATGGTGAGTTTTATTTTTGTCATTTGTACTTGTTTTTATGTCAGTCGTATCATTTTATTTCATCGTATTTATATATTTATTATAAATGTATTATTTATTTATTTATATAAATGTATTATTTATTTATATAAATGCCGGACCGAGAAAATATTTCTGACATGTAACCGGTCCGTGGCGCAAAAAAGGTTGGGGACCACTGCATTATAGGCATGTTGTTTACAAAGCTAGATTAAAAACATAAAAATGAGTGCTTTAGCATATCACGTGCCCGCTCCTCCAGCACCCTGGTCAGCGCCCTGCCTATGACGCACATTGTTCACAGCCACGCCGCATACTAATAAGCGCTCATTGCCTTCCACCTGTTCCTGATCAGCGGAATACCAAAACCTGCTCTGGGCTCATCAACTCTTCCTGCTCTTGTTGCCTGTTGATTCCTGTTGTCGACCTTCCCTGAACACCGGCTGCCCTGACCTTTTACATGTTTCTGACCATATCTCCGTCTCCCCTCTCGTCTGTCCGATCATTCGGCTCTCCCAAGTCCAGCTCGGCTTGACCTATCGCTCGTCCCTGACCGTACCTTTGCCTCACCCCAGTCTGATTCGACTACGCCACTCGCCTCAACATCTGCTTGCTCATCAGCCTGACTGCCTGTCAGTCTGTTCCCTCCCGCAAGCAACCAAACCCGTTCCAGCGCCTTTCATCTTGCCCAATCGGCGCAGCTCTGCTGCTGCACCTGCTCCGCCGGCTTTTCAGCTTTCCACTCCCCTTACCCCTGTGGTCAATATAACGCTATTCATGCTGCACTTGGTTGTCCTGCCTGGTTTGTTGCAGAGAAATAACGCTCAAAATTAATTGCGTACATTTTTACAGTGTTTATTTGCAATGTAATTTAATGTGTTGGGCATAATATATGTATATACACACACACACACACACACACACACACACACACACACACATATGCATGCACGCACGCACGCACACACACGCGCGCGCACACACACACACACACACACAACCACAAAGTACATATTACCTGTTCCGCTGAGTCCGCTGAGCCTTGCGGAGGTGATTCTCTGCAGTGGAAAATTAGATGGTTGCTTTGTCAACACCTGATTGACAGTTTGTGATGTCTTGGCTGTTTGATTAGCTGTTGCTGTCTTGACGGTGCTCTGGTTGTTGACTGACGGGACCTTCACACCTATGGGGAGAGCAGAGAGGATGTCAAATCCTATTGCAGATTTTGTCCAAATGCTGAGAGTTAAGGCAGGTTGATTTGGAAAAACATTCCGACTTGCCAATAATATTCAGCGCCACTGTGGTAATGTGCAAGACTTAATTGTCCTCTATGAGAAATGGGCTATGATTCCACAGATGCACAATGCATATATGACACTCACAAAGGACCAGTTGGTGTAGCTGTCATTAGATATTGACTTAATCTAAAAACGCACAATCGAGCGCACTTACTGCTTACAACTCTTCTAATGTAAAGCCATGTGTTCAATTAACCTTACAATCACTACCGTGAGGGCAGCACGGTGGCTTGGTTTTTATCTATGTGTGCCCTGCAAATGATTCAGTTCAGGATCAAAGTCAAAGTCAAAGTCTGCTTTATTGTCAATTTCTTCACATGCAAAGACACAAAGAAATCGAAATAACGTTCCCACTATCCCACGGTGACAAGACATAGTACACAATATACATACAAGTAAGCAACACAAAGAAATAAAAACAAGAAGGCACAAACAAAGAATAAATAAGAGTGATGAATAAATAATAAATAAACAAATAACAATAAATAAGAGGAGCAAAAATGGAGCAAGTGTGCAAACAGCAGACAGTCAGAAATAGCGCAAAAGTACAGGACGCTACGCAGAAGGGGGAAGAGAGTTCAAGATCCTAACAGCCTGGAGTATGAAGCTGTTGGTGAGTCTGGTGGTGCGGGAGCGCAGGCTCCTGTACCTCTTCCCAGAGGGCAGAAGGTCAAACAAAGAGTGAGCGGGGTGACTCACATCACTCACAATCGTGGTCGCCTTGCGGGTGAGATAGGAGGTGTAAATGTCCTTCAGGGAGGGGAGTGAAGCACCAATAATCTTACCAGCCGTGTTCACTATGCGCTGCAGGGCCTTCATGTTGTATTCAGTGCAGCTACCACCCCAAACAGCGATACAACTGGAGAGGACGCTCTCAATGGTAGAATGTAGTCATGACGGCCGGAGGAGCACTTGCTCGCCTGAGTTTCCGCAGGAAGTACAGGCGGCGCTGGGCCTTCTTCGCCAGTGATGTGATGTTGGTGGACCAGGAGAGATCCTCACTGATGTGGACCCCCAGGAACCTGGTGCTGCTCACTCTCTCCACCACAGCACTGTCGATGGTCAGCGACAGGTGTTGGGTGTGACCCTTCCGGAAGTCAACAACAATCTCCTTGGTCTTGTTGACGTTCAGCAAGAGGTTGTTGTCCCTGCACCACGTGGTCAGAAGGTCAACCTCCAACCTGTATTGAGTCTCGTCGCCCTTGGTGATGAGACCCACCAGAGTCGTGTCGTCAGCAAATTGCAGAATTGCAGTAAATTCACTTGGCAAGTAAAAAGGACGGCACTTAATGATCACAAATTCCATCAGTGGCGAGCATTGCTTGCATACCACTACAGAGTCCCGGCACCATTCGTCACGGATGTAGACGCATATTCCACCTCCTCGCGATTTTCCCCCTTTTACAATGGCCCGGTACACCACTTAGTGCCCTGAGGCAGCTGGGCGACCCTCGTAAAGATAAGCGGTTCGGAAGATGAATGATCGACATGGCTGTTTGTAAAGGGTAATGGGTCACTCCCGTGAGCTGAAGAACATTATGCCACTGAAAGAATCTGTGATTTAAAGCCTTTTGGGGGATGTGATTTACAACAAACCGGCCTGCCCACATTTGGAGCTTGGCTTACTGTTTTCCTTTTTCCATCTCAGCCTGTCGACGTTACAAGAGGAAGGCAAGCCTTCTAATTCGTAATGTTTCCTGGTTTGATTTGTCATGTTCTATTGTCGCCTAGAGTCAGAAATGTTACGTGATTAATTGGCACCAAAATTCATAGGCATCATTCCCATCATTTTGTTCACTTCAACCTGTCAAAGTATAAATGTGTCCTGGTCAATATTTGAGATATACTCATTCAAATATGAGCTCCTATGAGCAGAACCCACTAATACCTCCACAAAATCCCAAATATTATGCTAATCGTTTTAAAAATTATTCTTACAGGTCGAAGTGAACAATAGGAGGAATCCGCATAAGAATTTTTTTGGCGACTGGTCGTAGGTTTCAGACATTTAGTAAGTTGTTACAGCTCCATAGTCAGACAGGCAAACAAACACAGCAGTTAGGTCGCGCTAGCAGCTAGCTCCTATGGCTTGTTGAGGCCAAATTAGTTTTTGACGACTAAACTGACAAGATAAGCAGAATGATTTCACCTTATTACGAGCTCCGTGTCGCAGACAAACATTTCCGAGCCTACCAACAACTGCGTTTGCCGCCGCCAAAGAGGCAGTCAGGGGCATCTTGTCCACTGGACCTCTCGTGGCCGGCTTCCTGCTGATCATCCAGCCAGAGCAAGAGATGCAGCGGCATATGTCGCACTGCCAGTCCATGTGCGCCAATTTCGGATAAATAACAGCAAGACACCAGGTCGGCTTGTCGGAATTGAAACATTTGGCCTTGATAAGATTTGGAGGGCTGGATTTACAACGATTCAGCAGAGTCTGACCACTTAAAGTGCCTCCTTTTTGGATAGGCAGTGAAGGCAGTACCCCATAGGTGGACTTCAGGGGAAATGAAAGTCAAATCAATCCCTACAGATTTAAATTGAATACACTGCATAATTACTTAATAACAATTCAGCTTACAAAAAGCTTCTCGGACCGCATGGTTTTGTGACTTATGAAAGAAAACAAACAGACATGACAGGAGTGGCACTTTCGCTGCAGGGGGGCTGCTCATATCGTGCTCTATTAGGTCAGCCATGGAAAGGCTAATTGTGTGATCATATTTTTAGAGGTTGAAGTGACCCTAGGTCAGTGCTTCTCAATTATTTTCTGTTACGCCCCCCCCTAGCAAGAAGAAAACCATTTGCGCCCCCCCTTCCCCACCGTGACTATCCTAACTTGTCTTGTAAGTCGTAAAATGTTGCACTGTCGCAAACGTCACAGAAGTAACAATGAGAGCGCCACTGCCCCCTGCTGTGAAGATTCGCAATTACACTATTCTAGTACTGCCAAAAAAAAAGCCTGTTCCCCAGGGTCACACGCGCCCCCCCAGGTATTGCACCGCGCCCCCCAAAGGGGGCGCGCCCCACTATTTGAGAAGCACTGCCCTAGGTAGAGAGTTTAGTTGATTACCGTTATTTTAATATTATTAGCGCTGGATTTTGAATGGACAAATTCTGATCGATGCCTCCTCCAAGACGTGAAGGTGGGGGGGCGTGGCTATATTCCTCATTAAAATTAGGCCTTTTTAAAGGCATTACATTTATTTATTTCTCCAAATTAGATGGATAAAATAGAAGATAATTGTTTCTATTCTGATAAAGTAAATAAACTGAGCTTGTTAGTGAAAAATAGACAATATCACGGCTGGATCATCCCTTCAAAGTTCAAGGTGTGCACAAGATAAACAATAAAATTTTGCAGAGGTTTCGGTCCAGTATATGGAATAGTCTATTACGCATCAAAATGTGTCACCTAGTGCTTATCTACCTACCTGTAGCTGTTGTTCGGGACTGCGGTGAAAGAGCTTTGCCTCTGACTGAATGTGACTTGGGAACAGCAGTAACACAAGTGCTGTTAAAAAAGGTAACAGAGTCACAGGAACTACTGGGACCCCAGGTTTTTTTCCCACTCGGACTGCCTATGGAAGGATTGCTTCTGCTGGCCCTCTCGTCCGACCTGGTGATACATGAAGATTTGGGAGAAGCTGAAAAAGACAGAGATTGTTTAAATGCTTGTCAGCTTGTTGTTAAATGTTGCAAAACATCATCTTAACTAAAGGAGATGTCCCATGAAGGAGACAGTATATTGAATAAACTATTAAATTATTCAACCCTTAATGTTACAACAAATACTTTGCACAGCACAAAAATGAAAGTTGTTTGTGGTAGTGTGCAGAAAGATCTGAAGAAGAGATGTAATTACCGTAATTTTCGGACTATAAGTCGCGTTTCTTTTCATAGTTTGGGTGGGGGGGCAAGTTATAATAAGGAGTTTTATGTGTGTTATATGTGTTTTTTTTTCAATAATGTCCCCCCCCAAAAAAAGAAAGTGAAACCGCGATAAACGAACCGCGATGTAGCAAGGGATTACTGTAATTTGAATTTCAAGTGATGTCAGCAGCGCGACGCAGCGCGACGCGGCGTGCCGCGGCGGTTGTTTACAAAAAGGACAAAGATTGATCACGGGATGACAAAGAGCTCCACGTACTACCGGCATCATTAGCGGCTTTGTTTCTAAGTGACACGGAGGACGAAGAGTTTGAAGGATTTAAGGATTTGGAGTGATACAGAAGGTTTGAAAAACTATTATGGCTTTTACGCACGCCCGGTCCTACTCTACGGAGCTCTCTTTCACCTCCGTGGATACAAGTCGGGGGCCGGCGCTCGGCCGGGTGGCTGTCCGGGGACGGTGGATGGGGCTCGGACATGGCTTTTACGCACACCCGGTCCTACTCTACGGAGCTCTCTTTCACATCCGTGGATGGAAGTCGAGGGCTGGCGCTCGGCCGGGTGGCTGTCCGGGGACGGTGGATGGGGCTCGGTCATGGCTTTTACTTTTCCTATTCTATGGATCTCTCTTCCACCTCCGTGGCTGGAAGTCCACGCCGCCACACGCCTGGAAGTTTGTTTTGTTAAATAAAGAGCCGTTTACCACACCCACGTCTTTCCTTGTACTTTGTTAACGCTACAATCTAGTTATATACTAGATTTGTGGAATAACAACGAGGCTGACGTCAGGGCGCACGCGCGGCGTTGTTGACAAAGGACGAGGAATTTGATCGATGGATTTAATGATTTAGAGCAGGGGTCTCAAACTCCAGTCCTCGGGGGCCGCATTCCGACATGTTTTCCAAGTTTCCCTCGTTAAACACACCTTATTCAATTATCAGGCTCCTGCAGAACGTGAGGATGAACTGATCATTTGAATCAGGTGTGTTTAACGAGGGAAACTTGGAAAGCATGTCGGAATGTGGCCCCCGAGGACTGGAGTTTGAGACCCCTGATTTAGAGAGCAATAGTTATTTGATATCTAATTTATATATCGTTATATGGCCTGTGCCTATTTTGAAGTGCAAGCACTGTCAGCTGCGCGCACCCATTGTTGACAAAGGACGATCGATGGATTTAAACGTGTTATTTATGTAATGGTTTTTTTGAATAACTCTGAATGTTACGTCAGGCGCGTTCTCAGCTCTTTGTTTGTGTTTGTCACGTTAGCATACGTATCGTTTAGCCTGTTGTTGCTCGTTCATGTCTGCTCTTGGTGTTGGATTTTGTCGAATAAATTGCCCCCCAAAATGCGGCTCATACTCCGGAACGACTTATATATGGTTTTTTTTCACTTTTTTGGGCATTTTATGGCTGATGCGACTTTTAGTCCGAAAATTACGGTACAGAGAAAACACATTGGTTGTTCTTGCAGTATGTCAGTATATTCCAGTATAAGTGATGTATACTTAATGAAAGTGCTGCTGGTAGTCAGCAAGAAAGCCATTACGAGGGTATGATTTAAAATTGATCCACCAACAAATGAATAATGGCTGGGACCACTAGAACATTTTAAATGGAAACTTTCACATACATACTGAGGATTCAGGAAAGGAAATTGAAATCAAGATGGGGAAAATGGGTTTGATTCATTTACATTCGGAATTTGGCTAAATCTAACATTTGCAATGACTTTCTACTTAGAAAAGGGATTTGTTCCTGGAAAGTGTGTACTTCCAGAGGTCATTCATCTTTAATTAATATTCAACATTTTGTCCCACCATTAATTCTTCAGAAAATATAATCAAAGTGACAGAGAATTGGTGAATAATTGGTTTGCCAGTAATCTGTTAAAAACCAATGTTCCAAAGAGCTCCCAAATGTTGGTGAATGAAGCCATTGTTTAATTTCCAGATCAAGCTTTTCCCACAAATATGAATTTATTCATTGTAGAGTTCTCGCCAACCTCTGCATAACAAGTCTGACATTCCAGTCCTCGGGGCTGACATTCCTAGTATTAAAGACCACTATCTCCAACAGGGCAAAAACAAATGGAGTAAATGCTCATAATCTCTTGAGAAAAATGGGTTCATACCGACAAATGGCACTTTTGTGACTGCTGCCTGATCATTAATAATTTTTTTCCCCATCTTTCATTTTTGTCTTTGGCATGTATAAAAGATATACTACACTTATTAGGAAATATCTTTTTAATATCATTATTGCCTGATCTGAACACATCCAACAATGGACTTGGTTGTTTTGCTTTCAAAATAAGACTTTTGTGTACTTGGCGTTAATGTGATAAAACAATAGAGTGCTAACTCCAGAGTGAAAGTTCAGAACATGATAAAAACATACACTTGTTAAAAAAAATAACCCTTAGTGTTGGCAAATAATACTGCATTATTGTCCTGAAAATGGTAAACAGTCCCTCACATGTGTTAATGTTCTCTGTATCTTGACCAGATGTGCCCCTTGACCTCAACAGAGGAAGACAAGAGCGTTGATGTCAGCACAAACACAGGCACACAAAAACACATGCACGCACGCACACATAGGTTGGGAAGCGGAGAACTGCATCACGATCTTACCTTTGCTTGTAGGTCCGTTATTCTCATTACATCCCAGCACTGGAAAATTAAGGCTCGAAGGTAATCCTTTAACAGGAAGCTTGGATGTAGAATTTAAAACTGGTCGCCCACACACCACTGAGGTTGGTTGGAGACTAGATGTCGTTTTTAAGTTGGAATTTGAAAAGCCAGAGGTCGATGGGGAAGTCGGTTGCTCTTGTGTGGTGCGGGGCTTGGTGACGCCTGCAAGTGTGAATTGTTTATTATTCAAGGTTATGATGCTAACTCACTTCCAATAGCTCTGAACAGATTTGTAAAACACCTTTATATTCAGTTTATACTTGGACAGCATATTCGCACGTAACACATTCATACTTTAATGATAATACCAGGAGTAGTCGGGCTTCCCTACATGGTGAATGGAGAGGCCAAAGCTTCACTTCTAGTGTGCTGTATATGGTAGTGATGTTTTGGTAGTGAATGAAACAGCTCTGGAGGCAGCAACATGAGTTTCACGAGCTGCTCCCTCCCCTTCTCACTCTCACTCGCACACTTTTTTCTCTTCGAACTGCATGTGATTGGTTCCGCACTAACCTAATGGGGGAGGAACGGCAGTTAAGTGTGTGCTGTCTACCTACCGAACAAGAGAGTAGGGAGGGAGATATGAGAGAAAGAAAGCAAGGGGCCACAAGAGAAACAACACCAACACTGGAAAGGAAAGGTCAGAAAATTGTGAAAGTAGGAAAATGGGTAAATATGGACCTTATTCAATTTTATTGACAATACAAGGGTGGAGTGGAGAATGCAAAAAAAAAATCTTATCGAGCTGGGTTCACAAACAACCTGCACAGGCACCCATACAGTTAATTTCTTTACAATGGAGAAAAGTCCCAGTGAGGACAACACAACACAAAAGCCTAAGCCCAAGAAGGAAAAAGAATAGGGCATTTCACAGATAATACCAGAAGACACATTTGGGATATGGATTTACGATGAGAGGTGATATGGGAAGGAAGGAAGGAAGGAAGGAAGGAAGGAAGGAAGGAAGGAAGGAAGGAAGGAAGGAAGGAAGGAAGGAAGGACGGACGGAAGGAAGGAAGGAAGGAAGGAAGGAAGGAAGGAAGGAAGGAAGGAAGGAAGGAAGGAAGGAAGGAAGGAAGGAAGGAAGGAAGGAAGGAAGGAAGGAAGGAAGGAAGGAAGGAATCAAAAAAGCAAGAAAGCAAAAAAGCAAGAAAGCAAAAAACAATAAAGCAAGAAAGACATGCAGAGGATACAGACAGACACACAGACAAGACAGACAGAAGGACAGAAAGAAACAAAGAAAGACTGTTTACGTTTTCACCTCAGTCACATTAAGTCACACAAACAGGAGACCCACTGTTGACAAAGCCAGAGCACTATTAGGTGACTGAAGCCAGCAGGAAACATCTGGCTTCATTCAATTTCAATTCTAATGAAATGTCAGACCAGAGAAAGCAGCTGGATTGTGTTACTTAAGAAATCTTTGTTAAGTAAGAACTGGACAATACAAGTCAGGAGTACACACTCGTCTCCAAAGTTCAGTCTTTAGCAGGGCACATGAAATGCAAGGAAGGGCCCAATTACTATTATATTAGCCAACATTCCTACAAATAACTACGTGCATGTACGTAACATTCTGCAGAGAAACCCAAGCTTATTAATTGTTTCTGGCTCCACAAAGCACCACTTTGAATTTATAATGTTGCTTGATGCAGTAAAAAGATTGTTGTATTGTCACGTAGTGGAACATAATTAACACTATTGCGCTGGCGTGCTTTAGCTAAGCAAGCTCGATCTGCAGAGCACTTTGCTCTCGTTTAGACACACTTTTTTCTTTTTTCAACTCAAGTCATTTAATGGAGGATAACTTGGGGGAGGCAACAAATATGTTCTGCACTCTGTGTATCTTTCACCTTTCCCATGCACGTCTCGCTTGTTGTTCCTGCCCTCGAATGTCTGTCATTGGCTAGCACGAAATAACGCTCTTCATAGGCTGGTTTTAGCATTGTATTCAAGGACAAGTGTAAAAATGAGTTGAGCAGGGAAAACCTATATCGTTGATTTGAGGATATAATAATTTCATGAATGTACATATCAATACACCTAGGGTAACAAAACGGTAACCCTAGCCTACAACAAATGACCATCTCCAGCAGTAGATCAAAGCGACATGCTTTGAACTTTGTGGCTGTGGAAGGATTTTGCAGATTAGATTTACATCAACCAAAAATCGTGCCATCACTTCTTTCTTCACAGAGTGTTGCGAGAGCAGCAGCTTAAGCATGGAAGTTCAGACCTCCCTCTCCCCGCCCACTTTTTCTAATTCTTCCGATGGTATCCAAAGGCGGGGCAGCTTGGTGGTGCACTTGGGTAGCACGTCCGCCTCACAGTTAGGAGGGTGCTGGTTCGATTCCACCTCCGGCCCTCCCTGTGTGGAGTTTGCATGTTCTCCCGGGGCCCGCGTGGGTTTTCTCCGGGCACTCCGGTTTCCTCCCACATCCCGAAAACATGCTTGGTAGGCCGATTGAACACTCCAAATTGTCCCTAGGTGTGAGTGCGAGTGCAAATGGTTGTTTGTCTCTGTGTGCCCTGCGATTGGCTGGCAACTGGTTCAGGGTGTCCCCCGCCTACTGCCCGATGACGGCTGGGATAGGCTCCAGCACGCCCGCGACCCCAGTGGGGACTAAGCGGTACAGAAAATGGATGGATGGATGGATGGTATCCAAAGGCGTGCGTTTGCAGGCCAGTCAGGAGGGTTAAAAAAAATTGGGTGTCCCTGGCATGGGGGACCTTGGCGGTCCAATCAATAGCTACAGAAGCTAGCCATAGGGCCATGGAATGAACACTTATTAGTAGGGGTGTAAATCGCGGGTTTTGTCACGATACGATATAATATCGATACAAAGAACTACAATACGATATTTGCCGATATCTTAAAGCCTGCTGCGATTCATTCACGATATATCGCGATATAGTGCTCTACGATCGTTTTTTTTTTTTTTTTTTTTAATAAAAAATATAGAACAATAACCTGATTTATAACAATTCATACGCAAAATCAACAAGGTACTGCAAACTCTTTATTTAGGAAATTACAAGAGTATTGTAGTATACAAAGTACTTATTTTAACACTAAACTTTGATGTCGTGTTTCTTCTTTAAATGTGCGGCGAGATTTGTGCTCCCTGAATATTTGATCACCGCATGGCAGGATTTACAAACTGCACGTGTCTTGTCTGTTGAGCCATCTTTTCTTTGGAATCCAAAGTGCTTCCAAACGAATGACTTGAAGCCTAAAGGGGAGCAAATTTCCTCGTCTTTTTGGACACTAGCCATAGCACCAGCCCAGAAGCCGCGTACTAGTTGTCGACTTCCCTTTCACGTGCGTGCTCTGCTCACAACACAACACGCGCAGTGCGCTCCCGGAAAGAGGAAGCAAGCAACAATGAACTGGATTTCAAAATAAAGTTGCGTCTAATGTCCGAGGTCAAACACGGCGATATAAATCGATGTTTACGTTTAGCATCGATGCCAATAAATCGTAGAGCATTATATTGATTAATCGATGTGTATCGATGTATCGTTACACCCCTACTTATTAGTATTTACACAAATTCTCCCTTCTGACACACCTACTGCACGTGTTTTAAGTCGAGGCAGACAAGTATGTCTGATAGTATGACAGCCGAGGCTGTCAAGAACTCATGGCACTTCAGAAGATTAAGCAGATTTAATTAGAAAATAGCTTTTTATAAAGTGTAGTGTAAATGCTGACTCAATCAAATAATTTTTGGTCAGGCTCTTTTCTAGATCATAAGGCATTGAGCGTGATTGGTCTGAACTGAAAACTAAGACATCAGGTCATTGTACAGGGGTATGCGCATGTTAGCATACGGAATGAAACTGTGGTGAAAAAGAAATATGATAGCTCTCCTTTCCCTTATTATTAGTGCATGTAGCATATATTAAAGCTGCATGCAAACTTCAAGTTCAATATAAAAGTAGGTAAGTCTATCCCATTGACTATGTGGAAGGACAGATTTGACAGGTCATGCCCATATATCGGGGTTCTTTCACCCAGAGTCCGAACTGGCATAAAGATGTGTAATGACAGTATCTTACTGTTTGTTTTGTCTTAAACTACCTCTACCATGTAGAACAGTAAACTGTGTGATTTTTAGATGCCATATAGATAATTTGACCATTGAAAGATGAAGCTGTTAATGTTGTTTTTCACACTTGACATACAATGCAATCTAGGATGTGATGCAATGCTGAAATAGGAAATTAAACTAAGCCCAGTGACCATAAGATTGTTTTAGAATAGATTTGTAATTAAATTATCTCATCACTTACCCAGATTAAGAGTGTTTGAGCACGCACAAAAGAATCTATTGATGGGAATTTTACTCTGGAGTCCACAAGCAGTGGTTTCTTGTTGTGGATTAGCAAGGCCAAGACAGAAAAGTCATTGTCCATCAGAATATGAGTTTTATAACAAAAAAAATTCATTCTACAGACATAAGTGTTTTGCACAATGTAAACAACAGCCGACAGTAGGTTACCATGGCAAAAAAGGGCCACGTTACACGCACGCACACAGACACCCACCCACACACACATACATACACACACACACACACACAAGTGAAATTACAGGCTATGAGACACCAAGCATGGGAAGTTGAGAGTCTGAGTATCTCATCACATCACAGTCACATTATGTTTATTCAGATAAACAGAGTGAAACTTTAACTAAAGAAAGAAAAAGAACAAAGATGTGGACGATAGCGGTGAAGGAAAAGCAGCGGAGAAACAAATTCAATATTACGCACCATGCCGTTTGATGATGAGTCATTTACACCTAGTTATAGTGTAAATTCTGATAAAGACTTCAACGAAACGTCTACACTTATGCAACCCTAGAGCTACAGGATATCAAATGGCCCGCCGCAAATTCAGACAAACTCCAAGTATCCAGACTTGTTTCTGTCTATATGTGCTATCTGTCAGCATCAGTCCGCAGCTTGTCACATGTCTAAAAAGTGTAGCCATCGCACTTGCTGCTAAACAATATGTATGGATGTGTGGTTTTTGTGGTATGTGGAAGGTATTTTAACTGTCAGCTCCACTGTCAGAGTGTTCATTTCCTGAACCTGCTCCTGAGAGGAACTTGGAATTTTGTTCCATTACACACATGCAAGCATGCATGCAAGAACACGCATACGCACACACACAGTTCGGAAGTATTGTATGACTAGCATACCGTTGTGTTTCTGATTTCAGGTTTCATAAAGTTAAAGGTGTGTGCTGTAAGAGCTTTGACTTACCATGGTTCTGACTTTGAACATGTCTCACTCTCACTGGAGATCCATCCCAGGCACTCTGAGCAACTTCTTTCAATATAGGTCCATTAGTCTGGCTTTGTCGGAGCCTGGGGCCATCTGGTCCTGGAGGTGGAACTGGTCCCTTATCCACTCTAATGCTTTTCCCTGGCTGCCTCACAGTGGGCCCCAAATTGGAGACTTTCTGCAGGAAGAGTTTATGCTTAGTGACAGAGTTCCAGCCAAGAGGCCCTAGCTCAGAGCTGCGCACTGAAACCATAGTGTTAGCCATTCCCTGCTCAGAGTCAGAAATGAGGAATGAGAAAAGAGGGAAGGGAGGCAGGGAAGGAGCAGAGGGGAGGAGTGAGGGACGTGTGTGTGTGTGTGTGTGTGTGTGTGCGTGTGTGTGTGTGTGTAAAATGAGTAAAGGAGGAGGAAAAAGAAGAGAAAAAGTGGAAGCAGGGATTGAATACAAAAATCTCATTGTGTTAATCATCCAGGCTCTGACCAGGCTGATTTTTCTTTTAGTCTCAGCTCAAGCATTCCATGTTCCGCCCTCCCCATGATTCTCTTTACCAACACCAGCACATCTGGAGTGAGTTTGCTGTGGTGTGTGTGCGTGCGTGCGTGCGTGCGTGCGTGCGTGCGTGCGTGCGTGTGTGTGTGTGTGTGTGTGTGTGTGTGTGTGTGTGTGTGTGCGTGAGTGAGTATGTGCATGCAGCATGTGCGTGTGGTTGTATGTGCGGGTGTGTGCGAGTGCAGGTGGTGCAAGTGTGTGTTTTTGCTGAATTACATTTCATAAAATTCTTAACATTCCTATTTTACAATACAGTGCTGTTATAACAAAAATCGGTGCTGAGTTTCAAGGAGGTTTGTAAAAGATTATTGATATTTGATGTCATTTCAAAGCGGAGAGTTAATTTCAGTTGAGTTGAGATACGTATGAGTGCTTTGAGTTGCAGTTTGGGCAAATTCAACTCCTAAGTCAAGAACCACTATCTTGAAGCTTTTCAGGGGCAGAGACAATGAATTATTCTTGCATTCCCATGCCCACTGCACATTGATGCAAGAGGGATAAACCTAACTCTAAATAATCTAAGTCTAAAAAATTGGAGACGTATTTGCATGATAAATTCAACTAAGCTAAGATCGTGATCATTAAAGACAAGCAAAAGAAAAGACTTGTTGCATGGAGTACTTTGAGTCCTAAACATATTTTTCTCATGTATGTACTCGTGTAGGTTTGTATTTGCATACATTACAGCCGATAAGTTTTGAACACGCCCTTTGCAGACACAACCCTGTTGGGGCAGGTTTTAGGCATGTCGGAGGTCACAGGTCTTGAAAGGCAGCACATGCTCAAGTGAAAGTGTAGAGCAGTGGTCCCCAAACCCCGGGCCGCGGACCAGTACCGGTCCGTGGATGATTTAGTACCAGGCCGTACAAGAAAGAATAAATAACTTGCATTATTTTACACCTCAGTGGCGTGTACATAACACAACATTACTCATGTTATGTTGTTGGCATGATATTATGAGAATGTTGCGAGTAGATTTGCCTAGAATACACAGTGGATTTACGTTTATTATTATATTATACTGTGGTGTTCGCATACATCAGCGGTTCCCAACCTTTTTTGCGCCACGGACCGGTTACATGTCAGACAATATTTTCACGGACCGGCCTTTACATAAATATATAAATAAATAATGAATGTATAATAAAAAACGCATACCGTATTTTTCGGACTAAAAGTCGCTCCAGAATATAAGTCGCATTAGCCATAAAATGCACAATAAAGTGAAACAAAAACATAGATAAGTCGTATAAGTCGCATTTTGGGGGAAATTTATTTGACAAAATCCAACACCAAGAACAGACATGAACGAGCAACAACAGACTAAACGATACGATATGCTAACGTGATATAAACACAAACGAAGAGCTGAGTACGGGCCTGACGTAACATTGACAGTTACGTGACCATCTGTGTCACTCCAAATCATTAAATCAATCGATCGCCCTTTATGTCAACAATGCCAGGCGCGCGCCGCTGACGGCGGTTGCACTTTAAAATATTCCACAGTCTCATATAATTATAAACAACAATTTTATCAAACAATCTCTGTCATTCCAAGTCATTAAAACCTGTGATTGAATCCTTAGTCCTTTATGTAAAACACCGCCGTGTATCCGCCGCGCCGCAGTTGCAGTTCAGATTACAGTAAGCCCTTGCTATACATCAAGGTTCGTTTATCGCGATTTCACTACATCGCGGATTTTTGACTTTTGAAAATTTGGGAAAAATTCACATATAAGTCGCTCCCCCACCCAAACTATAAAAATAAAAAAAACGCGACTTATAGTCCGGAAAATACGGTAAAAGTAAAACTCACCATTAAATATCTGCTCCGTAGCTTTGCGGGCTTGACTGGAGAAACATGTTACGTGATCGGGACAACGTCTTGACTTGAATTAATTGATCGTTGATAAAAAAAAAAAAAAAGTTTTTTTTTCTGTGCGTCCCGGTACCAAATGACCCACGGACCGCTACCGGTCCGCGGCCTGGTGGTTGGGGACCTCTGGCATACAGTATTCCCTCATCCATAAACGTCCATAAACAAAGTGCAGTCTGTGATTATTTGATTTATTGATGCTTTCGACATTTGATTTTATATTTTCTAGAATTGTTTTTAGAAGTTTTCTTCGCAAAAATCGTGACATCATCAAACAGCGGTCCGTGAAAATATTTTCTGACAGTAATGGTGGTGCTAAAAAGGTTGGGGACTACTGGTGTAAAGGTCACAGACCACATTCACATGCATGTGCTCTTTTCTTTTAATGATGTCAATTCGGAAGTTTTAGGTTTTGAATTTTGGTTGCCTTTCATTTGTTTTTCACCCAACCCACAACTCTAGTTCATACAGAGTAACAATGGCTGTTTTTTAAGACAAGGAATTTCAAAATTCTGAGGCCCATCATGGAGCTAACAATCCCACCCAATTTCCACATGTTCTCACTAATAATAGATTCCAGCTGATAGCAATACAAAACTATTTCACAGTGACTATACACATAATCCATAAGCCCTAAGGACAGATCTTTTTCCTTGAACTCATTTGATGAAAACCAACATCAAGTTTAACCTTTAAGTCTGAAGGTGATGAGCTCAGATGAAAACACTATTAAAAAGGGACTTACCCAGGAGTGATTTATTGGTTTATCCAAATTGGGCAGAGTCAGAAGAGCCTCACCAGCGTCCTCCCAATAGTCCTCCACACATTCTTCACCAGGTATGGAACTCTGATTCTTACACTCTACATTTACTACACTTTTATCAGAAAGCTCCTGGACTAGCTTTCTGGGTGTTACCGTGCATTGCTCTTCAGTCACCTTCGTGTGCAGGGCACCGGCGCAGTCTGAAAGTGTTCCGCTGAAGGCCAAACTCTGCCTTTTCGACTTTTTTGAGTCACTGGCTGCTGTCTTATGGCTGGTATTGCTGTTAGTGTTTTGTCGTCGGATTGGTTTCAGAATACCAGCCACTTTAACAGTACCACTAGAGGGTCTTTGCCTTTTACCGCCATAAAAAGTCTTCATTTCCTCCTTCCTAGGGGAAGCCTTCCTTTCAATCGCTGATGCAGACTTATTCTATAAAAAACAAGAAGAAAAGTTCAGAACAAGAAATATTGAATAAGACATAAGATGGATAAAACAAAACCACAATACCTGGCCCGTTATTTTTGGTGGCGACGGTGTGGGTCGTGATCCAACTTTAGCCTTGATGTTTTTAAGGTCCAATTTGGATAGCCTATTTTCGTCACTATTTGACATTTTGGAAGCTCCAGCCAAGGGAATGTTTGATTTGAGTTTTAGTCTGCTTGGGTTTCCGGCAAGCTTCTTATAGTTTTTTGTGCAATTTAGTAAACGGACATTGTCCTTGGCTTCTTGGACAGGACTGACTGCAGAGGGAGTGACAGCCAATTTGTGGGTGGTGTCACTAATGTCCTCAGATGTTTTGCCAAGCGAAGTCAGCGGACACATAATCTGTACTTCTTCGATGCCTACCTCTGATCTCGGATCATTCATAGTTTCATTGTTATTGAGCTGGTGCTCAGGTAACAGCACTCTGCTAAACAAGCTTGGATTGGGTGAGTTTGTATGGGCTGTGCTGGTTCTCGGTGCATCAAAGTCTGAGCTGATTGAAAAATACAAAGCTTCATCTTCAGCAGCATCATCATGATCAGCAATATCATCATCTACAAGAATTTCAGTTTCTTCTGAGTCCGGAGTTGATGAGCCATGTCTCTTTCTATTTCTGTTGTCACAATTATTACCATGGTCCTCAGTATCAGATATCAGAGGTGGGGACAGAGCAAGGTTGTCATTGTCATTCCTGGTTTCTTGATGTTCACCAGCACTGGCATCAAGGTAAACTGATAAAGAGTTGTCATTTGATTCTGACATCTCATTTGCTGTTTGCATTTTTGTAAATGCACCGACATTATCTTTGTCGAAAATATTTTTGTCCTCGTGCTCACAGTTGGAAATGTCATCCTCTTCAATTTCTTTTGTTTCAGTCAATAAAGTCGTTGTCAGGGTGACTTCGAGCATGTCATAGTCTTGAGGACTGACAGTATATCCACTGCTGATGCTGCTCCGACTGCATAATGAGTCTGGAGATGATTCTCCCAAACTGATGGAAGGCGAGGAAGATGAGGAAGTTGGAAGAGCATTTCCATTGTGGTCTCCTGCACTGTGAAGAGAGAGTTTCATGCTGGTGTCACTTTTCTCCTCATCGGTGACACTCTCACTGGGATTACAAATACTCATCTTATTGTAAGGACCATTAAGTCATCCTACAATACCGCAAACATTTCAACCACCTTGAGCTGAACAAAAAAAACAGAATGTGAACATCTTCAGACTCTACATTGATATTTGATCAAAAGTCCAATCCATTGTCTGGACTCAGAAGGTTTGGAGCGTCACTTCAGTATCCAACAGGGATGCTTCGGGGATTGGCTTCATCGTCAGACCAAAACATCTGAAAGAGCAGAAGGAAGGAAATTTGTCGAATGTTTGTGACTGTGTAACACAGACTTCAACTAAATTAATTGTCAAACTGATGTAGTTATTCATTCATCCATCCATCAATTTTCTGCACTACTTGTCCCCACGAGGGTTGTGGGTGTGCTGGAGCCTATCCCAGTAATCATCGGGCAGTAGGCGGGGGACACCCTGAACTGGTTTCCAGCCAATCGCAGGGCACACAGAGACGAAGAACCAGCCACACTCGCACTCGCACCTATGGGCAATTTGGAGTGCTCAATCGGCCCACCAAGCAATTTTTTCGGATGTGGGAGGAAACCGGAGTGCCCGGAGAGAATCCACACAGGCACGGGGAGAACATGCAAACTCCACACAGGGAGGGCCGGAGGTGGACTCGAACCCGCACCCTCTGAACTCCGAGGCGGACGTGCTAACCAGTGCACCACCGTGCCGCCCTGATGTAGTTATTTGGGCAGCAAAATAAAATAGTGGTTGGATGGACAACGAGAACAAACTAGAAGACGTCCCAAATGTGCAATCCCTCTCAAATTTTGTCATGGGAATACTTCAAGCTAAAAGCCTGTATGCTACGGAACCAACTACATTTGAACCTGCACAGATATCTGTCTGCATGACTACTGTACGATGGAACTAGACCAGTGCTGCCCTCTGCAGGTTAAAGTTGATTGAGGCATGGCTCAATGCAACGTCAACAAATAGATTAATTTACAGCATGGTCACTGTTTCAAATTTTCACCAAATAAGTGTCCCTCTTCATCCATATAAATCAACAAATTGTGCTACAACTATACTGTACTGTAAATGTGTGTGCGTGTGTGTGCGACTGTGTGTTTATATGGGTCAGAGGCAAAATGAAAGGAGGAGCAGCCATATAAAGATGATCAGATTAAGGACAGTGTGCAATCTTCATTATCTAGCAATGACTGTTGGGCCTCTGGGTGACAACTCCAGGTACAGAGAATATACATGTACCTTACTGAAGAAGAATCCCCTAACTTTTGTGCTGTCCAAATTGATGCTTCAAGTTGAAACGCAATTGTGAAAAATACACCTCTACATTTTCACACAAGTGACATCAAGCACAATATGATGGTCTCTATTTCCAGTATGTAATTCACCTGACCCTTTACATGACCTTAGAACTGGACATGGAACATTCCACCAATTTCAATTTCAATTAAAATTTCAATTACAATTGCAATAATATCATTATAATTATAATGTATAATTATATAATATAGTTAAATAATATATAATTACAATAAATTGGCATAAATGCACAAAGAAGTTTCTAGGTGTATTTATCTACAGTAATTCCTCATAAACAGTTAAGGACTGTTCTCCAAAAAAAGGATATCCGGTTATGCAGTTGACATGAGTACTCGAATAATCTGATCACTCCATCCGATAATCTGCATGTTAACAGTTAAATAATCTGATCACTCCATCCGATAATGTGCATGTTAACAGTTAAATAATCTGATCACTCCATCCGATAATGCGCATGTTAACAGGCTCACTGCAAGGTTGAGCTGCATTTAGTTTTAATTAGCCTTCAGTAATCCTCCCGCAAAAATAATCTGGCAAGTGACAATAAATTGTTTTAAACTATGGTTTACTCTTAGGAATGTTAAAATTTTACATAAACAGTGCCTATTTTGGGGGGAGGGGGCGTTAACTCAGGCCTGGAATAGATTATTTCTAATTTTGTTATTTCCTTTTCTTTCTTTTACTAATTTATTAAAAATTGGAACAGGTTGCAATCCTGTTTTCTTAAAATTAAGAGTGAATTACTATGTTTTGTGCACAATCCTGCAGAATTCTCATGAGAACAGGCTCTGAAACATGCATTCCACTGGCATGAAAGGTGGTTTCACTGGCGGGGATAACCCAAACCAATTAGGTTGTCAACTCACTTGACATCTCTATCAGTTTTCCTCTGCCCACAGAAATGAACCATCCCAAAGAGCAAAGCGCAGCCAATCAGCAACACATTAGGGTCATGAAAACAGGACTGTAGTAACCTTCAGGCAATCACTTGGATGTCGTCATCCAAGTGTTTAAAAATGTGCCGGGGGCAATCTTCAAGACTGCACTGCCTGTCTATTCATACCTAATTGCATTCCAAACAGAGCTTGAAGCAGCGCTGCAACTACTTATGACTATCTTTTTCCCAATGTTTTAACTATTCAACACATGAAGTTGATAACTACTGAATAAACTGTCGGTATTTTCCACGGAAATTATTCACTTCATGCATACAATAGCAACAGAGACAGTGTAGTGGCAAACTTTGTTCATGCGGTTACTAATCAAACCACTTCGTGTGGGCATCTTAAGGTTTTCTGACTCGTATCCTTTTCCAATGCATTTTCATCATACATATTGCTTCGGTGGTGTACTGATGGATCAGTTGAGTTTGCTTTTGTTTTCTTTAACTCTTGAACGTCTTGATCAATTTCTGAACAAAATAATCTTCTCAATAAAAAACACAAGAAAGTTCACATAAAATAGCAATATCACTTGGTCAAACACCGTCAATCTCATAATGCACGGGATACGGATAAGGTAAAAAAATGTGCCTTCATTGCTACTTGCCTGTGCACTTCTCTTAATCTAAATCACATGTATCCCATAGAAACCTACTAATACTAAAATTCTACGTAACTAATTTAAAGCTTTCCTAATATTCTTCTGAATGATCAAACTAAAAAATATTCATCCAAATTACGTTCTAATAATTTGGCTCAAACAGACAGCTATTCTCACTTTCTCGTTGTTTTCTGCTTAATCTTCTAAACTCTAACCATACAGTGGTACCTTGATTTACAAGTTTAATTACCGTATTTTCTGGACTATAAGGCACATCTAAAAACCTAACGTTTTCTCAAAAGCGGACAGTGCGCCTTATAGGCCGGTGCGCCTTATATATGGACCAAATTCCTAAATTTAAACCAGCGGTCATCGGGTAGTAGGCGGGGGACACCCTGAACCGGTTGCCAGCCAATCACAGGGCACACAGAGCCGTACAACCATCCACACTCGCACCCACACCTAGGGGCAATTTGGAGTGCACAATGGGCCTTTCAAGCATGTTTTTGGGATGTGGGAGGAAACCGGAGTGTCCGGAAGAAACCCACGCAGGCTCAGGGAGAACATTCAAACTCCACACAGGGAGGGTCGGAGGTGGAATCGAACCGTCACCCTCCTAACTGTGAGGTGGATGTGCTACCCAGTGCACCACCGAGCCACCAATTTGAGACAGTGGATGAAAATAACTATACCGGATTTGGTTCAGGAGCTCAAACCATCTGACTCTTTCAGAACTATTGTGAAATCTGTCTCCTGAACATGTCCTGTCTCAAGCAGGGGGACATGTCTGGCACTGGAGGATTTGAGTCCCTGGCGACGTAGTGTGTTACTGATGGTCGTCTTTGTTACTTTGGTCCCAGCTCTCTGCAGGTCATTCACTAGGTCCCTCCGTGTTTTTCTGGGATTTTTGTTCACCGTTCTTGTGATCATTTTGACCCAACGAGGTGAGATCTTGCGTGGAGCCCAAATCAAGGCCATTATTGACCAAATACTTATTTTCCACCATAATTTGCAAATAAATTCTTTAAAAATCAGACAATGTGGTTTTCTGGATTTTTTTTTTTTTTTTATTTGTCTTTCATGGTTGAAGTGTACCGATGATGAAACTTACAGACATCTCTCATCTTCCAAGTGGGAGAATTTGCACAATTGGTGACTGACTAAATACTTTTTTGCCCCACTGTAGCTGACAACGAGCCACTTCTACAAAAGAGAACTCATCTCAAACCTTCCCTCCTTAACCGAGATTGTCGAGAAAGTGTTAATGATCAACTCAACAAATTCTTGAACTCAAACTGAATTTAGCCCGGAATTTCCACTCCCGCAATATAGGTCAGCCCCAATCGTAGTAATGGCTTAAAAGATAATCGTATCAGATAAGAATTAAGAATCTTACTCCGTGGACAGTGAATGTTCGACTGGCACACGCAGTGGAGGATAAATTGTTTCTGCCTTTTTGGAGATCACAGAGGAAAATGGTATCCATAATAAGATAAGCAGCCACACTATCACTGACAAACCTGCCACCATGAAGTGTGCTGGTAAATGCTGACATGAAGGAATCCATCTCCCAGTCCATTTCAAAGCCATCATGCTTCTCAACTCTGTTACACACCAGCTCACAGTTCAAAGACAGCTAGATGGAACAGGACTTTCAAACAAGTAGAGGTTCAACAGATCTGGGCCACAGAACAAGGTCCATGAGGACGTGGTGACTGAGTGAACCCAGCTCCAAGGATTGACTGCAGTTCGAGCTCCATTCTCACAGCCCACAGATGTGGCAGAGGTAGCCCAGTGACGGACGGCACTGTGAAACGATAATTCTTTGCGGTGATCGCTCGGGCAATTATGCTTATGCTGTTGTGTAGTGCACACTTCACACGAACCGTGAAGTACTTTGGAACTCACCAGTAATCAGCAAACGTGAACAGTATTCTGTATGGCTTCCCCAAAATGCCAAGAGAAAAGAGTAAATATATTGTGAGGGATACTTTCAGGTTCTACTAAACGGTGGATAGTTTTTCTATTTACATGACACCAGCATTATTAGACAGATCTTGTAAAGATGATTTGAGTGATAGTCGTAATGGTTTTAAAAAACTGAAACTGCAAAGCATGTACATTCACATGAAATAAACTCAATAAGGATAAAGCAACTTTTCACCCTATGTGTATATACGTATCATTATTTAACAGATATGTACATATCTAGAAGAGTCCCCCAAAAGATCAGTAATTTTTTTAATTTTTTTTATTTAACCTTTATTTACCCAGGCAAACAATGAAGAAAAAGTTCTTATTTACAACTGTGGCCTGACCCAAAGAACAACAGTAAGGGAGCAGAAGGCTCACCTTTACTTCATCGAAACATTTGGCAAGTACACCACTGCGTCACATTACAGCAGCACTTCTGCAGTCAGCAGAGATGCAGCCAGGAGTATGAGAAGCAGTGGTGCAACTCCAAGCTACACAGAAATCACATCCACAGCAAAAGCGGTTGCCATAGAAATAACAGCCTTCTCAGTTACTCAAAAATTTGTCAGTGTGTGACTAACATTCTATTCACCAACAGTCACAGTTGAAGGCTTGTCTATTTTGATTTGTGATTTAAACAGGCAGTTTTTCGTGTACTGTGATATGACTGATGAAAGGTTTGTGACAGAGTGTTTTCAAATGAAGGAAAGGACTCCTTTGCGCCACAGAAATAATAGTGGATACTAGGGGTGTAAATCACGGGTTTTGTCACGATACGATATAATATCGATATAAAGAACTACGATACGATATTTGCCGATATCTTAAAGCCTGCTGCGATTCATTCACGATATATCGCGATATAGTGCTCTACGATCGATTTTATTATTTTTTTTAATAAAAAATATAGAACAATATCCTGATTTACAACAATTCATACGCAAAATCAACAAGGTACTGCAAACTCTTTATTTAGGAAATTACAAGAGTATTGTAGTATACAAATTGCTTACTTTAACACTGAACTTTGATGTCGTGTTTTTTCTTTAAATGTGCGGCGAGATTTGTGCTCCCTGAATATTTGATCACCGCATGGCAGGATTTACAAACTGCACGTGTCTTGTCCGTTGAGCCATCTTTTCTTTGGAATCCAAAGTGCTTCCAAACGAATGACTTGAAGCCTAAAGGGGAGCAAATTTCCTCGTCTTTTTGGACACTAGCCATAGCACCAGCCCAGGAGCCGCGTGCTAGTTGTCGACTCCCCTTTCACGTGCAGCAACGCCGCGCACTGCTCCCTGCTCCCGGAAAGAGGAAGCAAGCAACAATGAACTGGATTTCAAAATAAAGTCGCGTCTAATGTCCGAGGTCAAACACGGCGATATAAATCGATGTTTGCCTTTAGCATCGATGCCAATAAATCGTAGAGCATTATATTGATTAATCGATGTGTATCGATGTATCGTTACACCCCTAGTGGATACGCAAGGTGATGATAGAAATACAAGGAAATCATCATTTGGAATATGTGAAAATATTACGAAAATGTAAAAACACTCAGGTATGTATGTGCAAATACAAGACCGATATGCTAATAATTAGGGGTGTAAATCGCGGGTTTTGTCACGATACGATATAATATCGATATAAAGAACTACGATACGATATTTGCCGATATCTTAAAGCCTGCTGCGATTCATTCACGATATATCGCGATATAGTGCTCTACGATCGATTTTTTTTTTTTTTTAATAAAAAATATAGAACAATATCCTGATTTATAACAATTCATACGCAAAATCAACAAGGTACTGCAAACTCTTTACTTAGGAAATTACAAGAGTATTGTAGTACAAATTGCTTACTTTAACACTGAACTTTGATGTCGTGTTTTTTCTTTAAATGTGCGGCGAGATTTTTGAATATTTGATCACCGCATGGCAGGATTTACAAAGTGCACGTGTCTTGTCCGTTGAGCCATCTTTTCGTTGGAATCCAAAGTGCTTCCAAACGAATGACTTGAAGCCTAAAGGGGAGCAAATTTCCTCGTCTTTTTGGACACTAGCCATAGCACCAGCCCAGGAGCAGCGTACTAGTTGTCGACTCCCCTTTCACGTGCAGTAACGCCGCGCACTTCTCCCTGCTCCCGGAAAGAGGAAGCAAGCAACAATGAACTGGATTTCAAAATAAAGTCGCGTCTAATGTCCGAGGTCAAACACGGCGATATAAATCGATGTTTACCTTTAGCATCGATGCCAATAAATCGTAGAGCATTATATCGATTAATCGATGTGTATCGATGTATCGTTACACCCCTACTAATAATGTATTGAATTAGTAATCACTTCTGAAAACCTCTACCAGAAGTGGCAAAAATAGTGCAATGTACAAATGAAAGCACAAAGTACCAAACGATTAGATTGGCTGTTTGCCATTCCAATCACAAAATGGTCCTGCAGTAACTCTAGTGCAGATCTAGTTCACATTTCCCATCTTCTTTAACTATTACAAAAGCAATATTAGCAGAAAGATGAGCAGAAATGAATAGATATTTCTTTTTACTCTTAAACAAATACCTCAAAGATGGTGACTTGCTCTCTAAGAAATATCTGCCCTCATGATAAAAATAAATAAATAAAAAAACAGAGCACATCGAGTGGCCATACATGGTCAGAACTCTGCAGCTCAGGCCGTGAGCTGCACAGAGGGCATTAGTGCTGAAACCAAGCAAATACAAAAGTTTTGACTCAGTTCTGCATTGTGGCATCTTGACTGGCATCAATGGAGTGAAGGCTCAAGATTCTCATCAATGTCAACCAAATACTACAAGTGTATCATGACAAGTATGTGATTTTTCTTTTGGTTTTTGCATAAGCATGCAAAGCAACCATTCAGCACTAGGAAATAATGTACAAGGGGCCCCCAAAAAACGGGCTATTTGGTACACAGAGACAGTAAGTCCATGAAAACTCAAAGTTCGTAAAAAAACAAAGCAAAACTGTATGTGCAGAACTTCTTGAAAATAGGCAACAGGCAAAATGAGACAAAGGGTAGAGCAAACAACGTGCTAGAATAAACAAGCGGTATTCAAGAGACAATTGCCCTCATTTGCTAATGTGCATGCAGACCAATTTGTGCAAAACATGTAATGAGTGATTTATCGATTCACTTTGTGCCTGGATTTGTGCGTATTCAGCAAATAAATTTAGAACATCCATAGAATATGCGTACGCACAACTAATGAGGGATCTTGTAATACAAACCTTTTAAAAATAGGATAGACTGAGAAAGTTATGAACTTCTCTCGCAGCTGTTTTTATTTCTTTGTATTAACCTTCGCGGAATGAAGTGATCTGTCAAACAGATTGAAATGAACATGGCTTATACTAATTGGTCATTTAGAATGAAAACTGATTCATCGACATACTAACAGTTGTGCGAACAAAATGAGCTGGTGCGCACGTGTCCTGAATTTGACAATGATTTTGAGTATATTCTCAATTTGTGCGCACAGTACGAACATCCTACGCATTTATTTAGTAAATGAGCCTTATTGACGAGCAGAAACAAGTGCAGCGCTCCCACTAATTATAACTACAGTCAATGTAATGGTTGGTTGTATATTTAATCCTTTTTTAAAACTAGTATTTGTTTCCATGCCACAATACAATATTGTGCAATAGTCTAGCTTTGTTTATATGAGCCTTTGTCAAAGTTACCACTATGACTTGTAAAACATAAACTAATAGGACAAAGCAGGTTTGCGCAAATGAATACACAGAACTTTTGAAGAGGAATGCTTCATTTTGTAATGTACAACTGATGGACCTTGGGCATTAAAGGACTGTGCGATATCTGATATTTTGGTATCAATCCATACCAAATAAATACTGGCACCAGTATTGCACATACTGATACCAAGTAGATTTAGATTTTAAAAAAATGCAATTTTAGATTGCTTGTCCTATTAAATAACATGTTTTGTGCAAATTCAACTTTCTTGTTAAGTTCTTAACTGTGGAAAGATAATGTAATGAAAGTTACCATATACAAAGTAGTAGTAATCTGCGTATTCTACCGTAGTTTCTGCCGCTCTTAAATTTCTTTAGATATTAAAGAGCTAACTGGGAGATAAAAAATATCAAATAAAGCATAATACTATGACTCAACGTAAAATGTACAAAATGATTATTATAGAAATAAATGTAAAGTTGATACTTGGATCAATCCAAAGAGCCTTATTAGGCATGGTAAAACATTAAGCATTCCCTGTGGCCAGATAGCTTAACAGTTTCAGCTGTCAATATGTTACAAGGTACTGTACTGCCATCTGACTGTAAAATCACCTCTGTGTGATAGCCTTGGGTTGTGTATCAGGGATTGTAAATAATCCATTGCAAGTTTTTTTCCAGGCCCAAAATACATCAAAAGCAAATTTCCCATTTGCATTATCTACTGACATGCCTACAGGAAGTGGACAGCTGCCTTTTGCCTAACATGGAAGTGCTGCATACATAGTTTATTACATCTCAGCAACTAATTACCATTTGTATCTAAATAATGGTGTATAACATTTTGTCTACCTGCGAGTCAACATAGTAACTACTATGATAATTGCCAATATCCAACCCCCAGAACAATATTGGTACCTCCTGTTTATTCCCCATCCTTGATTAAACAAGAAGTAGCCTGCTAACTAAAAAAACATAAACAGATCCAAATGGTAAATTCTTTAAATTCTTTTCACATTTATTAGAGCGCATCCTTGGTGGAGGTCTAAACTCTACTTGTGGCATTCTAGTATTTATTATCATTAGGCATTGCTGAAACAACAAATGTAATGATGGCCAGTGATTTTTGCACTTAAAAATGTTGGGGACTGCTGCTGTATAGTACAAACAATTTTGAAAGGATTAAGTCTTATTTACATTAGTGTGCATGTTCAGTAGTTGTGTTCAGCAACAGAGGATTCAAACGGATATCGCCTTCAAGGTCCCAATCCACTTATCACTGATGGTAACCAATGTCAAATGTGTGCTGTCTTTACAGAAATTCTTTGAAAGCTTCCACATAATCAAAGCCTGAAATTTACATTCCAAGATCAAAGACATTTTCAAAAAGCAGAAATGTGTAACTTTCCCCCAACACAGGTTAATGTTAAATGATTGACTAGCATTGCACAGGTCAACGTTTCAAAGTCCATAAACCATTCACTTCCCAAATGTAATGTAAGTACACTTACATACTATGTCCATACAGACAATCACATATACATACTAGTGATGCAGAAAGCATGAAGGCAACATTTGCCTATCAAGGACATAACTTACCAAACCTGTAACTTCTAGCTCAGAATTCCTTTCTAGTTGCGCAGTCAAGAAATGTCTGTGTAGGGGAGAAAATTCATGGAAGCACCGTCAAATCGCCTCCTCTCCCTGCTTCAGTCTAGCATGTACTTGACTATGTGTCCTCGCGCACACAATCTTATACACAAACATTCCTCCTCCGCATAAACACACACATCGTCACACAACCCCACGCTGCACTGCACGCTCATGCGTCACATCAAATTATCACTGCTGTGGGCAGGCGCGAGAGAGGGAAGACTACGCAGTATGTGACGTGGTCATAAGTGGGAAGGGGGAGGCAGGGAGCCCGAGGCAACCCGTTGTATGGTTTGCTTCTGGCAATTCAGAGGGAAGAAAAAAAAATGTGCATGCCACAGACAGAGCAGAGCAATACACAAACACAGACAGACCAGTCCAGGGTGGGAGGTATGATTCAGTTGTGTGTTTACACGAGATGTTGGTGGGTAGGTGAATGCGTGACTAGCAGGTAATCTAAGCCCTCTCAAGGTCCACCGTCCACGCAAAAACGTAGGAGGGGGCCGGTGCTGCCTGGTAAATTATGACCCCCCCCTCCTGTTCCGGGTCAAATGAGGGAAAGGAGAGAAAAAGATCAGAGAGGTTTTAGTGAAGCCAAAGTAGCAGTACAAAAGTACAAATATTTAACTATTATCATCATTGTCATAATTATCGTTGTTTCTGATATTGTCTTAATGGTGTGATAAGCACTTTCCTCACCAGTTTATAATTCTCTCCCACCTCTTATGAAATATATACTAGCAGTATCTTTAGCTATTTGGTGTTTAATGAGGCTACGCAGCAGGAGTAATACCTATAGTAGTTTACAGCGAGGCTTGCTGCCTGGCTATACTAAATTATATTTTGAAAACAATATCCATCCATTTGTTAGTTACGTGAATGTTGTCAGTCACTTAACTGTTGTACAGAGGTTGAGATCAACTGGAGTCAAATTCCCTGTTTGGCATGCACAAATTTGGTCAATAAAGCTGATTCTGATCCATCCATCCATCCATCCATCCATTTTCTGTACCTCTTGTCCCCACGGGGGTCACGGGCGTGCTGGAGCCTATCCCAGCAGTCATCGAGCAGTAGTAGGTGAGGGACACACCATGAACCAGTTGCCAACCAATGGCAGGGTGCATATATGTATACAATGCTCTCATTTCCCCTTTAGCGCACTGACACTTGGTGAACCTTTGTGGGAGGGCAGCGTAAAAAGCCTTTCGGGCCTATGTCACAATAGTGACACGGTGTTAGCTGGAGGCAAAAGAAGGGAAGCCAGTACTCAACAGTGCCACTTGTGTAAAAAAAAATGTCATCTTGTTGTGGTTTTCGTTGCCAAAATCGTAATAGCCGTGGCCGGGTGGTCTACCTGGCAGTCTCACCGGCGATGGTTGACTAACACAGTCAGTGGCGGACGCTGAGCTTTTTGGCTATGACACACAACCCCATGTTGGGCTGATAAGGAGCTGAAATCGTGCTGCTATTCTTGTCCGTTTAGCCGTAAGAAGCTAATTTAGCCTCGGCAAGCCGTATGAGCTAGCGGGAGCTAACTACAGTGTCTTTTTTGCTGTCTGACTCTGAGCTGTAAATTTAGCATTGCTATACATCTCTGAAAAGTATAACCAATCACCATCAGAATTAATATGCACATTCCTCCTATTTTCCACTTCAACTTGTAAAATAATTTTACAAATAGTCAGCGGAATAGTTCTGATTTTGTGAGGTGCCTGGTACATCCTCCTCTACTGTCCCTGTCGTTGACTTGGCATTACCAGAGACCGACCGCATGGCACAAAAGTCGTACTCAGATATTCACTGTTTTTCGCATTCATTCCTATCTAAACACGGTTGAAATATGCACTGGCTCAGTTTTGCTCCTCTTATTTATTGGGTTATTTGTTTATTATTTGTTCATCACTCATTTTATTTATTTATTTATTATTATTTAGTGTCTGTGCCTTCTTGTTTTTATATTGTGTCGTTTACTTGTATGTCTATCGTGCAATATGTCTCGTGGGATAGAGAAAACGTAATTTCGGTTTCTTTGTGTGTCTTGACATGTGAAGGAATTGACAATAAAGCTGACTTTAACTTTGACTTTTGTAGATTTTCAAGCGAGCGCGCTAGATCTTTTTACCTCCAGCTATCCCACGCCCCCAAAATGACGCCATATTGTTTCCTAACTCTAAAGGGGTCTCTTAGTCTGGCAAGTCTTTCTGCATTAAAGACAACCCTTCCCTCGCTCGATAAACACTTTGAGGTCCCTGTGAACGCTGAGGTAGCCACACGACTCAACTCGAGGGGAGAAGCGTATGCGCAGCCGTGCAATCAAATTTGTTTAGTATTTGCTGTGCCGTATTCTTCGTGGGTGGCGTCACTTTGGCAGCAAACAGGCCCGATTGCTGGTACATCTTTCACATTTGCTTTGACCCTTGCTTCATTCAAGTCCGCTTGCACTTGTATAAAAATGCGTCTCGACTACATTCAGATAGTATGAGTTGCTAGTTAATGTAATATTTTTGTTTGAAATGTGCATTTCCTAATTTATAACAATGCATAACATAACACACAGCACGTTTTTTCTAAATAAATAAATTAATTAATTACATTAAATTCTAAATAGTTAGCACGTCCGCCTCACAGTTCGGAGGGTGCGGGTTTGATTCCACCTCCGGCCCTCCATTAGTGGAATTTGCATGCTGTCCCCGTGCCTGCGTGGGTTTTCTTGGGGCACTCCGGTTTCCTCCCACATCCCAAAAACATGCATGGGAGGATGATTGAGCACTCCAAATTGCCCGTAGGTGTGAATGCGAGCACGGATGGTTGTTCGTCTCTGTGTGCCCTGCGATTGGTAAAAAGGTAAAGACCCAATGATTGTCACACACATATCTGGGTGTGGTGAAATTTGTCTCTGCATTTAACCCATCCCTGAAGGGAGCAGTGAGCAGCAGCGGAGCCGCGCCCGGGAATCATTTGGTGATCTAACCCCCCAATTCCAACCCTTAATGCTGAGTGCCAAGCAGGGAGGCAATGGGTCCCACTTTTATAGTCTTTGGTATGACCCGGCTGGGGTTTGAACCAACAACCTTCCAGTCTCAGGGCAGACACTCTACCACTAGGCCACTGAGCTGGCAACTGGTTCAGGCTGTCCCCCACCTACTGCCTGATGACGGCTGGGATAGGCTCCAGCACGCCCGCAACCCTGTGAGGACAAGCAATACAGAAAATAGAAGGGTGGATGGATGGATGTTTTTTAACCAGGAAACATTACCAAATAAAACAACTATAATCGGTTAATAAGCAGTAATAGAAAAAAGGTCTAATTTTTGACCAAAATAAGGTTGTTTTTAACACAGCATTTTTAAGGTGTATCACACGAGGGAGCTCGACAGGGACTCAGTGTCGAATTGCTCCTTTTTAATCTAGATAAGTGGTTCTTAACCTGGGTTCGATCGAACCCTAGGGGTTCGGTGAGTCCGTCTTAGGGGTTCGGCAGAGCCTCCACTGCAGCGGTCCGAACATACCTGATTTATTGTGTAAATTTGTGCTGACGCATATCTGAACTGGTCTCACAAAAGTAACAGAAGTCACACTGATTTGCAGGTATGTCATTTGTTATGAGTTCATGCATTGTGATGGTTTTGTTCTTTGAACAAGGTGATTTTATGAACAGCTCCTTTTGTGCACGAGTAAAAAACATCTGTCTTGAATTTGAAAATTTTTATTTTTCCCTAAAGAGGGGTTCGATGAATTTGCATATGAAACTGGTGGGGTTCAGTACCTCCAACAAGGTTAAGAACCACTGATCTAGACAGAACAGGACAATGCAAAGGACAATCTGTGATCTAACCCGTAATACGGTGACAGCAGTAATGGCCATTGTACACTAGGGCAGTGGTCCCCAACCTTTTTTGCGCCACGGACCGGTTACATGTCAGAAATATTTTCGCGGACCGGCATTTATATAAATAAATAATACATTTATATAAATAAATAAATAAATAAATAAATAAATAAATAATACATTTATAATAAATATATAAATACTAGGGGTGTAACGATTCATCGATACACATCGGTTAATCGATATAATGCTCTACAATTTATTGGCATTGATGCTAAACGTAAACATCGATTTATATCGCCGTGTTTGACCTCGGACATTAGACGCGACTTTATTTTGAAATCCAGTTTATTGTTGCTTGCTTGCTTCCTCTTTCCGGGAGCGGTGAGCGGCGTGTTGTGTTGTGAGCAGAGCAGGCACGTGAAAGGGGAGTCGACAACTAGTACGCGGCTCCTGGGCTGGTGCTATGGCTAGTGTCCAAAAAGACGAGGAAATTTGCTCCCCTTTAGGCTTCAAGTCATTCGTTTGGAAGCACTTTGGATTCCAAAGAAAAGATGGCTCAACGGGCAAGACACGTGCAGTTTGTAAATCCTGCCATGCCGTGATCAAATATTCAAATCTCTATATTTATATTTAAAGAAAAAACACGACATCAAAGTTCAGTGTTAAAATAAGCACTTGTAAGCACTACAATACTCTTGTAATTTCCTAAATAAAGAGTTTGCAGTACCTTGTTGATTTTGCGTATGAATTGTTATAAATCAGGATATTGTTCTATATTTTTTATTTAAAAACAATATATATCGATCGTAGAGCACTATATCGCAATGTATCGTGAATGAATCACAGCAGGCTTTAAGATATCGCCAAATATCGTATCGTGTATCTTTGTATCGATATGATATCGTATCGTGACAAAACCCGCGATTTACACCCCTAATAAATACGATGAAATAAAAGGATACGACTGACATAAAAATAAGTACAAATGACAAAAATAAAACTCACCATTACGTTGAATTAGTGGGAGCACTGAGTTTGTTTCTCAGAAACGAGCCGGTCCCATCTAGACGTAATCGGAGACAATGACACCCTAAGTGATTAAGGTTTGTCTTTTATTGCAGTTTTCAAAAGCCTTTTTTTTATATCCATGCTTTACTACCTACTAAAGGCAAAAACCTTTTATGCAATGATCTTTACATGTCATTTATATTACTTGACACAAACACTACATCCATCTGCTCCTGGTTCGGCCCCCCGGTCAAAATTTAGAACCCAATTCGGCCTGCAAGTCAGAAAGTTTGCCCACCCCTGGCTTAGACCAATGTTTCCCAACCTTTACTGAGCAAAGCTGTCCATTTTATATAATAATATCTCACAGCACAGCACACCACCCAAACAAAGATATCACACAAATACAAATACTGATGATGATCCTGTCTCAATAGTCAACAGTCAGAAAGGGCTTTGTTGAATTTCTGACAAATTGGGGAACTTCAGGGAATATTGAAATACTGAAATTTTCAAAACCATAAGAACGTAACACATCTGTAGCCTACATGTCTTACTTGGTATTGCAGAGACAATAGCGATCCCTAAACATGCTTCATGATGCCGTCATTGAAAATGCAGTCCAACCAACATATTTCGAGGAATGACGGAGTTTCAATGTATTCCACATCTTACAAGTAAATTATTAACTTAAAAAAATGTACGTTACAGTTTAGTAAGTCTTGTTGATATAGCCCCTACCTTTACGGTGAACCCTGCAAAAAGCACAGTATTTTCATCGTCATATTTTCCACCCAAGAATTGTAGGTTTAGTTTTCTTTGACTTCGCATCATCTTAAAGAGTTGCACCCTTTCGCGTCAAATGTTTCGCCAACGTTTATTCAGTTCAAAGGAGGTTTGTTAAGAGTTATTGGCATTTCAATTACATCATAATACCCAGGTTAAGCGTGAATCGACGTTAAGTTACTGGTGCTCAAGAAGACAACAGTCGCTAGAGTACCAAGAAACAAGAGAGGTTAAACTCACCGTCTTCAGCAGACCTAAGAAGGATTTACTTGAAGTAGGCAGGCGAAGTAGCTGCACGCGACATTCAACTGCTCCTGCTGGGACAAAATGTGCACCGCAACTAAAGCCTTTCTCTAAGCGCCACCTGAGACACGTAACACACACACCACATGTACAGGCACACGCCTACGCTTTCCCAATTTCTCACACCCACCACCCGGACAGGGAGACAAGTCAAACTCCACGAGATTCGAAAACAACTTCAGTTTCAGGCAGACCGTCGTTCTTACGATGTTGCCATTACAGCCAAACCTGGAACTAAATTATAGCAGATATTTGTAAGTAGTACAAATATAAGGTTAAATTACCTTTCCACCCTTTTATCAAATCACTGTAGATTCCTAATGTGCATTGTGCACAAGTAGATAATCTTGGATTTCCAGCAGTCAATAGTTTTTGTTTGTAGCGCCTCTAGGGGGTGCTAAACACGGTCAGAAATGTGAAGGCTCACCTGAACCGCTTCAGCATTACAGCACATATCAAAATGTGATTTGTTAAAACACATTACAAATATCTCATGTAACCATTATACAATCAAATCCCTGCTTACGTGTTTGTGCTGCGCTTGCTGTACCACTGAACACTTGCTCCACTATAAGTAAAATACAACTCGTTCACAGAACCTTTTTTTCAGATTAGGTGATACAATTTTTTAATGTTGTTCTTAAACTTTTAAAGTTCACATAAAATAAGTTACATTTACAATTACCTTAAATTATGTAGCCGAAATATTCACTCGATCATTTTTATTTCGCAACTCGTAGTGTTCTGCCCTCAGAATTGTTTTCTTGATGTTAGAATTGTTTGTGTACTTAAAACTGATTTATTTTATGTATACTTTATGCTAAGAAATGTTTTCTATGTAAGGAAGCATACACAAAGAGTTATTTGTCGTTCGGAAGCAAACTGGAAATTTTATTTTGAAAATTGCGCATATTTCCGTTGAAGCGGCTTGACATCTGATGAGTTACCGTTACTCGCGTCATTCACGCGAATCTTTCTCCTCTCCTTATGCTCACGGAATCAATGGCTGTAAGTTATCATTTTTTTTTTTTTTTTTTTTGGACCACCTTATTATTCTTTATAAGAAGAATACTAGAAGAAACAAAGTGTTTTTGTTGTTCAACTTGCAGTTTTACTCTTTGTGTTTTACACTGGACGGAAATATAGGGAGCGCGGTAACTGCGCCTCACGGCAAAATCACTTGCCAATCACTTGTTATCCACTTTACTCTTCGGATCACGGATTGCGGTTCTGACTCCACGAATGCCGCCGATTGCGGTTCTGACTCCCCGAATGGCGCCGATTGCCGTTCTGTTGACGGTGTGCACAGTTCTGTTTCCCCGTTTGCCGCTGTGTGCGGTTCAGACTCTGTTGCTGCCACCTTGGACTTGTCTTGTCTGGAGGCTCACGGTCAGAATTCTATCCGTGTCCGAGTGGACTTCTGTCTGTCTGTTTGCTGACCGTGAGTCTCTATCCCGTCTGTGTCTTCGTTTCCCCACCTGCCTCCCTTCCAACTCCCTTTCCCTTTAATAAACCCTGGTTCAAGCTGCATTTGGTCGCCCTGCTCCAATCGTTCCTGACAGCGAGCCCCACTTGACAGACATTTGCTTTCTGAAAAACACAAATGAATTTAACCCCTCAAAGACGAGTTCAAATCTGGGCTCCCGCTTCCTGCATAGAATTTCTCTCATTACAAAAAAACCCATCCTAGTTTCATTGAAGATGGCCTGTAGATGTGACTGTAAGTACACATCTGTATGTCCCTGTTGACTGGCAACCTGTCTAGCCTCGAGTCAACTGGGATCAGCTCTATAGAAAATGGATGCATGCATGATGGCAGCACATTTTACACCGTAGTCGTCGTTGTTGTTCAAGGGCAGCACGGTGGTGCACTCGTTAGCACGTCCGCCTCACAGTTAGGAGAATGCGAGTTCAATTCTACCTCCGGCCCTCCCTGTGTGGAGTTTGTATGTTCTCCCCGTTCCCGCATGGGTTTTCTCCGGCCACTTGGGTTTCCTCCCACATCCCCAAAACATGCATGGTAGGCTGATTGAGCACTCCAAATCGTCCCTAGGTGTGAGTATGGATGGTTGTTTGTTGTTCGTTCGTTGTTTCTGTGTGCCCTACAATTGGCTGGCAACCGGTTCAGGGTGTCACCAGCCTACTGCCCAATGACTGCTGGGATAGGCTCCAGCATCATACCAGTGAAGGAATGGGTTCAAAATACAAAAAGTCCTGCCTAGCTACAAAAACAGATATGCTCAAACCTCATTGAATAAAGTACATAAGCAGACAAGTATATTCACATATTAAATCAATGAGAAACATTTTAAGCATATAATTATACCTACACACCAAATCAATAATTTTTTTTGATAGGGGGTAATGACAAAGGTTTTTATAACTTTAGGATCTGATATTTATTTCTGAGCACTTTGAAATAACAAATGTTTATTTATTACCTGAATAGCTTAATGACCCTTAAGGAACTGTTTAATGCATGCCTGATGATTTTCTAAATCACGGACACTGCCAAAGTCGTCTAAAAATGTTCAGTACTTGATTATTTCTTATGTTCTGACTAATGCTAGACGCTAGTTTTCGATTACTACTGAACGTTCTGGACAGAGGGAAATATTTTGCCTAACAAAGAAAAGATATGGTTGGAAGCATGATTAAACTAAGAATATGATGACGTACGCAAGGACATGGAGTATCAAAAGAACAAACAAAAACATGGTAAATGGTGAGTACAAACTTTGCATAATAAGGGAACATTAATAAATTGATGTCAAAGCCAAAACCTCACATAATTCCGTACAAAAGGACAAAATTGAAAGAATGATGAATGGATGAGGTGCGACAGTGTATGTGCAAGAATGGAGGAGAATGTATACAGGAAGGTCACTTGGAGATAAAACCAGCAGGTGCCAGAGGGAGACAGCCAAGAACCCGGCCAAGGATGATCGTCAAGGCTGAAAGACGGAAAGGAAAACAGCAGCCGCCATACACATCGAATCGCCCGTAATCAGCACCCAACCCCACGGAACCAGCTCTCACCAAACCAGCACCCACTCCCATGGAATCAAACTCTCCTGCGAACTTGCCCCACCCCAAAGACTCATCACCCATCAAACTCGGCCCACACCGGCATGTGGAACTGAATATAAGCTGACCAAAGACCCTTGAACGTTGCCTTTTCTGAATGGAGACTTTCTGCTCTTGAGCATGGTCGCATGAAAGGCCCAGCGCTGTATTGTGCTTTCCTGAAAACAGAGCTTTCCTAACAAGAATTGTGATTGAACTCAACCAACCTGTGTAAGTCTAAATTTTGTTTCGGTGTCTTAGCCTTTTCCTAAAACTGAAGAAATAAAACGAGCACGCGGTGAGTAAATTGGATAACAGGTGATTCGCTATGGCTTTTGCCGTGAGGCGCGGATAGCGCGCTTCCCAAATTGTGGACCAAAAATCCAACACCAGATAAATAAAAGAAACATCAATCCATACATTTTCTGAACCGCTTATTCTCACGAGGGGCCCGGGAGTGCTGAATAATAGATTAAAATGGGAAACGATATGGGCAACATTATATTGAAGGAGTTCTGAATAGGTGTTTTGAGCCTGAGTTACTATTATGAAGGTCCTATAATTTACATGTTAAACACTTTTGACTAGATCAGTGTTCTCATATAGTGGGGCAGCCCCCCTCCCCTCCAGGGAGGCACATTCCGACACTGTGTGTGACCCCAGAGAACTCATGCAATGTCAAGGATGCATTGAGGAGAGCTGGGGTGTATGAAATATTTTCTTCCATCCATCCATACCGCTTGTCCCCACGGGGTTTGCTGGCATGCTGGAACCTATCCCAGCAGTAATCGGGCAGTAGGCGCGAGACACCCTGAACTAGTTGCCAGCCAATCGCAATATCTTCTTCATAGCAGAAAAAGCACTGCACTAGATGGAAGCAAAATGGGCATGCACTTGTGACATTTTTGGTGTTGGCTCAAAGGTTGGTAAGGACTAGAAGTTTCATGGCCCCATCTCCTGGATTGTCAACACTGACGGTAGTAAATAAAGTCAGTGACCCCTGGCCTAGAGTATACAGTGGACCCAGCCTGTTAGCGGGAAAGATGGGGGAGGGTAGTCCACAATTAGTAAAACTTCAAGTAAATTTGACGCCATTTAAACGCAATGAAGGAGGGGGTGGAGGTGCTGTGTATTTTGGGTGTCCTGGAATGCATTAAGTGAATTCCCATTGATTTCAGTGGAATAAGAAGTTTTGTGATACAAGTGTAGGAAGTGCAAAAACAGAAAAATATATACTCGAGTGCTAAAACATGAAAACAGATTTAAATACAGTAACATAGTATTAACAGTTTTTTTTACTTCCCAATATGTAAACAATCAAGTGATTACTGCACAGCATGAAAAAGCCAAAACTACAGTAGGCTAGAATGAACGCTGAAGACCAAAAAGATAATCAAAATGAGATAATGAGAAATGGCTCACCAAATGATAAATCAAATTAATCCACGTGCCCAAAAAATAGAGCAAATTAACCATCAACAGAAGCTGGATTATGTAGCGCTATCTGCAGACCGGCCACTGTTACTGCAACCGATAAAGCATCGGACTTTAATGATTGGTTTGGATTTTCAGCAGGGCTCTCAGAGACGCCAATCACAGCCCGCACCCACACTGCAGTCTCCTCAGCAAGACACGACAAACCGATGTCACATGCGCCACGCTTACTTTATTTTACAACACAAACCAATTTTATTTACAATATTTTGTACATGTGAAGGATAAGAGTCAGGGGATGTTTTTAGAGCTGACGAGACTTTTTGGGCCGGGAGGTGTGCTCTGCTGTTTTGCGTTTCAGTGACTGCGTGCCAGGTGCCTCTTCGGGGTGACTCTCAGTGAGGAGATAGAGCGCCGTAGGAGGGATGGGATCCTGCAGGCAGAGAAAACATGGTGAATCCCGACACATCAAAGTGTCCACAAGACACGGGAGTAGGCCCGTTGCCTTCTTTATATCATTACAATCTGACTAATATTTGTGTGAAGGCGAAGGCCTTCACACATATGTTATTCTACACCATTCTCTATTATTATTATTAGTGTGAAGGTGAAGACCTTCACACTATTGTTATTCCTGTCCTTTATTAGTGTGAAGGTGAAGACCTTCACACTATTGTTATTCCTGTCCTTTATTAGTGTGAAGGTGAAGACCTTCACACTATTGTTATTCCTGTCCTTTATTAGTGTGAAGGTGAAGACCTTCACACTATTGTTATTCCTGTCCTTTATTAGTGTGAAGGTGAAGACCTTCACACTATTGTTATTCCTGTCCTTTATTATTAGTGTGAAGGTGAAGACCTTCACACTATTGTTATTCCTGTCCTTTATTATTATTATTATTATTATTCAACTTATTCCGCTCACTTTTTCGGCGCTTAACTACTTCCACATACTTCAACCGATTCACTCCATTCCACTTTTCACTTATTCCAAATATTCATGGCAACACTGCTTAGATTTTTTTCCTTCCAAAAATTTTCCGTTTTCGCAAAATTCCCAAATTTACGGCGAATTTTGCCCCATTCATTCTTAATGGCAGATTCAACATTTCACATTTACGTTGTTCCAGTTTGAAATTCACATCATTCAACACATTCAAATCACATTGGGGACATTCCCAAACTTGCCAAATTCAACATTTTCACGTTTTCATCTTTTATTTTGAAATTCACACCCAATTCCTTTTTCCCTTTTCCCTTCTCATTTCTACATTTTTCAACCGATTCAACCCATTCCAACTTTCAACTGTTCATCTTTTCTCTACCTATTCCACAACTTCCCACTTACCAAAAACTTCACATCTTTTATTTTGAAATTCAACCAAAATTCTCTAAAATTTCCTTTTTTCTACTCTAATTTCTACATTTTTCAACCGATTCAACCCATTCCAACTTTCAACTGTTCATCATTTTTCTACCTATTCAAGAACTTCCAACTTACCAAAAACTTCACTTCTTTTATTTTGAAATTCACACCCAATTCCTTTTTCCCTTCTCATTTCTACATTTTTCAACCGATTCAACCCATTCCAACTTTCAACTCTTCATCATTTTTCTACCTATTCCACAACTTCCCACTTCCCAAAAACCTCACATCTTTTATTTTGAAATTCACACCCAATTCCTTTTTCCCTTCTCATTTCTACATTTTTCAACCGATTCATCCCATTCCAACTTTCAACTGTTTGTCTTTTGCCTACCTATTCCACAACTTCCCACTTCCCAAAAACTTCACATCTTTTATTTTGAAATTCACACCCAATTCCTTTTTCCCTTCTCATTTCTACATTTTTCAACCGATTCAACCCATTCCAACTTTCAACTGTTCATCCTTTTTCTACCTATTCCACAACTTCCCACTTACCAAAAACTTCACATCTTTTATTTTGAAATTCACACCCAATTCCTTTTTCCCTTCTCATTTCTACATTTTTCTACCGATTCAACCCATTCCAACTTTCAACTGTTCATCATTCTTCTACCTATTCCACAACTTCCCACTTACCAAAAACTTCAGATCTTTTATTTTGAAATTCACACCCAATTCCTTTTTCCCTTCTCATTTCTACATTTTTCAACCGATTCAACCCATTCCAACTTTCAACTGTTCATCATTTTTCTACCTATTCCACAACTTCCCAAAAACTTCACATCTTTTATTTTGAAATTCACACCCAATTCCTTTTTCCCTTCTCATTTCTACATTTTTCAACCGATTCAACTCGTTTCAACATCATTCTTCAACATTCCTTAAATATTTATTCAACTTCTTCACCTTCACACGCAATTCCTTCAGGAATTGCAAATTCTAGTTATTATTCAACTTATTCCGCTCACTTTTTCGCCGATTAACTACTTCCACATACTTCAACCGATTCACTCCGTTCCACTTTTCACTTATTCCAAATATTCATGGCATGGGTGCTCATATTTTTCTCGTTCCAAAAATTTTCCGTTTTCGCAAAATTCACAAATTTACGGCGATTTTTGCCCCATTCATTCTTAATGGCAGATTCAACATTTCACATTTATGTTGTTCCAGTTTGAAATTCACATAATTCAACACATTCAAATCACATTGGGGACATTCCCAAACTTGCCAAATTCAACATTTTCACGTTTTCATCTTTTATTTTGAAATTCACACCCAATTCCTTTTTCCCTTTTCCCTTCTCATTTCTACATTTTTCAACCGATTCAACCCATTCCAACTTTCAACTGTTCATCTTTTCTCTACCTATTCCACAACTTCCCACTTACCAAAAACTTCACATCTTTTATTTTGAAATTCAACCAAAATTCTCTAAAATTTCCTTTTTTCTACTCTAATTTCTACATTTTTCAACCGATTCAACCCATTCCAACTTTCAACTGTTCATCGTTTTTCTACCTATTCAACAACTTCCCACTTACCAAAAATTTCACTTCTTTTATTTTGAAATTCACACCAAATTCCTTTTTCCCTTCTCATTTCTACATTTTTCAACCGATTCAACCCAATCCAACTTTCAACTGTTCATCTTTTTTCTACCTATTCCACAACTTCCCACTTTCCAAAAAATTTACTTCTTTTATTTTGAAATTCACTCCCAATTCCTTTTTCCCTTCTCATTTCTACATTATTCAACCGATTCAACCCATTCCAACTTTCAACTGTTCATCATTTTTCTACCTATTCCACAACTTCCCACTTACCAAAAACTTCACGTCTTTTATTTTGAAATTCACACCCACTTCCTTTTTCCCTTCTCATTTCTACATTTTTCAACCGATTCAACCCATTTCAACTTTCAACCGTTCATCATTTCTTTACCTATTCCACAACTTCCCACTTGCCAAAAACTTCACATCTTTTATTTTGAAATTCACAGCTAATTCCTTTTTCCCTTCTCATTTCTACATTTTTCAACCTATTCAACCCATTCCAACTTTCAACTGTTCATCATTTTTCTACCTATTCCACAACTTCCCACTTAACAAAAACTTCACATCTTTTATTTTGAAATTCACAGCTAATTCCTTTTTCCTTTCTCATTTCTACATTTTTCAACCGATTCAACCCATTCCAACTTTCAACTGTTCATCATTTTTCTACCTATTCCACAACTTCCCAAAAACTTCACATCTTTTATTTTGAAATTCACACAATTCCCTTTTCCTTTCTCATTTCTACATTTTTCAACCGATTCAACCCATTTCAACTTTCAACTGTTCATCATTTCTTTACCTATTCCACAACTTCCCACTTACCAAAAACTTCACATCTTTTATTTTGAAATTCACACCCAATTCCTTTTTCCCTTCTCATTTCTACATTTTTCAACCGATTCAACCCATTTCAACTTTCAACTGTTCATCATTTTTCTACCTATTCCACAACTTACCAAAAATTTCACATCTTTTATTTTGAAATTCACAGCCAATTCCTTTTTTCCTTCTCATTTCTACATTTTTCAACCGATTCAACTCGTTTCAACATCATTCTGCAGCATTCCTTCAATATTTATTCAACTTCTTCACCTTCACACGCAATTCCTTCAGGAATTGCAAATTCTAGTTATTATTATTAGTGTGAAGGTGAAGACCTTCACACTATTGTTATTCCTGTCCTTTATTATTATTATTATTATTCAACATCTTCTGCCCACTTTTTTGACGCTTAACTACTTCCACATACTTCAACCGATTCACTCCATTCCACTTTTCACTTATTCCAAATATTCATGGCACGACTGCTCACATTTTTCTCATTCCAAAAATTTTCCGTTTTCGCATAATTCATAAATTTATGGCGATTTTTGCCCCATTCATTCTTAATGGCAGATTCAACATTTCACATTTACGTTGTTCCAGTTTGAAATTCACATCATTCAACACATTCAAATCACATTGGGGACATTCCCAAACTTCCCAAATTCAAAATTTTCACGTTTTCACTTTTAATATTTGCATAAAATTTTGCAAAATTTCATAAAATTTCCTTTTTCACTTCTAACTTCTACATTTTTCCACCGATTCCACTCGTTCCAACTTCCAACTATTCATCTTTTGCCTACCTATTCCACAACTTCCCACTTACCAAAAACTTCACATCTTTTATTTTGAAATTCAACCAAAATTCTCTAAAATTTCGTTTTTCTACTCTAATTTCTACATTTTTCAACCGATTCAACCCATTCCAACTTTCAACTGTTCATCATTTTTATACCTATTCCACAACTTCCCAAAAACTTCACATCTTTTATTTTGAAATTCACACCCACTTCCTTTTTCCCTTCTCATTTCTACATTTTTCAACCGATTCAACCCATTCCAACTTTCAACTGTTCATCATTTTTCTACCTATTCCACAAATTCCCACTTACCAAAAACTTCACATCTTTTATTTTGAAATTCACTCCCAATTCCTTTTTTCCTTCTCATTTCTACATTTTTCAACCGATTCAACCCATTCCAACTTTCAACTGTTCATCATTTTTCGACCTATTCCACAACTTCCCACTTACCAAAAACTTCACATCTTTTATTTTGAAATTCACACCCACTTCCTTTTTCCCTTCTCATTTCTACATTTTTCAACCGATTCAACCCATTCCAACTTTCAACTGTTCATCACTTTTTCTACCTATTCCACAACTTCCCACTTACCAAAAACTTCACGTCTTTTATTTTGAAATTCACACCCATTTCCTTTTTCCCTTCTCATTTCTACATTTTTCAACCGATTCAACCCATTCCAACTTTCAACTGTTCATCATTTTTTTTCCTATTCCACAACTTACCAAAAACTTCACATCTTTTATTTTGAAATTCACACCCAGTTCCTTTTCCCTTCTCATTTCTACATTTTTCAACCGATTCAACTCGTTTCAACATCATTCTGCAACATTCCTTAAATATTTATTCAACTTCTTCACCTTCACACGCAATTCCTTCAGGAATTGCAAATTCTAGTTATTATTATTCTTCTATTTTATTCTCCACACTTTTTTGACACGTTTCATCTTCCACATAATTCATCCGATTCACTCCATTCCACTTTTCACGTATTCCAAATATTCACGCGACGAGCGCTTCCATTTTTCTCGTTCCGAAAATTTTCCGATTCCGCAAAATTCCCAAAATTCCGACAAATTTTTCCCCATCCATTCTTAATGACACATTCGACATTTCACAAAATTTCGTTTTTCACCTCTAACTTCTACATTTTTCAACCGATTCAACCCATTCCAACTTTCAACTGTTCATCTTTTGCCTACCTATTCCACAACTTTCCACTTACCAAAAATTCCAAATTTTCAAATTTGAAATTCAACCAAAATTCTCTCAAATTCCGTTTTTCTACTCTAATTTCTACATTTTTCAACCGATTCAACCCATTCCAACTTTCAACTGTTCATCTTTTGCCTACCTATTCCACAACTTCCCACTTACCAAAAATTCCAAATTTTCAAATTTGAAATTCAACCAAAATTCTCCAAAATTCAGTTTTTCCACTCTAATTTCTACATTTTTCAACCGATTCAACCCATTCCAACTTTCAACTGTTCATCTTTTGACTACCTATTCCACAACTTCCCACTTACCAAAAATTCCGAACTTTCACATTTGAAATTCAACCAAATTCTCCAAAATTTCGTTTTTCTACTCTAATTTCTACATTTTTCGACCGATTCAACCCATTCCACATTTATTCCCTTTATTCATCTTATGCTTACCACATTCACTGCCATTCACCCCCACTTCCACTATGCTTACACAATTCAACCCTTGACCCCCAATTCCAGTGTGGCGGCCATCTTGGATGACCCTGAAGTGCCACTAATGAACCCAGAATGAACCGGAAGTGCCCCAAATCAAACCGAAAGTGACCCCAAATAGACCGGAAGTGACCTCAGGTAAACCGGAAGTGAACCCAAATCAAACCGGAAGTGACCCCAAATGTACCGGAAGTGACCTTTTTAGACCGGAAATGACCCCTAATAAACCGGAAGTGACCTCAGACGAACCGGAAGTGACCCAAATTAAACCGGAAGTGACCCAAATAAACCGGAAGTGACCCCAAATAGACCGGAAGTGACCCCAAATAGACCGGAAGTGACCTCTGGTAAACCGGAAGTGACCCCAAATCAAACCGGAAGTGACCCCAAATGAACCGGAAGTTACCTTTTTAGACCGGAAATGACCCCAAATAAACCGGAAGTGACCTCAGCTAAACCGGAAGTGACCTGTTTTAAACCGGAAGTGACCCAAATAAACCGGAAGTGACCCAAACTAGACCGGAAGTGACCCGAATCAAACCGGAAGTGACCTTATTTCAACACTGAGTGGCCCAAATAGCTACATTTGCGCTAACTTTTTCGTTTTTTGTCTGATTTAACCCGTTTCAACATTTTTACCCCAAAAGTGAATCTCCTGAGGCAGTTTTTTTTGTTTTGTTCCAAATTTAGAAAGATTTTGGCGCAATTGCTTTTTTTTATTTTCCTATTCATTCTCTATGGGGATTCAACATTTGCTCTAACTTCTACATTTTTTAACTGATTCAACCCGTTCCAACTTTCAACTGTACATCTTTTGCCTACCTATTCCACAACTTCCCACTTACCAAAAATTCCAAATTCGAAATTCAACCAAATTCTCCAAAATTTCGTTTTTCTACTCTAATTTCTACATTTTTCAACCGATTCAACCCATTCCAACTTTCAGCTGTTCATCTTTTGCCTACCTATTCCACAACTTCCCACTTACCAAATATTCCAAACTTTCAATTTTGAAATTCACCACAAATTCTCCAAATATTCTACATTTCTCAAGTAATTCAACACGTTTCAACATCGTTCGGCAGCATTCCCCGAAGAAGTTATTCATACATTTCGCCTTCACACGCAATTTCTCCAGAAATTGCAAAATTCTAGTCATTTATTCATTCCATTTTTAATCAGTAATAGAAAAACAAACAAAAGAGACTGATTCAATTCAATTTCAATTTTAGGCATGGTTAAAAATATATAAAATGTCAAAACATGCCATAGGACAGAATTTGATTTGCCCATGAACCCCCATATGTCACAGCTTGGAACATATTTCAGACTGCCCCCACAATAAATGAATATCTGTAATTCAGAGAGACATTTGCTTGGATTGTTTTACCACTCCACAATATTCTAAACTTGTTTTATAGACGAAACAAACAAAACGACATATTTGAACATACAAAACCTAACTTGCAGTTATAAAATGAAAATATGTGAACATGCGCCTATAAGAGGTGGAAGCAGAGTATTATTCTGTGACGTTCACGTGTCTGTGAAGTTGACAGTGAATATTGAAAATCCATGAGTGATGTCCCCCACAAAAACATTTAGAATTGCCATTATCTTTTGCATGTTTTCTGTTTAATTTTCGGGAACCACGACTGATGCTGAAACAATACAAGTTCTCCCATTGTTGGATCAATAAAGGTTAGTTTATCTGACAGGTGACAGCAGCAAAGCACTAGTTTTCTAGACAGGATTAGACAGGATTATGGCTTCATTAAATGAAGCCCCACCCCTTGCTTCAATAAAGTTCTTGGCCACTAGATGCCATAAGATGGCATCTAAACAATAGTTTTAAATCAGACCGAAGCACAAAAACAGCAAATAGGTTTAAAAAATGTGAACAGTGGAGATATATGGGTTAGTTAAATCAATCTGCACGTAAAGACAGGGGAGTGCGTTAAGTGACCTGCATGAGGTAGTCGGCGATGTACTCGGGTTTTAGGCACATCACCCCCTGAGCGGAGGCGTCTGACACGTCCACTTTGAAGTCTCCTGGCCGCAGGCGGCTGAAGTCGGCAAACAAGTGCGTTGCCTCTTTGTACATAGAAGGAGAGGCACTCAACATCACCTGGAGGAAATCAAAGTAAAATGTGATTCAGTCAAAATGTTTTGTTGTTTTGAAGACAATGGTGGCAGCCAAACCTTGGCCCTGCCTGACTGCAGCAAGCGCCTGAAGCCAGCTTCTCGCCCCTGGTCGATGTTCAGCATCACCGTCCAGCCACTGAAGGCTCCCTGGGGAAATAAAAACCCACAAGAGTGCTGCTTAATACACCAGACTGTCCAGCATCATGGCAATAAAGATTCTTTAAACTTGAGAGAAGTTTTTCTGTTTGTTTGTTTTGAATGCAGAAATGAATCTAAACAGGACGTATCTTTTTATATCTAAAAATATAATCAACTGTAACATTCAGCTTCCAAAACAATTTTTTGTTTAAGAATGCAAGTAAATGACTAAAACAACAATTACTTTTATTCATAAAACCATGTTTTTTTGCAATACACCGGAAAGACATTTATCTAACATTTTAAAGTCCAAAACTTCAAGATTCAAGAATTTTTATTGGCCATGTCTGAGCATGCCAAACAAGGAATTTGACTTCGGTACATCTCAGCCTCTGTTCAACATTTAGGTGACTAATAAAACTCAGGACGTTCAAAAATTGACAAATATTCTCAGACAACCCCTGATCTTCTGATCCCCTTGTACAATTTGAAACCAAGTTCTATCCATATGGTGACAAAATTTTACTTGTTTTGTTTGAATCAACATGCATTGATGTGCGCATTTCTATAAATGAGATATTTCCGCCTCCATTTAACATCAGCCACATTTGAAAATGAAATGTTTTTGACATGATTCAACTTGAGCTGCCACATACTCCCTGTTCCGAGGGTCCTCGCAGGACTTTCCTCCAGCGCATGGCAGCTAACGCTAAGCGCCTCTGCTGCGAGCTGATGGAGGGCAAAGCATCCAGGATGGAACTGCTGCCCCATTCATAGTCCTCCTCCTGGAATGCGTGACAAAAAAAAACATGATCAAGAGTAATCCCAATTACGGTGTCTTAATAAATGTTTATAGCTGCAGTGCAATATGACTCGCTATCAACGTGTAATACAATATGCAATATGTTGAAACACAATATGTATAATATCTTGTGCAATTCCTGATTCAAAGTCACTCTACCTGCCTGTTGCTGCTATTACTTGGAAAACACATGCAACCATAAGTCCAACAATTCCAATTCCTGCACCAGTGGACAAAGTTACATTCTACATTATCCTCCTCATATATGCGGATTTATTTATGTTGTCCCACCCTATGTTCCACCCCCCATTTCCCCCTAAAACGCACCAACAGAATGGTGCTTCCAATTTTGTTGTATACCTGTGGAACAATGACAATAAAAGCAGTCTAGTCTAGTCTAGTCTAGTCTAGTCTAGTCTAGTCTAGTCTAGTCTAGTCTAGTCTAGTCTAGTCTAGTCTAGTCTAGTCTAGTCTAGTCTAGTCTAGCCTAAATGTGGAGGTGTCGCCGAGCCCACCGGAATGAAACGGCCCACCGATCGACAGGCCTCCAAGTAAGATCGATGTAGGATCCATTTGCCAGCCGCCATGGCCGCCAGGTACTTTTCGTTGCGCAATGGTGTGCCTACGATGATATGGGAGCAGGTGGGGTCAAAGGACTGCTTGTCCAGGATGATGCCACCTACAGGCAAAGCAGAACACAGCAATAAGAGCGAATATGGCCTTCTGCTACTATTGGTTCTCAAGAAAAATAAAATTCAGCTCTATCTGACCCATAACCCAAAACTGTCTGACAGATTAAGAAGAAAAAAATATACTGCTGAACTTCTTAAATTCTCAGGGGCTCAATTCAGAAGGGCTCGTTTACAAGAAGCAAGACTCACCAAGCTCTTCAATGAGGTGACTGTAATGAATGCGTTCCTGAGGAGCAAGTGAAGACATCTGGAATCTGGGTGGTGTCCTGGTCTCCTTCTTAAAGCAGGAAGACAAGGTTTTTGATCCGCCAGACGCCGCCTCTCATGATATATATGAACTCTTACCTTTGTCTCAGGAGCTATCATGGGCTTTGTGAGTGGGAAAGCGATGCTGTGGGCGTCAGGAGTCATGATGTTATCCTGCGGCTCCTCCGTCGGGAGATCTGTGGCTTTCTTGCTCATTTGCTGGTCGATGACGTCACAAGCTGCTGATGGGAGAAAGAAGGAGGACCAAGATGATCTTTTTGAGGGTGGGGAACATGCACAACACAGGGATGAGAATGGCAAATGTGAAAAAACACGGAAAAGTAGCGGGGGGTTTATGTACTGTATTTTTCGGAGTATAAGTCACGGTTTTTTTTCATAGTTTGGGTGGACGAGCGACTTGTACTCAGGAGCGACTTATATGTGAAATTATTCACAAATATTTACTTGATCATATGTTGACCTCTTGTTTTGTGAAATAAAGAGCCGGTTACCAAACCCATGTCTTGCCTGGTACTTTGGTAACGCTACAATATAGTTATATAGCATATAACTATATTGTACTCCCCGTGAGTCTCAGCCGCAATCAGCGGCATTCAGAGAGTCCACCCCGCAATCGGCGGCGGCCTTGGGGGAGTCCGCGCCGCACTCGACGGCATTCTGGGAGTCTGCGCTAAAATCGGCGTAATTCCGGGAGTCTGCGCCGCAATCAGAGGAATTCGGGGAGTTCCCACCGCAATTGGCGGCATAAAGGGTTTCCCAGTCGCAATCTGCGACATACGGGGAGTCGGCGCCGCAATCGACGGCATTCGGTGAGTCCCAGCTGCAGTCGGCGGCATTCGGGGAGTCTGCACCGCAATCAGCGGCATTCGGGGAGTCTGCACCGCAATCAGCGGCATTCGGGGAGTTCACGCCGCATTCGGGGGTTCCGCGCCGCAATCGGTGGCATTCGGGGAGTCCGCGCCGCAATCGGCTGCATTCGGGGAGTCCGCGCCGTAATCGGCGGCATACGTGGAGTCACACCCAACACCTGCCGCTGACCATCGACGGTGCTGTGGTGGAGAGAGTGGGCAGCGCCAAGTTCCTGGGGGTGCACATCAGTGAGGATCTCTCCTGGTCCACCAACACCGCATTACTGGCGAAGAAAGCCCAGCATCGCCTGTACTTCCTGCGGAAACTCAGGCGAGCGAGCGCTCCTCCGGCCGTCATGACTGCATTTTACCGCGGCACCATTGAGAGCGTCCTCTCCAGCTGTATTGGTGTTTGGGGTGGCGGCTGCACTGACTACAACTTGATGGCCCTGCAGGGCATAGTGAACACGGCTGCTAAGATTATTGGTGCTTCGCTCCCCTCCTTGAAGGACATTTACACCTCCCATCTCACCCGCAAGGCGACCACGATTGTGAGTGATGTGAGTCACCCCGCTCACTCTTTGTTTGAGCTTCTGCCCTCTGGGAAGAGGTACAGGAGCCTGCGCTCCCGCACCACCAGACTCTCCAACAGCTTCATACTCCAGGCTGTTAGGATCCTGAACTCGCCCCCCTTTTCTGCGTAGCGTCCTGTACTTAGCGCTATGCTTACTGTCTGCTGTACGCACACTGGCTCAGTTTTGCTCCTCTTATTTATTGGGTTATTTGTTTATTATTTATTCATCACTCATTTATTTATTTATTATTTATTGTTTGTGCCTTCTTGTTTTAATTTTGTGTCGTCTAATTGTATGTTTATCGTGTACTGTGTCTCGTCACTGTGGGATGGAGGAAACGGAATTTCGGTTTCTTTATGTGTCTTGACATATGAAGGGATTGACAAAGCTGACTTTGACTTTGCAATAGTCGGCATTCGGGGAGTCCCTGCCGCAATCGGCGGCATACGGAGAGTCCTGGCCGCAATCAGCGGCATACAGGGATTGACTATAATATATACGTAGATCTGTGGAATAATTGGAGCCGCGACTGACAACGAGGCTAACGTCAGCGGCGCACGTAGTTCCGGAGTCAGCTGTGTGTGTGTGTTTTTTTTAAGTGACACTGAAGACAAAGATTCCGATGGAATTAATGATTTGGATTGACGGATGGTTTGATAAAATTTTTGTTTATATTACATTTATTTGATACATCTAGTCTGACGTCAGCGGCGCATGTAGTTCCGGAGTCAACAGCTGTGTGTTGTTTTTTTTTTTAAGTGACACGGAAGACGAAGATTCCGATGGATTCATTGATTTGGAGTGACACGGATAGTTCGATAAAATTGTTGTTTATATTATTGGTATTTGATATATAGTTTATACAGTCAAACCTTGGGTTTTCGATCACAATCCGTTCCAGAAGGCGGTTCGAGAATCTATTTTTCCCATTACAAATAATGGAAAAAATTGTAATCCGTTCCAAGACAAAAAAACCCGCACCTTTTTTAAGCATTATCAGTTGCGCATTTTTTTCCGATCGCTGCAGCGCACTGCCGACCACCGCAGCGCACTGCCGACCACCGCAGCGCACTGCCGACCACCGCGCACTGCCGACCACCGCGCACTGCCGACCACCGCGCAACCGTAGCGCGCCGCCAACCGCCCAAATGCACCGCGTTAGTCGCATTATTGTGACAGAGAAAATATTTTTAAAGTCCTGATGTACTTTGCAAAAATTAAGTGGACCTCAGTGCGCAGGGAGCTTAATTTGGTCTGATTGTTCAACCGCAGCGCGCCGGGCGCTCACTGTTACATTGCTTTAAGAGCGTCTTTGTGTTTTAGGATGGCTTTACTGCTCCCACTTGCTTTTTTTGGAGGCATGATTAGGGGTTAATACAATCCTCAAAGTAATGAAAATACAATAACGAACGGAGTCAGTCGCCATCCGGGCCGCGCGGTCGGGTTTTCTCGGGTCCTTTCGGCTCATCTCGCGAGGTTCGACCTCTGAATTTTGTTCGACAACCGAAGCAAAAAATCTCAAATTTTTTGTTCGAATTCCAATTTGTTTGAGAACCGGGACGTTCGAAAACCGAGGTTTGACTGTATATTGTTATATGGGCCTGTGGAATCATTTGAACTGCAACTGACGACAATGAGTCCGACGTCAGCACCGCGCCGCACGCTCGGCATTGTTTACAGAAAGGACGAAGGATTCGATCGATGGATTTATTGATTTGGAGTGACAGATGATTTGATAAACGTGCTATTTATGTTATAGTTATTTGAATAACTGTTAATGTTACGTCAGGCCCGTTCTCAGCTCCTTGTTTGTGTTAATATCACGTTAGCAGACCGTATCGTTTAGCCAAGGGGTGTCCAAACTATGGCCCGCGGGCCAACTGCGGCAGTTTTTATTGGGCCGCAGCAAATTCTGAAAACATAATTGAATATGGCCCGCACAAGAAGCTTGAGCTCAACTCTGTTGCACTTCTCAGTTTCAACACTAGATGGAGCCTGCCACACAAATGAAATCAAGCGAAGCGTTCGACGTCCCATTAGCAAAGAAGAGAAGCGAGCGCGCAGCGTTCGACATCGCATTAAAAACACGTAATCCGCGGAAAATTCCCATCCCTGACAACACTGCGTACCCATCTGCACCAGCTCCGAGTCAGTCATGGAGTCGCTAGGCTGTCTGTCGTACTGCGCCAGGGCCCGCGGAGGAGGCGCCAGAGGTTCAGAGTGCTGTGAGGGACTACCGGGCCACTGCAGGTTGTCGGCCAGCTTGGCCCTTTCTTCCCTGGCCGTGGGATCGTCCCAAACAATCTGCTCGCTCTGGGAAGGCTCCGCGTTGACATCCAGAGCGGCTGCCCTAGAGACCCTTTCATGAGGTTGTCAGGTTAGAGGGAACATCGCCTTTTATTCAGTCATCAAGCGCTCCTTGAAGCACTTTTTTAATCTGCAGCCTCCTCTCCTCACCTTAAGGCTTCCAGAGTGTGTCTGCCGCCGACAGAAGTGTTAGGGGTGGAGTCTGTTGACCCCGTCCGACAGAGCCGTAGCGACGCCCGCCTGCCAGTTGTCATCTTGGTGGCTGACATGATTTCTTGGAGTGCTTTTTGCAGGTTCTCTCTCATCTGCAGCGTTTCTGTGACCTCTGGTAGAAGACATTGAAACAAATGACTTTTTTGTGTGGCTTTTTTTAAGTTGAGGGAGAGAACTGGAGTAACATCCACCATTCTTGTCCGTTAGAGGATCTTGCTCTCTGCTCCCATCACTTGCACGGCGAGAGGTCGAAGCATCCTCTGCGACCTTGTGCTCAAGCTGGAGGATGGATGCGTTAAATGCTTTAATGTCACAAAATTTTGGTTGCTCTTTCTGAAATGTCCCACGATTCCACAAAATGTTGCCACTCTAAGTAAAAACAGTCGGGCAGTAACTATGTCAAGGAGGAGCTAAGTTAAGATTTTCACAATTAATTTGTCAGCCATTTAGAAAGTTGACTTGGGAATCTAATTTGTTATGTATTTATGGTTTCAACCTTTTATAAAGGCAGTTATAGCTATTTTTAAGAGGGACATCAATTCTGTTTTTTTTATCATTTGCATTTTTATGTGTTTACTGTGTTAAAGGAATTGCACATATTTGTTGGATGAGTTAATAATAAGACCTAAACAATATTCTGTTGGATTTCATCACTTCCGAAACATTTTCATCATGGAAACTCAGTAAAATCGTCGCTGTTCCGTGTGTGTATATCTTATATTTGTATTATTGGCAATGTTTTATGTGATGTGGTCTGTACTTATTGTTATATGTCCTGTAAGCACTTTGTTAAGGCGACAAGCTGTTGTGAAAGCGTTAAATCAATAAAATGTTTTTTATTTTCTAGTGGGTCATTTTGACCACATAACAGGTGGGATGAAAACATTTGTTGCTGTGAATGTCCAACACTTGTATTGGGGTGCACCTATGAATCTACTCGAGTAAATGTGAACATGACAACATTTGGGCCTACTTTGGTATCCCAGGCTTCCGTGTTTTCTTGCAGTTGCATTCGTGTGGAAGGCGGAGACATCTGCGAGCTGCTGGGAACTTGACTGAGGTTTAGGCTCATCTTGGGGTTATAGGTGAAAGGATACAGAGACTCCGGGACGTGCCTCTGCTCCTCGGCACACTAAAAGACGGCAACAGACCAATGTTGGGACCGAAGTCTTTCAGGGAACGCAGACAACAGAGCAGGCGACTCACGGCTTGGAGCCAGTGTTGCGAGACCACATGCAGCCCCCTCTCTTTCACGCCTCTGTATTCTCGACTGTTGTCGCTTGCTCGGCCCTGATAGATGAAGTGGGTGACGCTTTCGTCACAGGCCCATCTTAACGCACAAAAACATTTTTGTCATCATGCCTCTGCTTGCAAAAACATAAAAGTCCGTTGTGGCTACCTGTATTCGGCTCCGAGTGAGGCACCCACAGCGTTCAGTTCACTCTGCATCTTGCTCAGCTTCTTTCCCACGCAGATCACAACGCCCGTGAGCGGGCCGGCCACCTCTTTTGCCACCTTGAGATGATAAAATGTCAGAGGTTGGCCAAGTTAGATCCATAGCATATACAGAAGGTAAAAATAACAACAAGTGAGAGGGGTAGAGCAAAAACGGGGAAAGAAAATACAGAAATGTTAACAACCTCCTTCCTGGCGGTGCTGAGCTGCGGGCTGGAAGTGACAGCTTGCATGTCAGCAAGGTAGCTGCCACGGGTGCTGTTAGCCAGCGCCACCTTCAGGTTTTTGTTGATGACGTCAGTCAGAGGTGTCTCTGTCTTCTCGCCGGTCCCGCCTGGTGTGTCCAATGCCGCCAAGGCATCCTGGAGCCAATATACAGAACTCTTTATATTTTAAAACGATGGCTTCAACTCGGGAGAATTACCGTTTTTTCCCGTGTATAATGCGCCGCCATGTATAATACGCACCCTAAAAATGGCATGTTGATGCTGGAAAAAAGCCTGTACCCATGTATAATACGCACCCAATTTTTATTTTTTAATTTTTTATTATTATTTTTTTTTAAGTCTTAAAAAAAAAAAAAAAAAAAAAGATTTTAAAAACAAATTAAAAAAAAATTGTACCCATGTATAATGCGCACCCCAGATTTTAGGACAATAAATTAGTTAAATTTTGCGCATTATACACGGAAAAAAACGGTAAGTTGTAAATGATGAGTATTTCTTTAAATAAAGAATTTTACCAATACTGTAGATTGTATTTCAAAACTCATTCCACTATATCTTTTGTAAATTGATTATCATTACATTACTTATAGATAAACCTCTGAACTAGAATTGAGAAGTTTTCTGTTAAATTGCATAAATCATTTATCCATTTTTATTCAGCAATATCATGAAATAATTTACCGTATTTTCCTCACTACAGGGTGGACTTAAAAGCTTATCATTTACTCAAAAAAACACAGTGGGCCTTATAATGCAGAGCGCCTTATATATGGATCAATTGATGAATTTGTTGATCCATACTGGTTGTACATAGCGCTCTGCCAAAATGTATCAGGACGTTTTAGTACAACTAGTAAATTACAAGGTCGCATCGCTTCCCAGCATTACGGCAACCGTAGTCGGGGGCGTCACTGAATAGCTGTTGCACCCGCGAGGCTATTTCATTTCAAAATAGGCTGTTCTGTTAATGTTTTCGAGTATGTCAGGGCTCGAAGCTTATTTTTTGCCCAAGTTGCCCTCGGGCAAGTTGGAGAAAATTTTACTTGCCCGAAACAAAATTTTACTTGCCCGAATTTTTTTGGAGTGGATTTTTACTTGCCCGACACATTTTTGCAATAAAAAAGACAACACTATAAGTTTTGCCTTCATATGCCTTCGTATCCGCCAACCGGAAACAAGCTCTGCTGGTGCGCAGGCGCAGAAGAGCCAGGGACGGGTGAGAGAGCATGCATTTAATTACGAAGCGCTTTGCCGTTATCAATGTATTGCAGACTTACACGAGAAACTAACCGCTCCCTAGAAAACAAAATGTCGGACCAGAAGCGGCAGAAGTTGCGAGAAATTATGCACAAAATCGTCTTTTTACAGCTTGAAAACATGGTATTATGGCAGGGCAAGTTCGGGCAAGTGAGGAAAAAATTCTACTTGCCCGTCTGCCATCGCTACTTGCCCCGGGCAATCGGGCAATCGTTAGTTTCGAGCCCTGTATGTTTACGGATCAATATCCAACGGAATCATAAATAAGCAGCACCAATGTGTTAAATCAGTCTTTAGTCGGTTCCGATCACTTTTATGGGTTAGAGTTTGAGAAACGGGATTGTTTACAGGGGACTGCCACAACACTGCTGAGGCTCACGGGAGTCTGCGAGCTGAGACTCATGGGAGTTTGCGGGTGGCTAATGCTATAATGACCCCTGCTATACGCACGAGGCTATTTCATTTCAAAATAGGCTGCTCCGTTAATGTTTCGAGTAAATTTACGGATCGATATGGAAGGGAAACATAAGTAAGCAGTACCAATGTGTGATTGAACTTTAGTCAGTTCCGTCCATTTTATAGGAGATAGTTTGAGAAACGCTTTTGTTAACAGAGGGCTCATTGGTTATTGGCTAGTGCAGGTATGGGCAAACTACGGCCCGCGGGCCACATCCTGCCAACGGGACCGTTTAATCCGGCCCGCCAACCCTGAATAAATTGTATTATTAAACATTTTTTTTGGTCGTTTTGCCTGCAACGACTGCGTTTCCCCAGTAGATGGGGAAGCGCTCGCCCGCGCATTTACTCCCGGAAGCTGTGTGAGAAAGCTCAGTGCACACTCACAAGTGCGTGTACGTACTCAGTAGTACGGACATGGCGCACTCGCGCTCTATTTGTATCAGTGCCGAATTTAGAGCGTGGGCTGTGACGACAGCATTCTTGTAATTCGCGCGCTGAGCTTTCAGATACAGTTTTACGCTGAAGCCACCCACACCCCTTCCCCTGGAATCCTTCCATTAAAATGAGTCGCCCAAGGAAAAGCAAGGTGGACACTGAGTGCCGAGTGTTTAAAAAAAAGTGGCCAATTTGGCGCGACGTACGCGACGTGACGTTCAGCCACATGAACATCAACATCAACCCGTCACAGATCGAGGTAAACGAACCAACACCTCGGATCTCTCCTAAGAATTGCCACAACAAATTTTACTCCAGACTATGACGCACTAGCAAAAAAGGGAGACCAACAACACTGTTCCCACTGAAAATGAAGGGGAGGCTTTCAAGTTTGTTGTAAAAAAATGCATCTAGAATATGATTTGTATAAATAGCAGGGATTGAAACTAGCGACCATTCTCATTTTCAAACAATGAAGGATGCTCAAGGACATTGATGCACCACCTGTTTGCGACTAATCTCAACCTGTTGGGATGTCGAATGTTTATGCGCTGGACTGAGAATGTGCGGACAGTGCGCGATTGCGCACGCGCGTAGCTTAGAGGGAACATTGTCCGGCACCTAACAGTGTCACAAAAAAGGTTGGGGAATGCTGCTCTAGTGTGGCTTATTCATTATTTAATTTGAACTATTTTAATTAAAATCTCACAGCAGCAGTCTTCACACATAAAAACACTAAATAAAGCACATGGAATCAAAAACTTGTTTTTGATCGTGCGTACCACTCCGTTCTTAAGTCTCGTTGTCCGATCAAATCTTTTAACTCTGGAGTTGCTCTTCCTTTACTGATGACCTCCTGCTTCGACCAAAAATCCATGGTTTGGATATGTAATCTTTCATTGTAAAACCCCCGCATTTTTTAAGCATTTTCTTCATTTGCGTATTTTTGTCCAATCGCGCAACTGCAGCGCACCACCAAACGCGCAACCTTAGCGCGCCGCCGACCGCGCAACTGCACCGTGCTGGTCGCATTATTGTGACAGAGCGGTCGCTAAAATTTAGAAAATATTTATAAAGTCTTGATGTACTTTCCAAAATGTAAGTGGACCTCAGTGCGCAGGGAGCTTAATTTAAAGTTAAAGTCCCAATGATCGTCACACACACATCTGGGTGTGGTGAAATTTGTCCCCTGCATTTAACCCATCCCTGTGTGATTTTGATCCATCCCCTGGGGGAGAGGGGAGCAGTGAGCAGCAGCGGTGCCGCGCTCGGGAATCATTTGGCGATCAAATTTGGTCCGATCGCGCAACCGCAGTGCGCCGGGCGCTCACTGTCTCATTGCTTTAGGAGCGTCTTTGTGTTTTAGGATGGCTTTACTGCTCCCACTTGCTTCCTTTGGAGGCATGATTAGAGTTGATGCAATACTCAGAGTAACGAGAACGTAATAACGAACGGAGTCAGTTGGCATGTGGGTCCTCTCGGCTCGTCTCGCGAGGTTCAACAACGGAATTTTGTTCGACATCCGAAGCAAAAAATCTCGAATTTTTTGTTCGAATGCCAATTTGTTCGAAAACCGAGGCTCCACTGTAACTATAAAAATTCTGCGATTTTGGTTCAAAATGATACAAAATTATTGAGATTAAAAGGAAAAGGACTTTAAAATGCAAAACATTTAATTTGTTTTTCCCTTTTTCATGATGGCAGGGGAGGCCTCATATATATATATATATATATATATATATATAGAGAGAGAGAGAGAGAGAGAGAGAGAGAGAGCCAGAGAGAGAGACAGAGAGAGAGAGAGCCAGAGAGAGAGAGAGCCAGAGAGAGAGCCAGAGAGAGAGAGACAGAGAGAGAGCAAACGAGAAAGACAGAGAGCGAAAGAGAGCGCGAGAGAGAGAGTGTTTATTTTCTTTTTCTTTTCCCAATGATCGTCACACACACACCTGGGTGTGGTGAAATTTGTCCTCTGCATTTAACCCATCCCCGTGTGATTTTAATCCATCCCCTGGGGGAGAGGGGAGCAGTGAGCAGCAGCGGTGCCGCGCTCGGGAATCAGTTGGTGATCTAACCCCCCAATTCCAACCCTTAATGCTGAGTGCCAAGCAGGGAGGCAATGGGTCCCATTTTTATAGTCTTTGGTATGACCCGGCCAGGGTTTGAACCCACAACCTTCCGGTCTCAGGGCGGACACTCTACCACTATGCCACTGAGCCGGTTTCATTTGAGCTAGGAATTATGTACCGTATTTTCCGGACTATAAGGCGCACCGGACTATAAGGCGCACCTTCAATGAATGGCTCATTTTAAAACTTTGTCCTTATATAAGGCGCACCGGACTATAAGGCGCAGCATTAATGCATCATGTCAGACTTTTAATCCAAATCAAATCATTCTCCATTTTATCTTTTTTATTTCAACTTCAGACGCAACAAATTACTTTATAATCACAAAATAATGATCCATAGTCTTTTTGATTCATGATTGATAGTCTTCAGCGGGCCACTTATGATTGATTTCATGACAATGCTTCGGGCCAGTTTAAATTTAGGAATTTGGTCCATATATAAGGCGCACCGGACTATAAGGCGCACTGCCGGCTTTTGAGAAAATTCCAGGTTTTTAGGTGCGCCTTACAGTCCGGAAAATACGGTAATCTAATGTGGTCCTTGCGTTTAATCATACTGATTCAAGGTTGCAACTTGGACCCCACCTTGACATTGAAGGAGGGCCTGAAGAGCTGATCCTTGCTGAGGAAGCGGGAGGGCGTATCCAGCTGCAGTGAACGCTCCTTGCCAAAGGGCTTCCTGCGGCCGCCCTCCTGGCTTTGCTTGGGCGTGCCAATGTCCTCATGAGACTTCATTTCATCTAGCACCGAACGAAACACTTTGCTCTGGAAGCGTCCTAAATCCAGCGGCGTGACTGCCTTGCCACTCTGTGGACCCAGTAGTGGAACCTCTGGAGAGAAGCATGTTGGTGGGGGTGGCAGCGGCGGCACAGACATCTTCTGGGAGGCGCCGATAAAACTCTCCTCCTCCCTTTCTGGGCAATGATTATAAAACCACAATCACTCAAAATGAAGCAGAGTGATCTTGTAAAGGCAAACTTGTTGGATGTTTTTCACGTGCATATGGGAAAAATGCACACGTTCCTCTTTGTACCCCCTCTCGGGTGTAGGAATGCTTTGCAGCTGCACCATATGTGAATTAAATTTTACAAACCCGGAGAAGGGGGCAGGTCAATCAGAAAGCACTCTTCGGCTGCCCTCTGGCCGGTCCTGGCAGACGCCATGATCCAGTGCATAGTGACTGCAGGGAGCCCCCACTTTTTGGCTGCCTGGTACTTAGTGCCATCGGGGTTTTGCAGCACCAGGTGAGTGCTGGCCAACATTGCTTTCTTGGGGTTGGCCAAGCGCACAAAGTAGTCCTGGACACTGCAAGAGTCAAGAGTCACACAAACCTTAAAAGCAGAAATAATATAGAAATTTGATTTAATGGATTGTAGGCAAAAAAAAGTCAGCTTCATGGAGTGACAATCCGGGCATATACCAAAAATTCCCAAGTGGAATTTAATACTTTTTAATAGGCGTCACAATATTTTTTAATACTAACATGAGCCGCAACTATGACAACCTTTCAAGCATCAGCATTAGGGGGTCATTAATAAAGATACCGATTATTGTCATTTTCTCACACAAATTTCTAAGTGAGTAAGTGCAATGAAAAGACAAAATGATTTTTTATTGTTACGTGTAGAAAGAGCACACACCATTTTTGTAGTGCTCAACACTCCCGTTCACAATGATTGTATTTTCCGGACTATAAATTGCAGATTTTTTTCATAGTTTGACTGGGGGTGTGACTTATACTCAGGAGCGACTTATATGTGAAATTATTAACACATTATTACTTGATCATTAACATATTACTTACTAGTATATCACTTCACATGTTATTTTCATACTAAACCGCATAAGGGTGGTCTAGGCCTGTGGAATAATTGGAACTACAACTGACGAAGATTTCGATGGATTTAAAGATTTGGAGTGACACAGATGGTTTGATAAACTTATTTACCGTTTTTTTCCATGTATAATGCGCAAAATTTAACTAATTTATTGTCCTAAAATCTGGGGTGCGCATTATACATGGGTACAAAAAAATATATATATTTTTCTTCATTTTATTTTTTTAAATCCGGATATGATACGGAGGCCGCCATTACAGATGCGCTTTCTTCTCTGCTGTTCACTTCAAACACGCTCCATACAAACACAATGCTCTCGTATCAGACGCTTGCTCGATCACCTGCTCGTTTGCTGTCACAATGTACCCTACACAGATCCGAAACATTTCTTCGCTATCGAGTTTGCTAGCGCATGCGCAGTGATACTGACCGGCAGAATAACATCCGGTTGTTCCCAAAGATGATCTTTTTTCTGAAATAATTTTACGTTACGGACTTAAGTAGGAGTCAAAATTTGGGTGCGTATTATACATGGGTACAGGCTTTATTCCAGCATCGACATGCCATTTTTAGGGTGCGTATTATACATGGCGGCGCATTATACATGGAGAAAAACGGTATATGGCACGTTCTCAGTTCCTCTTTTATGTGTTTATGTAACGTTAGCATACCGTACCGTTCAGCCTGTTGCCTATTAATGTCTGTTCTTGGTGTTGGATTTTGTCAAATAAATTTCCCCCGAAAATGCGACTCGGACGCGATTTACATATGTTTTTTTCCTTTTTATTGCGCATTTTATGGCTGGTGCGATTTATAATCCAGTGCGATTTATACTCCGGAAAATACGGTATTTTTATTGGGGATTAACCTTAGCCTACAACTATGGCATTACATTTTCCTGAAGTACAACATCAGTTAGAGATGTTTTTCAATTAAATAAATTTGCCAATATTATAGCTACTATTACAGATAATCAACAGTAGCCTAAATTGGTCAATCAACAATCCACAAAAATATTTATCATTTAGTATTTGGTTCTTACTCTCTCTCTCTCACACACAAACACACACAAGCGCACGCACACGCATGCACGCACACAAGCATGGACAACCTTAGCCTACAAATATGGGATTACATTTTTCTTGGGTACAACATTGGGCAGTGATATAAACGAAACGCGATGTAGCAAGGGATTATTGTCATTTGAATTTTTAGTGACATCAGCGGCGCGGCGGCTGTTTACATAAAGGACAAAGATTTGATCACGGGATGACGAAGAAGACGAAGGGCCCCACGTACTACCGGCATCATTAGCGGCTTTGTTTGTAAGTGACACAAAGGACGAAGAGTTTGAAGGATTTAATGATTTGGAGTGACACACAAGGTTTGAAAAACTATTATGGCTACTCTACGGAGCTCCCTTTAATCTCCGTGGATGGAAGTCGGGGGCCGGCGCTCGGCCGGGTGGCTGTCCGGGGACGGTGGATGGGGCTCGGACATGGCTTTTACGCACGCCCGGTCCTATTCTATGGAGCTCTCTTTCACCTCCGAGGCTGGAAGTGCCACCTCCGGCGATGGAAGTCCATGCCGCCACACGCCCGGAAGTCGACGCCGGTGCTTGGGGCCGTGTGGCGATTAACTATTTATGTTATAGTTATTTGATATATTTTATTTCGTGTAGCAACTTGTATATGTTTTTATTGTTCCAGTTCAGTAGTTGTTGGCTCATTGAACTCTTATTTTGTTAAATAAAGAGCCGTTTACCAAACCCACATCTTTCCTTGTACTTTGTTAACGCTACAATATAGTTACCGTTTTTTTCCGTGTATAGTGCGCCCCCATGTATAATACGCACCCAATTTTTATGAATTAAAAAAAAAATTTTTTTTTTCTTTTTTTTTTAAGTCCCAATAATCGTCACACACGCAGGGAGGCAATGGGTCCCATTTTTATAGTCTTTGGTATGGTCTTAACTAGGCTGGATGTATTTTTTTTTGTTGGCGTTGATTTCTCCGACTGCCCGTAAACGCACCACCGCGCGCCGCGCGCGCACGGGAAAGACGCATGCGGACGTGAAAAAGGCGGCTCTGTATGGGAGAGACGTTGAAGAGGAATAAAAACACCCTTGGAAACCAAAACTTGCCCCTCGTCGTGACTCGGAGCCGCAACAAATGTTTCGGATTTGTGTAGGGTACATTGTGACAGACAGCAAACGAGCAGGCGATCGAGCAAGCATCTGATACGAGAGCATTGCGGTCACATGGAGCGTGTTTGAAGTGAACAGCAGAGAAGAAAGGAACAAGGCAAAGTGTTGTGAAATAAAATGCACAGAACGGCTGCGCAAGACACGTCAGCTATATAAAGAGCGAGAGTAGTTTTCTTCCTATTAGTTTCAATTCACAGTTTAATTAGCAGTTTCAATCAGCAAATAACAAAATGCGTATTACAGGTAATATTTTATTTCACAACACTGCCTTGTTCCTTTGGTCTCTGCTGTTCCTCCTAAAACACAAAGGCACTCTTTAAGCAATGCGACAGTGAGCGCCCGGCACGCCTCTTTCCCGTGCGCGCACGGAGCGCGGTGGTGCGTTTACGGGCAGTCGGAGAAATCAACGCCAACAAAAAAAATTACATCCAGCCTAGTTAAGACCATACCAAAGACTATAAAAATGGGACCCATTGCCTCCCTGCGTGTGTGACGATCATTGGGATTTAAAAAAAAAAAAAAAAATTTAAAAAAAAATGGATGGATGGAGATTTTTAGGGGATAGGCCAGCACTTGATACAAATGGAAAAATGAATTACAGTTTGAAAATTTAATACCTCGTCAGAAGGCATTTACTACTTTTTAACAGGGATGAGAATGGTAAATGTGAAAAAACACTGAAAAGTAGCCTGGGTCGGTTTTTTAACATCCCGGTTCTCGAACAAATCGGTATTCGAACAAAAAATTTGAGATTTTTGCTTCGGATGTCGGACGAAATTCGGTTGTCGAGCCTCGCGAGATGAGCCGAGAGGACCCGCATGCAAACTGACTCCGTTCGTTATTACGTTCTCGTTACTCTGAGGATTGCATCAACTTTAATCATGCCTCCAAAGGAAGCAAGTGGGAGCAGTAAATCCATCCGAAAACACAAAGACGCTCCTAAAGCAATGCGACACTGAGCGCCTTGCTGGCCTCAATGAGCCCTCGGTAAACAAAAGCGTTTCTCAAACTATCTCCTATAAACGGAACTGACTAAAGTTTCATCTAACACATTGGTACTGTTTACCTATGTTCCCTTTCCATATCAATCTTTTTACAACCCCACAGATACCCCAGTGTTGTGTAAAATTTGGGCTTATTAATATTGTAACCATACCCACACCACCACTTGGAAGTAAGGATAGAAGAAAATCCAGATATACTTTCAAGTGATGGTAAAATGGTGCACAACAACACTGAAACCTAGTCATATACAAAATCAAAACAAGCAGAGATATATTTACAGTATAGAGAGGACCCCCTGCTGCAAAACAGCCAATTTTCAGCTAAACAAAAAACATTTTATAATTCTATCAGACATGCCACCTTGGCTCTGCAAGTGACACATTTGAAAAAAAATGCTGAGATTGACATACGTTGCTCCCAGGTGCTTGGCCAACTCCACCAGCGACTCCCGCTCGGCTCCCGTGAACTGGCTGACGGAAAGGACGCAATCCTTGAGCGGGAAACGTCCATTCATCGCGACAACCGGAGTGAACAGAGGATTCAACGAGAGATCCAAGAGACACTCCCTCTCCACACACATGGCCTGTTAACTCAAAACGTTCCCCCCAAAAAAATCTGTGAATGAGGAATATGCAGGGGAACGACAAAAAAAACAAACATAAAAAAAGTTGTGAACTCACCAACCACGTATCAGTGACCACTTCGTCCACCGTGGCCTCCACAGAACAGCCCAAAAGAGGCACCACGGCGTAGTCGGCGATGATGTGCGTGCGGCTCACCAACACCCGGCCTCCATTCTCCGTCACCAGCAGAGAGAGCTGGGCCTCGGCCTCGGCGCCCAAGCCCTGCAGCAGGAAGCGTTTTCCAGCAAATAGACCTGCCTTGCTGGCCTCATGCGGAGAGGAATCTGACTCTGGTCTGGTGCTGCGGCTGAGGGTCCTGGAATTCTTGGCGGCCGGGTTGGCGGACATTCCGCCGTCACTTTGAGCTGGTGGAAGCTCATCAACTTGAAAGACAACACATGGTTGGGCCGGACTCAAGCGTTATGTTAAACATCTTTAGGTGGCAGCAGAGACAGTAACTGGAAGTTTATCACTTTTTTTGCAACATTACTTTTGTGTGTGTGTTTGGGAGGGGTACCCCTAGATAACAGCAGATATGCAAACCAAAATAAAGTGCTATGTTACGTACGACAATGTAAATGATACCACACTCACTGACTGTCGGGTCGTCGTCCATGTACTGTGAGAGGAGGTCCTCCTCCACTTGATTCATTCTTGGGGTGCTGGGACTGGCGGCGGAGGGCCCCACTGAAAGCCTGGAGGCAGCTGGGCGACACGCCAATGGAATCAACACCTCTGCCGGTGAGGGAGGCAGACAGTCTGGGTGGAGGAAGCTTTCTTCTGGGAGGAGACGGCCTTCGGAGAAGCTGTCTAGCAGCCACTGGACTGTCACTACGTGAGGTCTGGCATAAAAATAGACAACAGAATCAGCATGGCCGTGTTCTCCACGATGCTCCTGGACTTGAAACCAACCTGTGAGTCGCTTTAGACAGGAAAGTCTTGAGGTCCTGATCTGGTTCACCTGAGACCACGTGTGTGAGCTCCTCGCTTGGCTGGTTGAAGCGAAGACCCCCCGCGGCGCTCACCAGCCGACGCAACTTGTCCAGCTTCTTCATGGGGAGGCCGCACAGATAGAGCTGCACAACGGTCACCAGGAAACCATGAAACAAAAGCCCACATAAACTGTTTGAGAGAATATGAGCACAAGAAATCATAATTCAACAAACTTGCTCCCTAATTACACATAAGCCCTATTAAAAGACATGTATCATGGAAAATCGACTTTTTGCTTTTAAAATAATTTGCTTGTGTGTCTGGAGGATCTAGGAGTGTAGCAATGTGTAATATATCCCTCCAGGTGCTGCAGAGATACTGTTATGATAGTTTTGTGGGGCTATTTTTTTACTCTGTTCAAATTTCTCCATTTTCGTTGTGCTCGACGTGGATTGTCCATAATGAACATGTTCAAGCATAAGGGTGTCCATGTGTGTGTGTGCACTTGGCACCACGACACCCTAGGCCGCAGTTCGCTGATCGACTTTGTAGTCGTGTCATCAGATTTGAGGCCGCATGTTTTGGACACTCAGGTGAAGAGAGGGGCGGGGCTGTCAACAGATTCCCACCTGGTGGTGGGCTGGCTCCGATGGTGGGGGAAGCAGTTTTGACCTGGCAGACCCAAACGAACTGTGAGAGTCTGCTGGGAACGTCTGGCAGAATCCTCTGTCAAGAAGAGCTTCAACTCCTACCTCCGGCAGAGCTTTTTCCACGTCCTGGAGGAGGCGGGGTTACATTGAGCCTGAGTGGACATTGTTCCGTGCCTCCATTGTTGAGGCATTCAACCGGAGCTGTGGTCGTAAAGTGGTCGGTGCCTGTTGTAGCAGCAACCCTTGAACCCGGTGGTGGACACGGGCGGTAAGGGATGCCGTCAAACAGAATAAGGAGTCCTACCAGCCATTTTGGCATGTGGGACTCCGGAGGCAGCCGACAGATGGCCGAGTGGAACGCAGCTTCGGCGCTTGCTGAGGCAAAAATTCGGGCGTGAGAGGAGTTTGGTGAGGCCATGGAGAATGACTTCGAGACGACCTTTGAGGAAATTCTGGTCCACCGTCTGGCTTCTCAGGAGGGGGAAGCAGTGCACCTTCAACACTGTTTACAGTGGAGATGGCGTGCTGCTGACCTCGACTCGTAACGTCGTGAGTAGGTGGGGAGAATACTAAGATCTCCTCAATACCACCGACACCCCTTTTATTGTGGAAGCAGAGCCTGGAGACTCTGAGGCAGACTCTCCAATCTCTGGGGTCGAAGTCACCGAGGTAATTAAAAAGCTCCTCGGAGGCAAGGGCCCGGGGGTGGATGAGATTCGCCCGGAGTTCTTAAAGGTTCTGGATGTTGTGGGGCTGTCCTGGCTGACACGCCTCTACAACATTGCGTGATCATCGGGGACAGTGCCTCCGGATTGGCAGACTGGGGTGGTGGTCCCCCTTTTTCAGAAGGATAACCGGAGGGTGTGTTCCAACGACAGAGGAATCACACTCCTCAGCCTCCCAGGGAAGGTCTATTCAGGGGTGCTGGAGAGGAGGGTCTGTCGGGAGGTCGAACCTCAGACTCAGGAGGAGCAATGTGGTTTTCGTCCTGGCCGTGGAACAGCTCTATACCTTCGGCAGGATCTTTGGGGGTGAATGAGAGTCACTCAACCAGTACACATGGTATTTGTGGACCTGGAGAAGGCGTTCGACCGTGTCCCTCGGGGAGTTTTGTGAGGGGGTGCTTCGGGGGTACATGGTGCCAAACTCACTGGAAAGGGCGGTTCGGTCCCTGTATCACCGATGCCAGAGCTTCGTTTCGGATTCCTTTCCAGTGAAGGCTGCCCTTTGTCACCGATTCTGTTCCTAACTTTTATGAACAGAATTTCTACGTGCTGCCTAGGCATTGAAGGTGTCTGATTTGGTGACATCAACACTGCATCTCTGCTTTTTGCAGACAATGTGATGCTGTTGGTTTCTTCAAGCCGTGATCTCCAGCTCTCACTGGAGCAGTTCACAGCCAAGTGTGAAGCGGTCGGGATGAAAGCCAGCACCTCCAAATCTGAGACCATGGTCCGCAGTTGGAAAAGAGTGGAATGCCCTCTCTGGGGATGAGATCCTGCCCCAATTGGAGGAGTATCTTGGGGTCTTGTTCATGAGCGAGGGCAGAATAGAGCCTGAGATCGACAGATGGATCGGTGCAGCATCTGTAGTGATGCGGACTCCGTACAGGTCTGCCGTGGTGGAGAGAAAGCTGAGCCGAAAGGCAAAGCTCTCCATTTACCGGTCGATCAACGCTCCTACCTTCATCTATGGTCACGAGCTATGGGTCGTGATTGAAAGAACAAGATCCCGGATACAAGCGGTTAAAATGAGTTTCCTCCACAGGGTGTCCGGGCTCTCCCTTAGAGATAAAGTGAGAAGCTCAGTCACCCGTGAGAGACTCGGAATCGGGCCGCTGCTCATCCACGTTGAGAGGAGCCAAATGAGGTGACTCTGGCATCTCATCAGGTTGCCTCCTGCCTCCTCGGGGAGGTGTTCCGGGCATGTCCCACCGCCAGGAGACCCCGGGACGACCCAGGACCCACTGGAGAGACTATGTTTCTCGGCTGGCCTGGGAACGCCTTGGGATCCCCCAGGATGAGCTGGACGAAATGGCCGAGGAGAGGGACGTCTGGGCGTGCCTTCTAAATCTGCTGCCCCCGCGACCCAATCCCGAATACGCCGTAGAAGATGGATGGACCAGAAAACGTTTAGAATTTGGGATATGCAAAGGTAAAGGTTCAAAGACCAAATAAATTACGACAACAGCAGAAAGAATCTCTAAGTAATTCCTGGGGCAATGCCAAATTCCTGAATGCTCTCACAGAACGCTAATTTATCGTTGCCGTTTGACAAAACGAGGGGGGGCTGCTTGTCGTGCGACATGAGCTTTCATCAAATGGAGCATCTGTCATTGCGCTATGTATGATTGGGGTTCCTTTTAGCCCGCCTATTCAAGCCTAGTTTACAGTGCGTTTAGCAGGGTTGGTTTTATTTTGAAGTCCAACAAAATAAAACCTGGCATCCTTGAACAAGAATAGAAGAATAGAATGCCCTTTATTGTCATTTTACAACTTAGTTGTACAACGAAATTCAGACAAAACAAAAGTATACTGTAAAAAACATTCAATGGCATTCACAAAAACTTCCATACAGCAAAAATGTGCTACGTTTAGTTCACGTTCATGAACTTTTCTTCATTGAACGCGTTAGATACAACACTGCCTGTTAAATATGGCCTGGATCTCCGCTTTCCACACACGCGGGGGCGTCGCGTTTGAGTTGCGCATGCGCGTCTCAACGGAAACACCAAATAATCGTTTGTCCTTATTATATGAATTTTGAGATGGTCTGGAGCCAAAATTGTGATTATGATTAACATTCAATTAATTGAGCACCCCTACTTGTGCTATTATTTTGAGGAAACTGAGATGGTGGTTCAAACTAGCTGCTACGTATTGTAGGTAATAACCAGAAGTACTTGCCTTACAGCCGTCCAGGAGATCCTCTGCAGGACGCACAGTGAGATCCAGACTGTCAAGGGGATCTGGAGCTTCCATATGGGTGACGGTTCCGTTGGTGAAGGCTGTGTCATTAACTGTCTCACTGGTGTTGAGGGAGATGCGACTCAAACCCAGCACAGAACTCTCTGCAGGCAAAAGGAGCCGTTGATTGAAAGTGATGCTTTCAGAGATGAGTTTCATGGCCGATCATCACGGTTGATCCTGATGGCCGCCCTCAATGCGCATATGCTTTAACCAGGGATGAGAACGGCAAATGAAAAAAATAACTGAAAAGTAGCCGGGGTCTGGGGGCCGCATGCTCCACTGGGGGGGCCGAAAGCCACAATCCGTTTTGACCACAATCCGTTCCAGAAGGCGGTTTGAGAAGCAAATCGGTCGAATTCCGAATCTATTTTTTCCATTACAAATAATGGAAAATTTTTAATCCATTCCAAGACGAATTTCATTTGCGCATTTTTGTTCGATCGCGCAACTGCAGCGCATCGCCGACCGCGCAACTGCAGCGCGCTGGTTGCATTATTGTGACAGAGCTGTCGCTGAAATCTAGAAAATATTTTTAAAGTCCTGATCCAAATTTTAAGTGGACCTCAGTGCGCAGGGAGCTTAATTCAGTCCGATCGCGCAACCGCAGCGCGCCGGGCGCTCACTGTCGCATTGCTTTAAGAGCGTCTTTGTGTTCCGAGTTGTAAGATGACGCCGCTCTCGAGCCATGCCCATCTGAAGCAGTTCCTGATCCCGTTCGACTTGTCTATTTCCCTGGCATGATCCTCGTCTTTTTTCCGTAAAATCTTCGCCATGCTGGCTAAACTTTTGCTAATCAGGCAAATAAGTAGGCAAATGATGTGACGAAAGTAGTGCTTAATGCTGCCGAAAATAATTCAGCTGTTGTTGCAATACTGCTGCCAGCCCCTCGATATAAAAACTATTTTCTCAACGGATCTACACGATTCACAAAAATGGTACTCCCGACGGAAAAAAAACACGAAATTCGCGGATCCGCGGAAGATTCTCATCCCTCTTTAACTGAGCCACTACATCACTAATGACATAGTCGCAAGTATTAGTGAATTTCAATTAAATTGGAGGAATTGATCTGAACTCACTACACCTACATCTCAATTTTATGGAGACTTTCGGGTCCAGAATTTGGGAATCGCGCTAACCCCAAAAGTGCGGATTGTTTCGTTTTTTTAGGTAAGGCATGATTTTACGCAGCTGAAGGATTCCTTTGTTACGTTAATTTAGATTAGGCACGTTGTTGGGCAGCCGAAGGTGTCTGGTTCCACACACATCAAAGTATGTGGACATTTTATTAAAAAAGAAGCAATACGCAGATGACAATATCAGGCGGACTAAATCGGAGTAAGTCATTTTGATCCTATGTTAATTGGATTAAAGAGAGAATGAAGCAGCGACTTATTCTACTACTGTGTCAGGCCATACTCTTTGACTCGTGAGTGACTGTGTGGATGAGGTGATGGTTCCACGAACTTTCCCCTTTCCGAATCATAAACGATCTTAGCTGTCCGTAACACTGTAATAAAGCAGTCATAAAGATCAAACAGTTCGACTTATTATCTAACACAGGGGTGCCCAAACTTTTTCAGCTCGCGAGCTACTTTTGAAATGACCAAGTCACAAAGATCTACCCACTAAAAATATATTTAATTGTATATATATATATACCGTATTTTCTGCCCTATAAGGCGCATCTAAAAACCTAAAATTGTATCAAAAGTCGACAGTGCGGCTTATAGTCCGGTGCGCCTTATATATGGATCAATTGATGAATTTGTTGATCCAGACTGGTTGTACACAGTGCTCTGCCAAAATGTTTTAGTACAACTAGTAAATTACAAGGTCGCATCGCTTCCCAACATTACGGTAACTGTAGTCAGGGGGCGTCACCGAATAGCTGTTGTACCCGCAAGGCTATTTCATTTCAAAATAGGTTGCTCCGTTAATGTTTCGAGTAAATCTACGGATCGATATGGAAGGGAAACATAGGTAAGTAGTACCAATGCGTTAGATCGAACTTTAGTCAGTTCCGATCATTTTATAGGAGATCGTTTGAGAAACGCGATTGTTTACACTTTGCTGAGGCTCATGGGAGATTGCGAGCTGAGGCTCATGGGTTTTTGCGGATGGCTAATGCTATAATGATAGCTGCTATACGCAGCAAGCTATTTCATGTCAAAATAGGCTGCTCTATTAATGTTTCGAGTAAATCTACGGATCGATATGGAAGGGAAACATAGGTACCGTAAATTCCGGACTATAAGCCGCAACTTTTTTCCAAAATTTTGAACCCTGCGGCTTATAGTCAGGTGCGGTTTATATAAGGATTTTTTTCGTGATTTTTGTGATGACTTGATCACTTTTATACACTGCGGTATCTTGAAGAAAAAAACAACAAGAAAAATACTATTTTGAAACACTACTATGGCTACTGCTTATTCTGGCTGTGTTGCTTGTGACTATTATGAGCTTTAGTAGGAATGCACGCTAGGTGACCTGCGTCAAAGTGCTCTAAACCCTTCGTCACAGGCAGTGTTTAGAAAGACATGTTAAAGTATGTTATTAAAACTTTAAAAAGGCTTTCTGTGAACGGTCTTTCCTTGTAAAAAGACGCGTGTGCACGTGCGTCTTATAGTCCGGTGCGGCTTATATAAGAAAAAAACTAAAATATCCCCCAATTTTAGCTGGTGCGGCTTATAGTCCGGTGCGGCTTATAGTCCGGAATTTACGGTAAGTAGTACCAATGCGTTAGATCGAACTTTAATCAGTTCCGATCATCTTATAGGAGATCGTTTGAGAAACGCGATTGTTTACACTTTGCTGAGGCTCATGGGAGATTGCGAGCTGAGGCTCATGGGTTTTTGAGGATGGCTAATGCTATAACGATAGCTGCTATACGCAGCAAGCTATTTCATGTCAAAATAGGCTGCTCTGTTAATGTTTCGAGTAAATCTACGGATCGATATGGAAGGGAAACATAGGTAAGTAGTGCCAATGCGCTAGATCGAACTTTAATCAGTTCCGATCATTTTATAGGAGATTGTTTGAGAAACGCAATTGTTTACACTTTGCTGAGGCTCATGGGAGATTGCGAGCTGAGGCTCATGGGTTTTTGCGGACGGCTAATGCTATAACGATAGCTGCTATACGCAGCAAGCTATTTCATGTCAAAATAGGCTGCTCTGTTAATGTTTCGAGTAAATCTACGGATCGATATGGAAGGGAAACATAGGTAAGTAGTACTAATGCGTTAGATCGAACTTTAGTCAGTTTCAATCATTTTATAGGAGATTGTTTGAGAAACGCGATTGTTTACAGAGGGTTGGTTATTGGCTAGTGGGTGCATACCGCAACCCTAGTCAACCTCAGTTTGTTGCAGTATAGCTTCTATTTTATGCGCCTTATAGTCCGGTGCGCCTTATATATGTACAAAGTTTTAAAATGGGCCGTTCATTGAAGGTGCGCCTTATAACCCGGTGCGCCTAATAGGGCGCAAAATACGGTATATGTCATCATGAAAAAAAAAGTCCTACTCCCATTCCCTATGAAAGTGATACTTCTTACTATGGCCAGCTGCCCCACTCATTTTTATACCCTTTCTTAAGTTTAAGAGAAAAAACAGGGTTCTGACATTTAGAGTGAACTCGCGAGCTAGCGTCTTTGTGTTGTTAGCGCCGTTGTTTGTACACGCTTCAAGTGCGGGAAAAAAACCCAAAAACATTTTAATATCACGCGATCGACCAATAGTGGCTTGGCGATCGACCGGTCGATCGGGATCGACGTATTGGGCACCCCTGATCTAACACCTTTAAATTGGTCATGGAAATTCAGTGAATCACTAGCGCTAAAATGTACACGCTAATCATTTAGCTTTGTACGGTCCTAATATCATCCATTTAAAATACTATTTAAAAATGTATTTACGACAAACAAATTGGGGTCCATGACCAAACCGCGTTAGGCAGAAAGTCACCTAGGATCGAAGTGAGTAAAATTTAAGTGTATTCCACACAACTTAGAGTCACAGTTTGTTGTTGTGTCTGTCCATATGTGTTGCTGCACTGTTTGTGTTCAATACAATGCTTAAAGGGTTTTAGCCCCGCATCCACTATAAAAAAGAAATTATATTAATATACAGATTAATATACAGTGGAACCCCGGAAGTCGACCGCCTCCATACAACATATTCGGTTTCCTATGTCAGGGTTTCCCAGATTATCTTGATCGTATGATTATGTTGGAATGTAACCTGTAATAAATAACCTATCTTGTCCCATCTTACACAACATCGTAAAACCCCCCCTGCTATGCTTTGACTAGAGGTCAAGGGCTTCAACTCCATCCAGTCCACTCTCACCCACACCACTCTGTTTCTTATTAATAAAAATGCTCTTGCAAGAGGCCATTTCATTCGATCATCGCTGTACGCACAGCGACGAATGGCTCTCAATTTGCAAATGCTTAAAAAGCGCATACTGTCTCCCGTGTGGTTCTTGCAAGTTAAGTTAGAGTGAGCACCACTCTAACATCCTACTCAAAATGTCAGGAAATCTTTGCGTCAGTTCTCGGACAAAGCTTTGGAAACCCACATTAGTTGGCATTGTTGTTTAGCGTGTTTTAAACCATTTTGACGCCCAACTCCTTTTCTGAAAAGCTGCACCCACGAGACCACAAGATCACGGGGGTTCACACTAAAGAGTTCAGGTGAAAGAGAGTTACTATACGTATTTTTAAATATTAGTCGGAAAGCTGCACCAGCGAGACTACAAGATCACTGGGGTTCACGCTGAAGAGTTGCGTTCACACGATAACAATGGTGTAAGAAGAGAGCTACTATGTTATATTTAAGAGGCTGGACAACGGATCTTTTTAAGAGCAAGCTTAATGTGGGGCCTTTTCAATAATGAACATTTCCACGAGATACAACACACCAGCTCAACTTCCGCACATGCGTAATGACACGGTAATCACACGGGTGCCTGTGTGCACTTGTATCTGTCACACTATTTGTAAACAATAGCCATTCTTTTGTTCACATTGATTTCCCACATTTTCCAGAGATTCATGTGCAACTATGACTCACTTTGGTTTCACGATGCATGACGTCCCTCAGGTTAGTGTAGTGTGGCAATTCTGAAGATAGACACTGCTAGAGGGACGTGTCCGCCAGTTAGAGCAGAATTGCGCGATAACTGTAGATGAGGCGGATACAGACGCGGGCTGTAGTCAGCCCGCTAGCCCAGTTAGCATTAGCCCCAAGCGGCTTGCTAAACGCGATGAGCCAGGTAAGACGCATAGCCGTCCAAAGTCATCTCGGTCTACTGGCCCTCGCACTTTGGTCATAGGTGACTCCATTACCCGAAATATTACGCTTAAAAATCCAGCCACGGTAATGTGTATTCCTGGGGGCAGAGCACCCGACATAGAAGCTAATCTTAGGGAGCTGACTCGCAATAGGTCTAGTCAACAGCGTAGTTCCATCAACACTAGCTACTCGGACATAGTGATACACGTCGACTCCAATGATGCTAGGATGAGGCAATCGGAGATCACAAAGAGAAACATAGCGAGAACTTGTGATCTCGCCAGAAAGATGAGTCGGCATCGAGTATTTGTCTCTGGCCCCCTGCCTGGGAGAGGCACTGATGAGAGGTTTAGTAGATTAGTCTCCCTTAATCGATGGATGGCTGGGTTCTGTAAGAAGCAGGGACTGTATTTTATAGATAACTGGCCTTCCTTCTGGGGCCGCGCCGACCTGCTGAAGAAGGACGGCCTTCACCCTAACCGTGAAGGCGCCTTCACTCTTTCTAGCAATATAGATTACTGTTTGAGCCACACATGACAGGTCACTTTAGAGCAGGCCGGGTCACAGGTGATTAGACCACCTGTCAGGATGGGTTTGGAGTCTGTTAAGATGAAGTTAACTAGCGCTAGGCTAGACGCCAAGCATGCACATAGCTCCTTGTGTAGACTAGAGCATAATAGTTTGAATAGTGCTACAGTACACATAAACGCACTTTCTACTGGGGTAGTAGACAAATCCAATCACTCCACCCCGACCGGTTTTGCTGATGAAACGGTGCCGGTTTCAGATAATTCTACACGTGTAACAAATATTGACTATCAGATTCCCACGGTCGTATCATCCCACCGCGCTAACAAACATTTGAGAGGTGATGTCAGGCCTAGAGAACACAATCTTACTCGCATCTCGTATAAATATCCTTCGATAGATACGCACCCGGATCGACCAATTACATTTAAACTTGGTTTTATGAATATTAGATCGCTTCATACGAAAGCCATTCTCGTTAATTATCTCATCACAGAACATAATCTAAACGTTTTTGGTCTCTGCGAGACCTGGTTAAAACCTAATGAACTGATGCCGCTTAATGAGGCCTCGCCTCCAAATTTTGTGAGCTCGCATGTGGCGCGTCCTCGAAAAAAGGGTGGGGGTGTCGCCCTCATCTCGAATTCCGAGCTTAGTTTTAGGCCTCGTTCGATCAACGTATTTAAAACATTTGAGGTTCTCACTGTCCGATCCACCGCTTTACCGTCATTTTATCTTGCTGTTATTTACCGTCCACCCGGGGCTTACTCAGGCTTCCTGGATGAATTTTCAGAATTTGTGGCTGATCTAGTAACCAATGCGGATAATATAATTATCATGGGCGATTTCAACATCCACATGAATTTACCGTCAGAGCCACTTGCTTCGGCGTTTCAGACTTTAACTGATACGTTTGGTTTTACGCAAGCCGTACAGGCAGCAACGCATAAGAATGGAAATACCATAGATCTGGTATTATCTTGAGGACTTGCAACCTCAAATATAGCAGTACTGCCATACACTACTGTTTTGTCTGATCATTACTTAATAAAGTTTGAAATTCTAGTTCCTTGTCAAAGACAAGAGAGCAATCAGCATTATAGGAGCCGTCATCTCAACTCTATGACTTCAACTGCGCTATCTGAGATACTGTCGCAGGCAACCGCTATATTTCTCACATACGCCGGCTCTATTGATAATCTTACAAATTAATTCAATGCGACATTGTTAAATGCCATTGACTCTGTGGCGCCGTTACGTCTGAAAACTCGCCGTAGAGTGCCTACTCCGTGGTTCACAGATGAAACGCGTACGCTTAAGCAATTATGTAGAAAGCATGAGCGCAGATGGCGTCTAACCAAACTTGAGGTTTTCCATCAGGCATGGCAGGATAGCCTCCTGAAATATAAAGATGCGCTTATGTTAGCAAAAACTCGGTATTTTTCGCAAGTTATTAATCTCAATAAAAACAATCCGAAACACCTATTTGATACAGTGGCAAAGCTGACTCTGCGTCAGCCGACCCCCGATAGTTCCTTCCACTCAGCTGATGAGTTCATGAAATATTTTGCTCAAAAGATTGAATCCATTAGGGATGAGATCAAGAATACCATTCCAATCGCTGAGTCGAGCCCGCCGTTTACCAACGCTGATGATCATGCAACAACCCTCTCATCTTTTAAAAGCGTGTCTCTTGAAAGGCTTACACAATTGGTTAGTGCAGCTAAACAAACATGTTTACTCGACCCTCTTCCAGCCAAACTACTTAAAGAATTTTTTCAAATTTTAGGACCGTCCGTCTTAAATATAATCAATCTGTCTGTCTCCTCTGGGATAGTGCCAACAGACTTTAATACCGCTATCATTAAACCGTTACTTAAGCGACCAAATCTTGACCCGGACTGTCTCAGTAATTATAGGCCAGTTTCAAACCTCCCATTCATAGCAAAACTTCTTGAAAATGTAGTAGCGCAGCAGCTTATTGATTACATGGTCGCCAATAATCGATATGACACTTTTCAGTCTGGTTTTAGAGCTAATCATTCCACTGAGACAGCACTTGCTAAAGTGACTAACGATCTCCCCATAGCTATGGATTCAAACACTTCGTCTGTACTGTTACTACTCGATCTTAGTGCTGCCTTCGACACTGTAGACTTCGATATTTTATTAGGGCGTCTTAAAAGTTGTGTTGGTATCTCAGGGTCAGCACTAGGCTGGTTCCATTCCTATCTATCAAACAGGACGCACCGAGTGGTCCATGGGAATGCGTCCTCGGAGCTCTATAATGTTACGTGTGGTGTCCCACAGGGATCGGTTCTCGGACCAATTCTTTTTAATATTTGTATGATTCCGCTTGGGGACATAATACGTAAATATAATATTAGTTTTCAATGCTATGCGGATGACACCCAATTATATATGCCGTTATCGATGACAGATCCGCGGGATTGTTGTAATCTTGAGGCGTGCCTTGCGGAGATCAAGCAATGAATGTCTCAACTTCCTTCGTCTTAACCCAGATAAAACTGAGATGTTGATAATTGGTCCAACTCGTTGTCAACACTTATTCAAGGAAACCGCTATAACTATAGATCGCTATAACTATCACTCAAAGCGATACTGTAACTAATCTCGGGGTAATATTTGACCAAACTCTCTCCTTTCAAAAGCACATTAAGAATATAACCAGAATTGCGTTTTTTCACCTTCGTAATATTGCAAAGATTTGTCCGATCCTCTCGACCGGTGATGCGGAAACTATTATACATGCGTTCGTCACGTCGCGCCTGGACTACTGTAATGTACTATTTTCGGGTCTTCCTAAGTCCCGTATCAAAAGTCTACAGTTAGTACAAAATGCTGCTGCAAGGCTGCTCTCTCGGGCAAGAAAATTTGATCACATTACCCCAATACTAGCCAACTTACATTGGCTTCCGGTCCATTTAAGATGTGACTTCAAGGTTCTTCTATTAACCTATAAATCACTGCATGGCTTAGCGCCTTCATATCTCGTCGACCTACCGTTTTTTTCCGTGTATAGTGCGCCCCCATGTATAATACGCACCCTAAAAATGGCATGCTGATGCTGGAAAAAAGCCTGTACCCATGTATAATACGCACCCAATTTTTATGCATTCTTTTTTTAAATTTTATTTTATTTTATTTATTTTTTTAAGTCCCAATGATCGTCACACACGCAGGGAGGCAATGGGTCCCATTTTTATAGTCTTTGGTATGGTCTTTCTTCTCTGCTGTTCACTTCAAACACGCTCCATGCGACCGCAATGCTCTCGTATCAGACGCTTGGTCGACCTGCTCGTTTGCTGTCACAATGTACCCTACACAAATCCGAAACATTTGTTGCGGCTCCGAGTCACGACGAGGGGCAAGTTTTGGTTTCCAAGGGTGTTTTTATTCCTCTTCAACGTCTCTCCCATACAGAGCCGCCTTTTTCCCGTGCGCGCACGGAGCGCGGTGGTGCGTTTACGGGCAGTCGGAGAAATCAACGCCAACAAAAAAAATTACATCCAGCCTAGTTAAGACCATACCAAAGACTATAAAAATGGGACCCATTGCCTCCCTGCGTGTGACGATCATTGGGACTTAAAAAAAAAAAAAATTTAAAAAAAAAATTAAAGATTTTTTTGGACCCATGTATAATGCGCACCCCAGATTTTAGGACAATAAATTAGTTACATTTTGCGCACTATACACGGAAAAAAACGGTAGTTGTTCCTTATGTTCCGTCTCGTAACCTTCGTTCGCAAAAACGAACACTGAGGGCTGAGAAAATGTCTGCAGGCTCTCAGGCTCTCAGGCTCTAGAGCATTTTCTATTCGGGCTCCAGAGCTTTGGAATGCCCTACCAATGGATATTAGGACTGATACCTCAGTAGAAACATTTAAGACACGTTTAAAGACACATTTCTATGACATGGCCTTTAACTAACCTGTAGTGGCCGATTCGGCTGGAGTTTGTTTTCTCTCCCTCTCCACCCCCTCCCTTACCCCCTCCGGGGGGGTGGTTAGGTGGCACCCATGCTGACAGCGGCTATCTGGATTCTCGTGGGCTAATTCAGGATGGGGGAACTGCAGCTCAACCTCCTCGAAGATACTGCCAGGAAAATTGAGGGCTCCTTCGGCAGCCCTCTGCTCTGACATGGACATCCACTTTTTATTTCATTGATTTTCATGTTGTATCATTTGTGCCCTCTCTGCATCCATTTCAACCTGGTGATCCTGAAAGGGGGATCCTTCCATCTGTGGTCCCTTCTCAAGGTTTCTCATTTTCCCCTGCTAGGGGTTTTTAAGTTTTTCCTTGCCCTTTTGGGAGCTAAAGACCAGGGGATGCTTTGAGAATAATCGTCAATTTCTGTCTATGTGAAGCCCTTTGAGACTGCTTGTGATTTAGGGCTATACAAATAAACTTGACTTGACTTGACATTCATTGCTTTGCAAGGTAAATCATACTTCTAATTAACTTACAATACACCCATGCCTTCTAGCGGCCAACAAGAAACATTATATAATTGAAATTTCAACACAGTAGTGTTTAAGTTGCTAAATAATGTGTATACCGTTTCTACTACGCAAAATTAAACTTTTTGCGGATGGTTCTGGAACACATCTCCCGCGCAAAACGAGGTTTCACTCAGGGACGTGCGGTCAGAGGAGGCACGTCCCTGCCATCATGAAAAGGGGAAAAACAAATTAAATTGTTTTTATTATAAAGTCATTTTCCTTTTAATCTCAATAATTTTGTATCATTTTGAACCAAAATAGCTGAATTTTTATAGTTATTTTAAAACCGAAGACGTTTCACTCGGAGGAGCCAACGTCCTGTCTAGCCTCCTCTGAGGATTGCCTAATCACATGACTGCCTATGTTGACAGGCTATGCAGTTAGACTGAACTGCTCTCTGTCTTTATGTCGCTGTTTAAATGTTCAAACATTGTGGCTATATTACCGTATTTTCCGGACTATAAGGCGCACCTAAAAACCTAAAATTTTCTCAAAAGTGGACAGTGCGCCTTATAGTCCGGTGCGTCTATATATGGACCAAATTCCTAAATTTAAACTGTCCTGAAGCATTGTGTCATGAAATCGATCATAAGTAGCCTGCTGAAGACTATGAATCATGAATCAAAAAGACTATGGATCATTATTTTGTGATTATAAAGTAATTGGTTGCGTCTGAAGTTGAAATAAAAAAGATAAAATGGAAAACGATTTGATTTAGATTAAAAATCGGACATGATGCATTAATGGTGCGTCTTATAGTCCGGTGCGCCTTATTGTCCGGAAAATACGGTAATTAATTTCCGTTGTTAAGCTAGTGTATATAATATCTTGTGTTTTTGGGATGACAACGGCAAATGAAAAACAAACACTGAAAAAACGCCGGGGCCTTGGGGCCGCATGCTCCCACTGGAGCCCCCCCCCCACTTGCTGCAGGGGTCAGGGGCTGCAGCCCCCCTCCCCAATGGGGGCCGCAGTGGGCGAGAGGCCACAGGCTCCCATTGGGGGCTGCAGTGGGCCACAGGCTTCTATTGGGGGCCACAGGGCTCACAGGCCCCCATTGGGGACTGCAGGGGGCTCAGGAGGAAAAGCTTCCTGGCAACTCCGGGATTTTGGCAGTATAGCAACCCCAAAACCATTCATTTCATCACTCAATTTCAACAGTTTTGTTAAAAAAATATTCCTTTTTGGTGGGCTACCAAGGTGAATATGATACAGTCAAGCCTCGGTTTTCGACCACAATCCGTTCCAGAAGGCAGTTCGAGAAGCGAATCGGTCGAATTCCGAATCTATTTCTCCCATTACAAATAATGGATTTTTTTTTTTAATCCATTCCAAGACTTTTTAAGCATCTTTTCATTTGCGCATTTTTGCCCGATCGCGCAACTGCAGCGCACCGCCGAACGCGCAACCGTAGTGCGTCGCTGACCGTGCAACTGCACCGCGCTGGTCGCATTATTGTGACAGAGCCGTCGCTGAAATTTAGAAAATATTTTTAAAGTCCTGATGTACTTTCCAAAATTTAAGTGAACCTCAGTGCGCAGGGAATTCAGTCCGATCGCGCAACCGCAGCGTGCCGGGCGCTCACTGTCGCATTGCTTTAAGAGCGTCTTTGTGTTCCGAGTTGTAAGATGACGCTGCTCTCGAGCCATGCCCATCTGAAGCAGTTCCTGATCCCGTACTACTTGTCCCACCCATATAAAAACAATTTTCTCAACGAATCTACACGATTCACGAAAATGATACTCCCGACGGAAAAAAACACAAGAAATCCGCGGATCCGGGGAAGATTCTCATCCCTGTGTCATCTGTCTTTAACATCGTGTTGCTTTAGATCAGGGGTGTCAAACTCATTTTTTTTGCGGGCCGCATTGTAGTCATAGCTTCTTTTGGAGTGTCATTATGACTGTCAACCCAAATAAATTTATGAGCACCTCATATTATATATGTACAGTAAAAGCTACAAAACAAACTGACAATACTGACAAACATTTTCAAATTAGACGAGTAAAAACTGGTCAAATATTTTAAAAAAAAGATATTAAAAGTGAAGACAATTTGTAAATTCTAGTAATGACACACGAATTCGCGGGCCACATAAAATGATGTGGCGGGCCGTATCTGGCCCCCGGGCCTTGAGTTTGACACCTGTGCTTGAGATGAACAAAACGGCTTTAAAATGAGATCTTACGGAGGCTACGAAAATGTTGTCCAGCCTAATGGCAAGGGGTGCTAGTGATCCCGGGATGCTTCATGCGCCTACCTGTAGAATAAGAGATCTTCAGTTCAAATTTACAGTGAACAACTGAGGAGCAGTAGTCCATTTGTTTCGTTTTACACTTTTTGTTTTTGTTTTTTTTCCCCCCGTTTTTACATTTCGTTTTACAATGGAGGATTGCATATCAAATCGATTTTCAACTATGGATTTTCGGTCGAAGCAGGAGGTCATCAGTAAATGAATAACAACTCAGAAGTTAAAAGGTTTGATTCGGACAAAGGGACTTCGGAACGGAGTGGTACACACGATCGAAAACAAGTTTTGGATTTCATGTGCTTCATTGGGTGTTTTTATGTGTGAAAACTGCTGATATGAGATCCATCCATCCATTTACCATACCGCTTAGTCCCCACGGGGGTCGCGGGCGTGCTGGAGCCTATCCCACCCGTCATCAGGCAGTAGGCGGGGGACACCCTGAACCGGTTGCCAGCCAATCGCAGGGCACACAGAGACAAACAACCATACGCACTCGCACTCACACCTAGGGACAATTTGGAGTGCTCAATCGGCCTACCAAGCATGTTTTTTTGGGTTGTGGGAGGAAACCGGAGTGCCCGGAGAAAACCCACGCGGGCCCGGGGAGAACATGCAAACTCCACACAGGGAGGGCCGGAGGTGGAATCGAACCCGCACACTCCGAACTGTGAGGCGGACGTGCTACCCAGTGCGACACCGAGCCGCCCGCTGATATGAGATTTTAATTAAAATAGTTCAAATTAAATAATGACTAAGCCACACTAGAGCAGTGTTCCCCAACCTTTTTTGTGACATGGTTAGGTGCCGGACAACTTTTACTGGGGGGGGTGACGTCAGTGCCTCCCTAGTCATGAACCTCACTGCACGTCACTGGGATCACTGTACTGTATTTTCTTGTCTTTGTAGTTTTATGTACTGTTTTAGACAAAATTAGACAAATTGCTACGGAACACAATGGCTTCGCTTCTCGACGTTGCGTCGAGATCTAGGCTTCTGCTGTAATATCAGTTACGCAACGCACGGACTGACCTTCCTTCTTGCCGGAGCCGGAGGGCGTGGACGTATTTGGCCGGGTGCTTTTGGAGGCGCTGTGCTCCACGACGTAGTGACGCTCGTCCTGACTGGAGCCCTTTTCGATGCTGTCGAAAAGCCAGCGCAGAGACACGCAGTACACGTTCCATTTGCGCGCACACTCATACTTCTGACCTGAAAACACCAACACAGAACACAATGAGGAGGGTAAAAACGTCAACAAATAACGGCAAAATCATCTCTGACTTGCCAAAGGGTTGGCTGACTATGAGGTGGGTGCACTCATTCATTTTGAGTTGGCCCGTGTAGCGGCCGCCGTGTTGCTCGCACAGACGTTGCACTTCTTTGCGTTCGATGCTGGAGAGACCAGTCACGGTCACGGTGCAGCCCCGGAGCACTGGACACAAGTGCTCCTCCATGAGCAGATCTGTGTACCTGAACAGACTGAAGAGGGGCAAATATATTTGTGTATTTTTTGTGTTTAAAGAACTTAAAAATAATAAGTGCAGTAAATGCTAAGAAAACCTGCCTACTGCATTTCTATTTTGCTGACTTCATCAAGAGGAGGGATTACAATATTGCAAAAGTCCATAAAATAATTACCGTTTTTTTCCGTGTATAGTGCGCCCCCATGTATAGTACGCACCCCTAAAAATGGCATGCTGATGCTGGAAAAAAGCTTGTACCCATGTATAATACGCACCGAATTTTTATGAATTTTTTTTTAAAAAAAAATTAATTTTTTTTTTTTTTTTTTTTTTTTTAAGTCCCAATGATCGTCACACACGCAGGGAGGCAATGGGTCCCATTTTTATAGTCTTTGGTATAGTCTTAACTAGGCTGGATGTAAATTTTTTTGTTGGCGTTGATTTCTCCGACTGCCCGTAAACGCACCACCGCGCTCCGTGCGCATGGAGCGTGTTTGAAGTGAACAGTAGAGAAGAAAGGAACAAGGCAAAGTGTTGTAAAATAAAATATTACCTGTAATACGGATTTAGGTAGAGAACTGAACTCTCGCTCTTTATATAGCTGACGTGTCTTGCTCATCCGTTCTGCGCATCTGTAATGGCGGCCTCCGTATGATATCCGGTTTGCGTGTGTGCGAGAGCGAGAGAGAGCGAGAGAGAGAGAGCGTGCGAGAGAACGCTCAACCGTAGCGCGCCGCCGACCGCCCAACTGCACCGGGCTGGCCGATTATTGTGACAGAGCCGTCGCTGAAATTTAGAAGATATTTTTAAAGTCCTGATGTACTTTCTAAAATTTAAGTGGACCTCAGTGCGCACTGCGCAGGGAGCTTAATTTGGTGCGGTCGCGCAACCGCAGCGCGCCGGGCGCTCACTGTCGCATTGCTTAAAGAGCGCCTTTGTGTTTTAGGATGAACAGCAGAGACCAAAGGAACAAGGCAAAGTGTTGTGAAATAAAATATTACCTGTAATACGCATTTTGTTATTTGCTGATTGAAACTGCTAATTAAACTGTGAATTGAAACTAATAGGAAGAAAACAACTCTCGCTCTTTATATAGCTGACGTGTCTTGCGCATCCGTTCTGTGCATTTTATTTCACAACACTTTGCCTTTCTTCTCTGCTGTTCACTTCAAACACGCTCCATGCGACCGCAATGCTCTCGTATCAGACGCTTGCTCGATCACCTGCTCGTTTGCTGTCCCGTGCGCGCACGAAGCGCGGTGGTGAGCGCCCGGCGCGCTGCGGTTGCGCGACCGCACCAAATTAAGCTCCCTGCGCAGTGCGCACTGAGGTCCACTTAAATTTTAGAAAGTACATCAGGACTTTAAAAATATCTTCTAAATTTCAGCGACGGCTCTGTCACAATAATCGGCCAGCCCGGTGCAGTTGGGCGGTCGGCGGCGCGCTACGGTTGAGCGTTCTCTCGCACGCTCTCTCTCTCTCGCTCTCTCTCGCTCTCGCACACACGCAAACCGGATATCATACGGAGGCCGCCATTACAGATGCGCAGAACGGATGAGCAAGACACGTCAGCTATATAAAGAGCGAGAGTTCAGTTCTCTACCTAAATCCGTATTACAGGTAATATTTTATTTCACAACACTTTGCCTTGTTCCTTTCTTCTCTACTGTTCACTTCAAACACGCTCCATGCGCACGGAGCGCGGTGGTGCGTTTACGGGCAGTCGGAGAAATCAACGCCAACAAAAAAAATTACATCCAGCCTAGTTAAGACCATACCAAAGACTATAAAAATGGGACCCATTGCCTCCCTGCGTGTGTGACGATCATTGGGACTTAAAAAAAAAAAAAAAAAATGTAAAAAAAAAATTTATTTTTTTTTTTTTTTTTGTACCCATGTATAATGCGCACCCCGGATTTTAGGACAATAAATTAGTAAAATTTTGCGCACTATACACGGAAAAAAACGGTAGCGTATTTTCTGCACCATAAGGTGCACTTAAATGCCTTTAATTTTCTCAAAAAACATAGGTGCGCCTTTCAATATGGTGCGCCTTTGTGTGGACCAAATTTGTTTTGTGTGGCTTCCTTAATATAAAGGCGTAACATGAAGACCCGATGAACCAAAAAAAAGCAAAAAAACAGTCAGGGAACTAGACGTAGAGGAGTATGTAGCTCCGCCGCCATTGGTAAAGAAAAACTATCGTTTGTGCAAATCTGTAAAGTTGTTTTGTGTGGCTTCCGCCACACAGACGTAATATACAGGCACCCGATGAATCAATCAGAGGACACTACGTTTTATGTAGCTCGGGGTGGTAAACGAATCGGAGGACTGGACGTAACATGTAGAGGAGAACGTACCTCCGCCACCACTGGTAAATAAATACTATCGTTTGTGCAAAGTACGTACCTCCGCCGCCATTGATAAATAAATACTACCGTTTGTGCAAATCTGTAAAGTTGTTTTGTGTGGCTTCCGCCACACAGAGACGTGATAAACCGTAATAGGTAGACCTAATGAACCAATCAGAGGACATTACGTTTTACGTAGATCGGGGCGGTAAACAAATCAGAGGACTAACACGTAGAATACGACGTACCTCCGCCGCCATTGATAAATAACGTATTTTCCGGACTATAAATTGCGTTTTTTTTTCATACTTTGGGTGGGGGGGCGATTTATATGTGAATTTTCTCACGAATTTTCAAAATTCAAAAATCCGCGATGTAGTAAAACCGCGATAAATGAACCGCGATGTAGCAAGGGATTGTTGTAATCTGAACTGCAAATGCGGCGAATACGCGGCGGTGTTCTACATAAAGGACAAAGGATTCAATCACGGGATTTAATGGCTTGGAATGACAGAGATTGTTTGATAAAATTGTTGTTTATAATTATATGGGCCTGTGGAATATTTTGAAGTGTAACCGCCATCAGCGGCGCGCACCCGCCATTGTTGACATAAAGGACGATCGATGGATTTAATGATTTGGAGAAACACGGATGGTTTGATAATATTATTGCTTATATAATAGTTATTTGATATATACATACCGGTTTTTTTCCGTGTATAATGCGCCCCCATGTATAATACGCACCCTAAAAATGGCATGTTGATGCTGGAAAAAAGCCTGTACCCATGTATAATACGCACCCCAATTTCTTTCTTTTTTTAATTTTTTTTTAAGTCCCAATGATCGTCACACACGCAGGGAGGCAATGGGTCCCATTTTTATAGTCTTTGGTATGGTCTTAACTAGGCTGGATGTATTTTTTTTTGTTGCCGTTGATTTCTCTGACTGCCCATAAAGGCACCACCGCGATCAGTGCGGACATGTGAAAAAGGCGTGCGGACATGTGAAAAAGGCGGCTCTGTATGGGAGAGAAGTTGAAGAGGAATAAAAACACCCTTGGAAACCAAAACTTGCCCCTCGTCGTGACTCGGAGCCGCAACAAATGTTTCGGATTTGTGTAGGGTACATTGTGACAGCAAACGAGCAGGTGATTGAGCAAGCGTCTGATACGAGAGCATTGCGTTCGTATGGAGCGTGTTTGAAGTGAACAGCAGAGACGAAAGGAACAAGGCAAAGTGTTGTGAAATAAAATATTACCTGTAATACGCATTTTGTTATTTGCTGATTGAAACTGCTAATTAAACTGTGAATTGAAACTAATAGGAAGAAAACTGAACTCTCGCTCTGACGTGTCTTGCGCATCCGTTCTGCGCATCGGATCCATAGTGCGCATGCGCAGTGATACTGCCTCCTCCGTATGACGTCCGGTCCGCGATGGAGATTAAAAAACAAACAATATTTGACAATAACACACCATCAAGGATTGCACCATCGCATCAAACGATGTGTCGTCAATTACGAATTTTACTGACTAAGTGTGTTGGGCAGGATGGCTGAATGCGATGCGCGATTTACAACAAACAAGAAGAAAGGTGATTTCAAGTTTTATTTCGAGGGAGATTTGTCATGTCTCGGCCCCAGTTTTGCTATGTGTCTAGGTTGCCAGAGTTTCTGTTCGCATCGCCCCTCCCTTCCTGTGTCACCTCAATCAATATAACGTGTTTTGTATTAAAGTCCTGTCTGCCCCTCGCTCACCGTCGGATCATTGCATGTGTTACTGTCATGATGCCTGTTTGGTTTCTGTTCCTGTCTTTGGTAATGTCACCCTGTCTTTTTGTTCCACGTCTTTGTCGGTCAGTCCTGTTGTTGCTTTTGTTGTACCATGATTTCCCTGAAAAAAAAATATATATATTTTTTTTTTTGTACCCATGTATAATGCGCACCCCAGATTTTAGGACAATAAATTAGTTACATTTTGCGCATTATACACAGAAAATGATTTGGAGTGCCACAGATGGTTTTATTAAAGTGTTATTTATGTTATAATTATTCGGATAACTGTCAATGTTAGGTCAGGCCCGTTCTCAGCTCTTTGTTTGTGTTTATGTCACGTTAGCATACCGTATCGTTTAGCCTGTTGTTGCTCGTTCATGTCTGTTCTTGGTGTTGGATTTTGTCTAATAAATTTCCCCCCAAATGCGACTTATACTTCGGAGCGACTTATATATGTTTTTTTCCACTTTATTGTGCATTTTATGGCTAATGCGACGTACATCCCGGAGCGACTTTCAGTCCGAAAATTAGGGTAAATACTGTTGTCGGTTGTGTGAAGAAAACAGCATTAGGACCCTTTAAAATGGCAGACAAAGAAACATGCTTACGAGGCACAATTACCGTGATTTCCCACGCATAATGCGCAAGATTTAACTACCGTGATTTTCCATGCATAATGCGCAAAATTTAACTAATTTATTGTTCTCAAATCTGGTGTGCGCATTATGCATGGGTACAACATTTTTTTAAGAAAATCTCCCTCGAAATAAAACTTGAAATCACCTTTCTTCTTTAGTTTTTAATCTCCATCGCAAACCGGATATCATACGGAGGCAGTATCACTGCGCATGTGCACTATGGATCCGATGCGAATAGTCCTCTTCTCTTCTTGACTGACAATGAATGTGATAGTTTAATACAATCAGCAAATAACAAAATGCGTATTACAGGTAATATTCTATTTCACAAAACTTTGCCTTGTTCCTTTCTTCTCTGCTGTTCACTTCAAACACGCTCCATACGAACACAATGCTCTCGTATCAGACGCTTGGTTGACCTGCTCGTTTGCTGTCACAATGTACCCTACACAAATCCAAAACATTTCTTCGCTATCGAGTTTGCTAGCGCATGCGCAGTGATACTGACCGGCAGAATAACATCCGGTTGTTCCCTAAGATGATCTTTTTTCTGAAATAATTTTATGTTTACGGACTTGAGTAAGAGTCAAAATTTGGGTGCGTATTATACACGGGTACAGGCTTTTTTCCAGCATCGACATGCCCTTTTTAGGGTGCGTATTATGCACGGGGGCGTATTTTGCATGGAAAATCACGGTAGTGCTTTTTAGAAAGCCAGGATCATTGCAGAAGAGCAACAGGACAACGGCGAGACATTGACGAGAGGGAATTTGGCATATTTAATGGCAAACTTGCCTAACTGTTTCATTTGGATACAGAAGATGAAGACTTGGACGGATTTTCGTACGAATATCGATTAACAATGATGTGAGGACAGTAGAGTACATGGTTAAAAAGTAGAACAAAGTACAACCTAACTCACTGTCTTGCTCTTGACATTTTTTTGTTTACCCTAAGTCATGGCATGCATGCGCCCTGTAATAAGGTGCGCCCTATGTGTGGTTTAAATAGAAAATAGACCCCGCATTGAGTCTGCCCCTTTTAACCCGAAGCGCCTTATGGTGCGGCAAATACGGTGCTAGAAACTTACGATTTCCGTGACAGCTAGATGTATTGCTCACACAAAAAAATGTGTGATAAACCACGAAACTGCAAATATATAGCTTTTTATAACGTTTTGAGATTTTGACCTGTTTTGAGACTTCTCCCAGCATGCTTTGACCCAGGAAGGAAGCAGGATGGGTTTTCCCAGGTTAGCGGCCACAAGGTACTTTTTGCTGCCTACTTCGCCGGCGATAAGGTGGGTGACAGACACATTGAGATCTAGATAGACGCGACCGCCCATCAGCTGCACCAGATCCATCACCTCGGCCTGCAAACATACACATTAAGATAAATTCACCAAAATAAAGTGATAAACATAGAACTGATACAAAAATAACAAAATAATCACATTGATTAATTCAGTCTATTACCATTTTCATTTCCCCCAATTTAATATCATGCAATTTCATTATATCCAAGTATACCTGACATACAACTTGTCAATTATTCTGATATCCGCTTGGGTTTAGTAAAGTGATGACCAACCCGGGCTGTTTTATCCAGGCTGGTGCAGGAGATGGTGACGTTGGCCATGGCCATGTTGTAGACCGGCTTATCTGCTTTGGGCACACAAAGCTGCTGCTGCAGGCAGAACACCACCACCAGCGGACTCACAATACGACACCCGAGCTACACCATCAGACAAAAAAGAGGGACTATAACATCCAAAGGTCTCAGGTATGTGGGTGTTAACGCTTCAGAGAATGTGGGATGGGATATTACATTATTGCAGTGCTGGAAGGCGGGTGTGTCAAAGTCAGTGAAGATAAACAAAGATTTGTCCTTCTGGTCCATCTTTAACACAGCATCTTCATCAATCATCTTGATGTACTTTTCAGACTGCAGTTCCATAATAGCCTGAAAACATTTGAACACCAAGATCACATTAGCCATCTGTTGTGCATTAGTAAGGTTACAAAAATTCTAGGAATTTTCAAAGTTGTAACATTTCTATGAAAATTACTGGGAAATGTCCCACCCCGTTGGAACCCTATTAAGTCAGACAACTCTTCACCTCATAAGCTTTGGCAGCATACTCTGACGTGTGTCCTTTACTTCCCACAAACTTGACAATGAAGCCTTCAGCATACTCTTTGGACATGATGGACAACCTAAAAGGGACAAACAACCCGACGAAACATTTAAGGGCACCATTTAATAGATATCGGGTGAAATTTGATTATATTTAAAGTGTCTATTTTACCAAGCAATATAGCTAAATAACGGGATATTGAATCAAAACGTTAACGATAGCTCCACTAACATGAAGCTTACGCAGTCAACCCACTTACCTCCGACGGGGGCTCGAAATCGTCCAAAAATTATAAAAGAGGATAATTCACTAATTGTAACTGTCGCACAAAGCTTGCGCGAACTTCACAAAAACCTTAGTTGAAGAAAGAACCAATTAGCTAATACACTAACGAACAACCTCGTATTTGATCAAATATCATTTGAACTCATTTGTATTGGCGGGTAATTCGTCACGAATGTACCGAATACATTGACATTTCTTCTCCTTTGTCAATATCTGCATTCTAAGTTAGCCTTGTTATTCGCGCCACGACGTCACTTCCCCCGGGGTTCCAAGGTAATTAAACCGTAAGGAAACATTGGCACGCACGAACGTCTTGAGATATCGTACATTTGTATTATAGATCATTTGTTGGGGAAACAAAATAGGGAATACACTTTTAATTCGATCCTTTGTCAAATAACTCACGAAATTGTCACGTTCAAGTGTCACGTTTAATTGTCAAGTATTTATTTCTCGCCAAATTCACAAATACAAACAATTCAGGCAAAGATTGACAGAAAATTGCACAGTTTAAACAGTAACAAGAAACAAGAGAAAAAAAAATAAAGTGAAAATAGTATACTATGAACTAATAATTAAAAAATAATGTTGAGGATCTTATTCATGAAGAGCGGCTTCGCCAACATCATCTTCACTCTTTTAAGTATGTGCCCTGCGAGAATTTTGACGTCTAATAGACGTCTATTAGACGTCTATATGCTAACCAGACGTCTCGGCTAAAACACGTCTAAAAGTCGTCTAAAAGTGTAACAAATATAGACGTCTATGCGATATGCTAATGAACGTCGATCGCTGCGTGTTTACTTCACTTCCGGGGGGGGGTGCTAATGGGACGTCAAACGCTTCGTGTGGCGGACTCTAGTGTTCAAACTGAGAAGTGCAACAGAGTCGAGCTCAAGCTTCTTGTGCGGGCCATATTCAATTATGTTTTCAGAATTTGCTGCGGGCCAATAGAAACTGCGGCCCGCGGGCCGTAGTTTGGACACCACTGTTTTACAAGTAAAGACTGCTGCTTTGAGTTCACAGGGAGCCATGCTCCTTATTCACTGTACATAGTCTGCTCTCTAGCGGTAAAAACGTGAACTACAATGCTATGGTTGACGCCACACAATATAGGTTTCAAACTGTAACTGCCACTAAGGTGAGCTCTTGCAGCTCTAGCGATAGTTCAAAGTTTTACATACATAAAATTTAAGTGGACCTCAGAGCGCAGGGAGCTTAATTTTGTCCGAACACGCAACCGTAGCGCGCGGCCGACCGCTCAACTGCACCGCGCTGGTCGCATTGTTTTGACAGAGCGGTCGCTAAAATTCAGAAAATATTTTTAAAGTCCTAATGGACTTTCCAAAGTTTAAGTATCTTGGGGTCTTGTTCACAAGTGAGGGGAGGATGGAGCGCGAGACCGACAGGCGGATCGGTGCAGCGTCGGCAGTAATGCGGACTTTGTACCGGTCCGTCGTGGTAAAGCGAGAGCTGAGCCAAAAGGCAAAGCTCTCAATTTAACGGTCGATTTACGGTCCTAACCTCACCTATGGTCACGAGCTATGGGTCGTGACCGAAAGAACGAGATCCCGGATACAAGCGGCCGAAATGAGTTTTCTCCGCAGGATGTCCGGGCTCTCCCTTAGAGATAGGGTGAGAAGTTCGGTCATCCGGGAGAGACTCGGAGTAGAGTCGCTGCTCCTCCACGTTGAGAGGAGCCAGATGAGGTGGCTTGGGCATCTTATCAGGATGCCTCCTGGACGCCTCCCTGGGGAGGTGTTCCGGGCATGTCCCACCGGTAGGAGACCCCGGGGACGACCCAGGACACGCTGGAGAGACTATGTCTCTCAGCTGGCCTGGGAACGCCTTGGGATCCCCCGGGATGAGCTAGATGAAGTGGCTGGGGAGAGGGAAGTCTGGGAGTCCCTCCTGAAGCTGATGCCCCGCGACCCGACCCCGGATAAGCGGAAGAAGATGGATGGATGGACTTTCCAAAATTTAAGTGGACCTCAGTGCGCAGGGAGCTTAATTTCGTCCGATCGCGCATCTGCAGCGCGCTCACTGTCGCATTGCTTTAGGAGCGTCTGTGTTTTAGGATGGCTTTACTGCTTCCACTTCCTTCCTTTGGAGGCATGATTAGAGTTGATGCAATCCTCAGAGTAACGAGAATGAACGGAGTCAGTTGGCATGCGGTTCCTCACGGCTTATCTCGCGAGGTTTGACACCCCAATTTCGTCGGACATCCGGAGCAAAAAAAATCTCAAATTTCTTGTTCGAATACCGATTTGTTCGAGAAGCGGGACGTTCGGAAACCGAGGCTCCACCGTATATTTTCAATTTAAATGAACATGTGAAAGAATACTGTGGTGAATTCTCTTCGATGGTCAGCTGGTCTTCCAACCAAAATAGTGAAAAAGTGGCTGGCTTGGGGAAGGAAAACTTCAGTCACACACGGCTGATTGGGGAAAGATTTATTTCAACCGATGTCAGAGAGAAGTGTCTCGCGCCCTAGCCAAGATGTCGAGTCCCTTCGTCTACTCTCGCCCTAAACCTTATACTCTTGCGCTTCCCTCCACGCGGGAGCGCGCAGCTGGGGCTGTTGGCTGACCTATGACCCCGCAGTCGCCTCCCTATCTCTACATCGTGTGTATCTTAACCGTTGTTAATGGAAGCCAGATGTGTCTGGCGCCAATGAGTCTACCTTCCTGGACAAAGCCCCAAACAATCCCACACGAACCTGATCCGAACATGACCCGGTCACACTTAGGCTTACTAGTGAGATATTCATTGCATGATACCAGAATAAAAATACACTACAATACAATATAAAATATAGTTATTTAAATTAATTAATGTATATACTAGGTCATCAAATCAATGTCAGTCGAGTCTGTCAACTAGGTTGCCTCAGAGCCGTGCTTTACCATTTGGCAGACCAAGCAACTGCCTGGGGCCCCCACTGACCGGGCCACTAGGGGTGACCGAAGGCCGACAAATGTGGCAAAGACGCAAACGCAACGACCGCAGCAACCCGACCTTTGAAATGACATCGGAGTAGGAAACCACCCTAAAGGGGCCCCATGGTCTTGTGCATCAGCCAGTCAGAAAATAGAACGGTTTCTGCCCGGTTTCTGCCCGCGAAGCTTATCTCTGGTGTGATTGCTTCTTCTCAATCAGTTTGAAGAAAATGGAGACAGGTGCACCGTGTAGGCCTACGCTACATCATGAAGCGGACTTATCCCTCTAGAAGTGAGAAAAGAAAGAGAAAGAAAGAGGATGAAGAAAAAAGAAGGCAATGCAGTGTTAAGTGGAACAGATATCAATATAATGAGGATTAAGTTAGGTATAACAGTAAAACTAACTGAATGCAGTCAAAGAGTTTTAGTTAATGTTACTGTCAGCCTGTAATGACGGACGGGACCCTATCTATCGGAATAAACACGTTAGTCATTATGGTAGGTAGTATAAATAACCCAGAAATGTGGCTAATGTGACTAACAATTAAATAAATCGAAATAAACTAAGCCAAGGGCGCCAAGAGCGTCTGGTGCCAGCAGGGGCACACTTTGTTAGCGCACCAGGGGGGGCCCATAAATTTGTTTACCTAGAGCCCCCAAAAGTTTAGGCACAGCCCTGGGTCGCCTGTATTATTTTTAATGTCCAGCGGGTGTCAGCAGTCAGCGACACAGTATCGACACAATGTCAATACAGTTTGGCAATGTGTCGAAACGATACACGACGCCTCATGGACCCATCACTAGACATATTAGGTTGCGACATAACCGAAAGTAAATCTAATTTCGGGGGCGCTTCCTGTTTCCCGTAAAGAGTCAGGAGTGTGACGTAATGCTGCAGCGCGACAGAAAACATTCGATGATATCTGCCACATTAAATATGGCCGACGCTCCCACGCGTTGCAGCATGGGGTCAAACAGCTCAAGGTGGTCTATATGTACATGTCTGTGGCTGCAGCAGCCTCGCGGGCTGAGTGGTGTGAGAGAATGGGATAGCGCTGCAGCTGTCGTTAGGTGGAAGCGAAATCATTGCCAGGGCAGGTCTGCCCTGGTTCATCGTAGTGAACATATTATAGAAACGAAAACCATGTCACGTATTTCAGGGTATTGTACGAAAAACAGCCACGTGGAATGCAGAGCACTTGACGTAAGGGGGAGAGAACAACACCACAGACGATAAAAGGAAGATACGGCTGTCCTATATTTGGCACCACCATTTTGGTTGGCAGGGATGGAGCACATCCGGACGCCCAAGGTATTGTTGACATGTCAAGATTGTACTGAACCTGAGATGTTCCGTTTCGTTATTTTCTTGATCAGTGTTTATTTTCACCCTGTCAGTTACACTTTGATAATCCTTCTCGAGTTTACTAACGAGCAGTATCGGGAGCTATGGCGTTAGTGCAAACGGCACATTTTATATGATTTTAGTTTTTTTTTTAAACAACTCCTCTTCTGTGTGAACAAAGCAATCGTAATAGGTTAACCAATGATGTGAGAAATCGCCCATCCTATCACTACACATACCAATGGTGTGTCCTATAATGAAATGGGTTTCGTTTATAAATGCGATATGCTTAATACCTTTGTACAATCACGTTATACGGGAACTGATTTTTCTGACAACAATTAATGTTACATCTTTTTATTAATCTGTTAAAATCTCCACTTTGCCGAAGTCCATGCACTCTCCGGGCATCTGCCAAACATGACGCAACATTGTACAGCACTGCGAACCAATTTCCTTCTTTCCTCCAAATCACTGCATCGTAATTGGGCAACTAGTTAAAAAAAAACAGCCGAGAAATTATCATGTTATTACAACGCTAAAATACCAAGACCTAATGCATTTGTTTTGATTTAAATTCGAACCGTTGAGGATTTTTATGAAATAAATTGAACAAAATAATACCAATTGCAAAATATTCCAACATTACAGAAATTCATGTCTCTAAAATAATTTGTAGTGATTTAAGGGCATTTTGGGGAGGAGATTTATGATCAAATGGCCCACCCACCTTTGGAGCTTGGCGTGCTGTTTTTTCCCCCATCCCAGCCTGTCTATGGAGGGAGACAAGCATTGTAATGTGTGTTTTTTCCTGGCTTGGTTTGTCACGTTCTGTTGTCACCTCGTGTCTGAAATGGGGATTAATTTCCACCCAAATTAATTTCCACATTCCTCGTCATATTAACTTCAACCTGAGAAAATATGAGAGGTCTGTACGGTATTCTGGATTTGCTCATTCAAATGTGACCTCCTCTGACCAAAATCCTCCATCATCTCCACATAATCAAAAATATCATGCTGATTGTTTCAAGAATTACAGGTTGAAGTGAAAAATATGCATGTGCGTATTAATTTTGTTGATGATTGGTCTTAATTTTTTTAGATTTAGCGCCCCTAAAGTTATTACAGTTCCACAGTCAGACATGCAAACAACCACTGCAGTTAGTTTTTTGGTATGGCGCCGATGTGAGTGGCAGCCTCCCAGCAGTGTTCTCTCTTTTCCTCTTTATTTCCTTCTTTTCTCCTTTTTCTTTCTGTCTTTTTGGCAATTTGGCGATGCTGGTGCTTTCTACCGACTACCGCACCTCGGTATCTCTTCGGATCGGACATTTTTACCACGGTCCATTGGGCGCCGTTGAACTGGACTGCCCTTACACCTGTCTATGGACCCCGTGGAGGCTATTTTGTGTGTTTTGGGTGTTCTCTTATATTGAAGGGTGCTGGTTGGCCGCTGTTACTTTTTTTCCTTTGTCTTTTAACTTTGATTTGCTTTGATGGCTTTTATCTTGAGCACTTTCTGGCTTTCTTTGTGGCGCCATTGTGTGGCAGCCTTATGAGAGCCTATTGAGTTGCGCTCATGTCATCTGTGTGTCTTTTGTATACCCACTCTGTGGTATGGATACTGCTGGGGCCTGAATTTCCCCACCCCTGGGGATCAATAAATGTTCAATCAATCATCAATCATCCCGCAACTTCCTACGCCTTGTCGAGACAGCTTTCAACAGCTAGACACCAAACCACCATCAAGGAAGCCCAAAAGCTCCGTGCCTGCTGCCAACCGTGTTGTCAAGCAACGGCCAGAGAGGCAGTCAGGAGCACCTTCACTGGACCTCTCCATCACACCCACCCATGTAGCCATAGCAGGAGATGGAACAGTGTACGTTACGATGCCAGTCAACCATCCATATGCATCAATTACGGCTAAACTCAGAGACAACCCCCGGAGGTCGGATTGTCGAAATGTAATAGTTGGACTTGGAAAGATTCGGAGTCCCGGACTTCCTACGATGAGGCCAACCGTTCAGACAAATGTGGTCGTTAAAAATTTCAGATAGGCAGTGCAGAGGGAAATGTAAGTCAAATGAACCCTTACAAATTTAAATTTAATACAGTCAAACCTCGGTTTTCGAACGTCCAGGTTCCCAAACAAATCGGAATTCAAACGGAATATTCGAGATGTTTTTGCTTCGGTTGTCGAACAAAAATTCGGAGGTCGAACCTCGCGAGATGAGCCAAGAAGACCCGAGAAAACCCGACCGCGCGACCCACATGCCGACTGACTCCGTTCGTTGTTATTGTATTTTCGTTACTTTGAGGATTGTATTAACCACTAATCAGTAAAGCCATCCTAAAACACAAAGACGCTCTTAAAGCAATGCGACAGTGAGCGCCCGGCGCGCTGCGGTTGCGCGATCGGACTGAATTAAGCTCCCTGCAGGACCTTTAAAATATTCTCTAAATTTCAGCGACGGCTCTGTCACAATAATGCAACCAGCGCGGTGCAGTTGCGCAGTCGGCGACGCGCTACGGTTGCGCGTTCGGTGGTGCGCTGCAGTTGCGCAATCAGACAAAAATACGCAACTGAAAAAATCCTTAAAAAAGGCATTTTAAGGAGTCTAGGAACGGATTACATTTTTTTCCATTATTTGTAATGGGAAAAATAGATTCGGAATTCGAACGATTCACTTCTCGAACCGCCTTCTGGAACGGATTGTGGTCGAAAACCGAGGTTTGACTGTATATAACACCCAATGAACAATTCAGCTTGCAAAAATCTTCGGAACGTATTGTGTTTACGTATCTTAGTGAGTTATGAAAGAAAACAGACAGATGTGCAAGGTCAGCACCTAAGCTGCATGCAGGCTTCTCATTTCTTGCTCTTTTAAAGCAGGCATGGAAAGGTGAGTCGTTTTAAGAGGTTTTCAAGCAGGCAACACAACTTTTGCCGCAGTGTAGAATGTTCTTTCACAGTGAACAAATTTGATAAAACCTTGTCTTAACGTCTCCCAATACCTCGTAAATACTTATGTCTTATGGTCGATATAAAAGTTGCAGCTTGCTTTTAACACCTTTTGGATGGTCAAAGATGAGTTATCCCTGGTAAAAATAGATATACTGCATGAAAACCATCAAATCAAAAACAAAGCAACAGAAATGTCACTGTATTGTTTATAAAAAAAGACTCGGAAAATACGTTTTTATGCAGGCGGAACTAATTTGTCTGAAAGAAGTGCAAAAGAGACCTGCGCAACGTGACATGAAAATTCCCTCGTGAAAAGTAGCGGAAACGAGGCTATTCTCACTTCCCCTAGACACTGTATCCCATTCCGTGTGTGCGTGCGTGTGTGTGCGTGCGTGCGTGTGCTTCCTTAAGGTGGAAAATGTGCGTCTCTTGGACCGGTCGAAGGGCCAGAGAAAGGCCAGCGTTGGGACCCTCTACCTTTCAGCTACACATTCAATGTTTATTGAGAACCACCCAGAGACTCGCAAGGAGACATGGGTAAGTGGGAAGCCGCATGGTGCTCCTCATCAAGTGAAGTAGTTTCCTTTCATGACATGTTCAAGTTGAGGTAGATTCTGTATATGCCGGCATGGACGGCTGGCAGACCAGACCGCTCATGGCAAGTAGGTGCATGTCTTATAAATTACCGTCATTTTCCATGTATAATACACCCCCATGTATAATACGCACCCTACAAATGGCATGTCGATGCTGGAAAAAAGCCTGTAGCCATGTATAATACGCACCCAAATTTTGACTCTTAAGTCCGTAAACGTAAAATTATTTCAGAAAAAAGATCCTCTTTGGGAACAACCGGATGTTATTCTGCCGGTCAGTATCACTGTGCATGCGGTAGCAAACTCTGTAGCGGAGAAATGTTTCGGATTTGTGTAGGGTACGTTGTGACAGCAAATGAGCAGGTGATCGAGCAAGCGAGCAGGTGATCGAGCAAACGTCTGATACGAGAGCATTGTGTTCGTATGGAGCGTGTTTAAAGTGAACAGCAGAGAAGAAAGGAACAAGGCAAAGTGTTGTGAATTAAAATATTACCTGTAATACGCATTTAGGTAGAGAACTGAACTCTCGCTCTTTATATAGCTGACATGTCTTGCGCATCCGTTCTGCACATCTGTAATGGCAGCCTCTGTATGATATCCGGTTTGCGATGGAGATTAAAAAACAAACAATATTTGACAATAGCACACCGTCAAGGATTGCACCATCGCATCAAACGATGTCGTCAATTATGAATTTTACTGACTAAGTGTGTTGGGCAGGATGGCTGAATGCGATGCGCGATTGACAACAAACAAGAAGAAAGGTGATTTCAAGTTTTATTTCGAGGGAGATTTTCTTCAAAAATTGTTGTACCCATGTATAATGCGCACCCCAGATTTTAGGACAATAAATTTGTTAAATTTTGCGCATTATACATGCCAAAAGACGGTAGGTTAAAAAAATGATGGTAGTCCTATGTTAGTGTCAGCATTCATCTACTGGAGTATTTTATGGTTGTGTATTTCTGTATTGCAAGAAAAACGAGAGAAAAAATAGCTTGTCTTTAAAATAACAGCAAATACAGCATCTTCTTAGCGTGGATGACATTTTTAATTAAATATGTCATTTATTAACTGTTTAATTTATTTATTGAATATGGAATTAAACAACTCAAACAAATAAATAAATGTGCGATTAAATAATTACATCACCATTAGATAAAATATTTAATTAAATAGATGCGTTAATAATTCAATTATTTCGCTAATATTTATTGATTAAATACAGGGTCCGGCAAAATGATCTGACACATTTGTAGGTTTAATAAAATGCAAATAAATTAAAGAAACAAAAAATATTTAAATTTCTATTTTTGAAAATTACACTTAATGCCGTTTTGTTTTGTTTCGTTTCATTTTTGTTTACTTTTCAAACAATGTTATTTAGGTTTTACCGCTGCCACATTTTCTGGAGTTCTGGCGGTACGTGGTCGGTCGGTTGATTTTCATTTCAATGCTGATCCACTGGCTCTAAAGTTACAAAGTTACAGCCACCCAAAAGTTACCCATAACAAGATCGTGTTTCGAGCAGGTACGGGATCATGTCTACCAAGTCTGAAGCGCAAACGGAACGGTCGTTGTGATGCAGTTACAGATTCGTTCTTGATAAACGTTTCCACAATGAAAGCGCAATTGGACCGGTGAGCATCGCGCTTTCATTGTGGAAACGTTTATCAAGAACGAATCTCTCTCTCTCTCTCTCTCTCTCTCTCTCTCTCTCTCTCTCTCTCTCTCTCTCTCTGTCGCTCTGTCGCTCTGTCTCTCTCTCTCTCTCGCTCTCTCTCTCGCTCTCGCTCTCTCTCTCTCTCTCTCTCGCTCGCTCTCTCTCTCTCTCTCTCTCTCTCTCTCTCTCTCTCTCTCTCTCTCTCTCTCTCTCTCTCTCTCTTTCTCTCTCTCTCTCTCTCTCTCTCTCTCTCTCTCTCTCTCTCTCTCTATCAAAATCTACTGCTCCATTCCTTACGAATCACCATCAAGATCTACTGTGAGGGGAAAAGCTAGTTTGAAACCCTTAAGGGTAGTTTTTGTTTATTCATTCTATGAATTGCATTTAATTTTAATTTTGTCTTGTATTTTAGGTCTTACACAGTATGGTAAGCAGTGTAGAGAGATTGCCCACCACACCCACTGGTAGCCAGCTGATCTTGCGTTGTAAAGATTTCAGGATCTTCCAGCTTCTCCTCCAACAGGAGAAAGATTGCCTTGATGTCCACACCTCATTATTGAGGTTGTCAAGACCAGGTTTGTGTGTTTTGAAGGGCTTAACTGTGTGTCTTTTATCCGGTATATCTGCAACCTATTTCTTGCGCATTCATCAAAGAGCGCAAGAGCACTTCCACCTCACCCTGGTGAATGACAAGGGAGACCATGACAAACTCATGGGAATTTCAAATGTCTAAAACGTAGGGATGAGCAATTCATTGAAATTCAATTTGGTTTTCAATCACTACACTCCACGATTAGAAAATTGGCATAATTGTACAAAATGATTAATAGTATTAATTATTAGTATTAATTTAATACTAATTTTGATTCATTGAAATTATTTAAATGTTTCAACAGTTCACTGGCAATTGTATTGCAAGTAAACTCCAATGCACTATGTTTGAAACCATACTTAATTTTCTACATTATTTTAAAATAACAAATTTTAAATATTGTTTGGTCCAAAAGGAACTTAGATAATTATAGTATTTCAAAAAAATCGTCTTATTTTTAATAGTTAATTTTTAGTTTAAAAATGTTTATCTTTTCTATCAAAAATAAATTTGCGTTTGAATAAGTATGATTAATATATTTTTCATAATCGTGCAGTCCGACTGCAATGGTTTTTTTTAACACAAGATGTCACTACAGAGCCACCCAAGATGACAATTGTCTTGTCACATGTATTAATTTGTACTATTAAGGAGGTGGCTGATGGTGTAGTGCAGGGGTGTTAAACTTAATTTTTTCGCGGGCCACATTGTAGTCATACCTTCTTTCGGGTGGCCATTATGACTGTCAACCCAAATCAATATATGAGCACCTCATATTATATACAGTAAAAGCTACAAAACAAACTGACAAAATACTCGTTTTCAAATCAGACGAGTAAAAACTGGTCAAATATTAAAAAAATATATATATATATTAAAAGTGAAGACAATTTGCAATTCTAGTAATGACACACGAATTTGACGCACAAGTTGTCTTTGCGGCCTACATGAAATGATGTGGCAGGCCAAATCTGGCCTTGAGTTTGACACCTGTGGTGTAGTGGTACACTCGCCTGTCTATCGTGCAGGCACGATGAGTTCGATTCTCACATATGACTGTGTGATTAACAAATAAAACCAAATTTTACCATTACATGATATTTATGTATTGAACTTTTGCCCACAGACAAACGTATACACTATATTTTTGTAGTAAGTTTCGCTTCAAACAATGAACTTTATTATTATTATTATTATTATTTTCTCATTATTGCTCAATGTTGCAACATACGTAGGAAGTTTGCTGGCCTGTTTTCCGGGTTTGGTAGTAATCTCCCACATATAGTGGATTACTCTTAACGACATGTTGAATAATAAAAAAAATGTGGCATTTCATACTAATTGAATATCTTGTATTTTTAGAAAAGTACAGTGAGCTGTACTGTCTGTCCTTCAATCCTAATATTAACAAGGAGGAGAGGCAAGAGTCATGGAGCTTCATAGACCTCATGGCTGACTACAAAAGAATGGGGGTTCCAAATAACCTCTGGGTCGCATCAGCAGCCAACAGCGAATACAGGGTTAGTTGGTCTTTTTGTGATTCTTTTACCAACCATTTTCAACATTTCCATTTTGATGTCATCCATCCACCACATTTCGGCACGTTTGGTTAACAAAAATGAAGAGACATTTTAGCATACTTTTTTATAAACCACATTTAGTCTCGTTTTTATTCCACAATATGACATTACACATTTAGTTTTTGTCACTGCGTCACGGCTCCCTCACATGATAAAGTCTCGTTGATGAAGGTAGTTCATCCTAACTTCTGTTAACAACAGCAACAGACGATGAGTCCGACGTCAGCGCAGCATGTACTTCCAGGGTCAGCAGCGGCGTTGTTTACACAAAAGACAAAGATTTCGATGGATTTAATGATTTGGAGTGACACGGATGGTTTGATAAACGTGTTATTTATGTTATAGTTATTTGCATAACTGTTAATGTTACGTCAGGCACGTTCACAGGTCCTTGTTTGTGTTTATGTACCATTAGCATACCGTATCGTTTCGTCTGTTGTTGCCTGTTTATGTCTGTTCATGGTGTTGGATTTTGTCGAATAAAGTTCTCCCAAAAATGCGACTTGTACTCCGGTGCGACTTATATGTGGTTTTCTTCTTTATTAGGCATTTTATGGCTGGTGCGGCTTGTACTCCAGAGCGATTTATAGTCCAGAAAATACAGTAGATACGTTACTAAAACATTCCTTGTTAAATTATATGCTGCACTAACATTCAGCATTTTTCAATCTTTTTCTAGTTTTGTTTTGAAAGAGTAGGTCACCCATGAACCATGTGTATAGAAATTGACAACAGCCATTTTACCCGTGAACAATACCAAATAATATGTTATGCCGTCTTCATTATGTCATCTTTTCCCAGGTATGTGAAACATATCCATCCGAGCTATTTATTCCAAAGTCAGCCTCCCCTACCGTCATTTTGGGCAGCTCAAAGTTCAGGAGCCGGGGACGATTTCCTGCTCTGTCGTACTTTCACCAGGACACACTGGTCAGTGTTTCAGACGAACCTAAAGAACTGAGTGAGTGTTATATTAATAGTAAGATGTTGATGTTTCATTGCCATTTAGGCTGCTGTGTGCAGGTGTAGTCAGCCACTGTCAGGCTTCAGTGGACGTTGTCAGGAGGATGAGGCCATGCTGCAGGCTGTGATGAAATCCAACCCCGGAAGTGCCTATATTTATGTGGTAGATACAAGGCCCAAGGTAACACACCCAAGGAGTGCTTCAGAGAGAAATAACGCAGCTGTGTAAATTAGGTTATACTATTGTTTTTGTAAAATGCGCTTCATGAATGTGTGTCTAGCTGAATGCTATGGCAAACAGAGCTGCTGGTAAAGGCTATGAGAATGAGGACCATTATACCAACATCAAGCTGCACTTCATTGGCATAGAAAACATTCATGTGATGAGGAACAGCCAACAGAAAATTATCGACGGTAAGTAAGAGTGCAGTCCCTTTCATACTGGCCATGTAAACTGTCTTCGCCCCGCCCTCCCTTCCTTCTCCTGGATTACTGTTAAGGATTGAAGCGGTAAGACTGGTTCAGGATGGCCGAGTAAATCACCACCTTCTGACATAGCGTCAAAGGCATAACTGAGACCGAATGTTGCTTCCTGCAAGTAAAATGTGAAGTCTAATGCGAGAAACTCTCCACCGCACCCATTGTGTCGAAAACGATTGTGGCTGTTTCATGTAATTGTTTCATTGCTTTGAGCCCAATGGACGATGTGAATCCACACTTCAATCTAAAAGAGAGAGGCCAATACATCTTGGCTCTCCTGTTACTGTTGCGCCTCTGATGTGCCAATTTACCAGGAAGCCAGTGTGAAAGTTCCTCTTGCTTGTCCACTAAATGACACAAAAATAATGATTTGGAGAGGTTTTATTGCTTTGTCATGTATGTATTTGTGTAAAATTTGTGTCTTCCACGCAGTGGGTGAAATGCGATCTCCATCAATGACTGACTTCCTTTGGGGTCTGGAAAACTCTGGTTGGCTGAAACACATTAAAGCTATCATAGATGCTGGAGTCTTCATTGCCAGGGTATTTGCTCACTTCTTGAACACTGGAAACACTTAACACACTGCTATTTACTTTAGTATATACAGTATATCACAAAAGTGAGTACACCCCTCTCATTTCTGCAATGTTTTAATTGTATCTTGTCATGGGACAACACTGAAGAAATGACACTTTGATCTAATGTTAAGTAGTCACTTTAAAGCCTGGATAGCAAAGTAAATTTATTGTTACTTCAAAGTAACTCAAAATACAACAATCAATGTGTGTACTGTATGCTAGCTATATGATTGATTAAAAGCATTACAATGCGGGTTGAAATTATGTTACTGTATGTTGTTATTGAAAACCTAAATCTTGTTTAACATAGTTAAGGTAGTTACATTTTTGACACAAAGGTTTATAATGTTATATTTTCAGGCAGTGGCTGATGAAGGAGTCAGTGTGTTGGTCCACTGTTCGGATGGTTGGGATCGGACAGCTCAAGCCTGTTCGGTAGCCAGCGTACTGTTGGACCCATTTTATCGAACTATCAAAGGAATGATGGTAAACGCATGCACGCACGTACTCACGCATGCAGACATGCAGTATTTGTAGTTGGAAGGTGACTTTTATTTAGCTCAGCTCTGTTTCTCTGATTATGTCGTGTACAGTACCGTATTTTTCGCACCATAAGGCGCACTGGATTATAAGGCGCACCCTCATTGCATTTTTTATTTTAGAAATTATTTCATATATAGGGCGCACTGGATTAAAAGGCGCATATACCGTTTTTTTCCGTGTATAGTGCGCAAAATTTTACTAATTTATTGTCCTAAAATCCGGGGTGCGCATTATACATGGGTACAAAAAAAAAAAAAAAAAAATTTTTTTTTTTTTAATTTTTTTTTTTTTTTTTTTTTATAAGTCCCAATAATTGTCACACACGCAGGGAGGCAATGGGTCCCATTTTTATAGTCTTTGGTATGGTCTTAACTAGGCTGGATGTAATTTTTTTTGTTGGCGTTGATTTCTCCGACTGCCCGTAAACGCACCACCGCGCTTCGTGCGCGCACGGGACAGCAAACGAGCAGGTGATCGAGCAAGCGTCTGATACGAGAGCATTGCGGTCGCATGGAGCGTGTTTGAAGTGAACAGCAGAGAAGAAAGGCAAAGTGTTGTGAAATAAAATGCACAGAACGGATGCGCAAGACACGTCAGCTATATAAAGAGCGAGAGTTGTTTTCTTCCTATTAGTTTCAATTCACAGTTTAATTAGCAGTTTCAATCAGCAAATAACAAAATGCGTATTACAGGTAATATTTTATTTCACAACACTTTGCCTTGTTCCTTTGGTCTCTGCTGTTCATCCTAAAACACAAAGGCGCTCTTTAAGCAATGCGACAGTGAGCGCCCGGCGCGCTGCGGTTGCGCGACCGCACCAAATTAAGCTCCCTGCGCAGTGCGCACTGAGGTCCACTTAAATTTTAGAAAGTACATCAGGACTTTAAAAATATCTTCTAAATTTCAGCGACGGCTCTGTCACAATAATCGGCCAGCCCGGTGCAGTTGGGCGGTCGGCGGCGCGCTACGGTTGAGCGTTCTCTCGCACGCTGTCTCTCTCGCTCTCTCTCGCTCTCGCACACACGCAAACCGGATATCATACGGAGGCCGCCATTACAGATGCGCAGAACGGATGAGCAAGACACGTCAGCTATATAAAGAGCGAGAGTTCAGTTCTCTACCTAAATCCGTATTACAGGTAATATTTTATTTCACAACACTTTGCCTTGTTCCTTTCTTCTCTGCTGTTCACTTCAAACACGCTCCATGCGCACGGAGCGCGGTGGTGCGTTTACGGGCAGTCGGAGAAATCAACGCCAACAAAAAAAATTACATTCAGCCTAGTTAAGACTATACCAAAGACTATAAAAATGGGACCCATTGCCTCCCTGCGTGTGTGACGATCATTGGGACTTAAAAAAAAAAAATAAAAAAATAAATTTTTTTTTTTTTTAAAAAAATTCATAAAAATTCGGTGCGTATTATACATGGGTACAAGCTTTTTTCCAGCATCAGCATGCCATTTTTAGGGGTGCGTACTATACATGGGGGCGCACTATACACGGAAAAAAACGGTAATAGAAGCTATACTGCAACAAACTGAGGTTGACTAGGGTTGCGGCCAATAACCAATGAGCCCTCTGTAAACAATCGCGTTTCTCAAACTATCTCCTATAAAATGATCGGAACTGACTAAAGTTCGATCTAACACATTGGTACTGCTTACTTATGTTTCCCTTCCATATCGATCCGTAAATTTACTCGAAGCATTAACGGAGCAGCCTATTTTGAAATGAAATAGCCTCGTGCATATAGCAGCTATCATTATAGCATTAGCCGCCCACAAACTCCCATGAGCCTCAGCTCGCAGACTCCCATGAGCCTCAGCAAAGTGTCGTGGCGGTCCCCGGTAAACAATCGCGTTTCTCAAAAGAATGGCTCGAAAGAATATGATAATGCTAATGGGACGTCGAACGCTGCGCGCTCGCTTCTCTTCCGGGGGCGTGGGGGCTGGTGGTGCTAATGGGAAAAGCGAACGCTGCGCGCTCGCTTTTCTTTGGGGGGGGGGGGGGTTGCTAATGGGACGTCGAACGCTAAAGACTGATTTAAAACATTGGTGCTGCTTATTTTTGATTCCGTTGGATATACATCCGTAAACGAACTCTAAAACATTAACGGAACAGCCTATTTTTTAAATGAAATAGCCTCGCGGGTACAACAGCCGTAATGCTGGGAAGCGATGCGACCTTGTAATTTACTAGTCATACTAAAACGTACTGAAACATTTCGGCAGAGCACTGTGTTCAACCAGTATGGATCAACAAATTCATCAATTGATCCATATACAGTGCCTTGCGAAAGTATTCGGCCCCCTTGAACCTTTCAACATTTCGCGACATTTCAGGCTTCAAACATAAAGATATAAAAGTTTAATTTTTTGGCAAGAATCTACAATAAGTAGGACACAATCGTGAAGTGGAACAAAATGTATTGGATAATTTAAACTTTTTTAACAAATAAACTGAAAAGTGGGGCGTGCAATATTATTCGGCCCCCTTGCACTAATACTTGGTAGCGCCACCTTTTGCTGCAATTACAGCTGCAAGTCGCTTAGGGTATGTCTCTATCAGTTTTGCACATCGAGAGACTGGAATTCTTGCCCATTCTTCCTTGCAAAACAGCTCGAGCTCAGTGAGGTTGGATGGGGAGCGATTGTGAACAGCAGTCTTCAGCTCTTTCCACAGATTCTCGATTGGATTCAGGTCTGGACTTTGACTTGCCCATTCTAACACCTGGATACGTCTACTTGTGAACCATTCCATTGTAGATTTGGCTTTATGTTTTGGATCATTGTCCTGTTGGAAGATAAATCTCCGTCCCAGTCTCAGGTCTTTTGCAGACTCCAACAGGTTTTCTTCCAGAATGGTCCTGTATTTGTCTCCATCCATCTTCCCATCAATTTTAGCCATCTTCCCTGTCCCTGCTGAAGAAAAGCAGGCCCAAACAATGATGCTGCCACCACCATGTTTGACAGTTGGGATGGTGTGTTCAGGGTGATGAGCTGTGTTGCTTTTACGCCAAACATATCGTTTTGCGGTGTGGCCAAAAAGTTCAATTTTGGTTTCATCTGACCAGAGCACCTTCTTCCACATGTTTGGTGTGTCTCTCAGGTGGCTTGTGGCAAACTTTAAACGAGACTTTTTATGGATATCTTTGAGGAATGGCTTTCTTCTTGCCACTCTTCCATAAAGGCCAGATTTGTGCAGTGCACGACTGATTGTTGTCCTATGGACAGACTCTCCCACCTCAGCTGTAGTTATCTGCAGTTCATCCAGAGTGATCATGGGCCTCTTGGCTGCATCTCTGATCAGTCCTCTCCTTGTTTGAGATGAAGGTTTGGAGGGACCGCCGGGTCTTGGTAGATTTGCAGTGGTCTGATAGTCCTTCCATTTCAATATAATTGCTTGCACAGTGCTCCTTGAGATGTTTAAAGCTTGGGAACTCTTTTTGTATCCAAATCCGGCTTTAAACTTCTCCACAACAGTATCTCGGACCTGCCTGGTGTGTTCCTTTGTCTTGATGTTCTCTCTGCGCTTTAAACAGAACCCTGAGACTATCAAAGAGCAGGTGCATTTATACGGAGATTTGATTACACACAGGTGCATTCTATTTATCATCATCAGTCATTTAGGACAACATTGGATCACTCAAAGATCCTCACTGAACCTCTGGAGTGAGTTTGCTGCACTGAAAGTAAAGGGGCCAAATAATATTGCATGCCCCACTTTTCAGTTTTTTATTTGTTAAAAAAGTTACAATTATCCAATAAGTCTCATTCCACTTCACAATTGTGTCCCACTTGTTGTTGATTCTTGAAAAAAAAATTGAATTTTATATCTTTATGTTTGAAGCCTGAAATGTGGCGAAATGTTGAAAGGTTAAAGGGGGCCGAATACTTTCGCAAGGCACTGTATAAGGCGCTCTGCATTATAAGGTGCACTGTGTTTTTTTGAGTAAATTTTAAGTTTTTAAGTGCGCCTAATAGTGCGGAAAATACGGTACTTACCTGTCGCAACCGTGGCTCAGGCAGCAGAGCAGTTCGAATCCAGCTCTGTCCGAGTCACGTGTCTTTGAGTCCTTGGGCAAGACACTTTACACACCTTGCCTCTAGTGCCACTCAAACTGGTTTATGCCTGGATACAAATGTTTGGTGGTGATCGGAGGGGCTGTCAGCCTGCCTTAGGGCAGCTGTGGTCACTAGTGTAGTTTACCACTAAAAGAGTGTGAATGAGTGTGTGAGCGCTGTGAGTACAGAATTCTATAGAAAAATACAATATAAATCCAATGCATTATTATTATTATTACCTACCTATGTCGTATGTCACTGATGCATTTTCTAGGGATGTTCGATACAACTTTTATCAGACCGATACCACTCTCTAGTAGTCACAATACCGATACCAAGTACCGATACCACTAGTCCTTTTCATTCATCAACCCCCTCCCCAAAAAAGTCACAATTAAAAAAAAAAAGTATATATCCCAATATAGCATTTCTCTTGAAAATTGTATGACATTAGTGGCAAGTTTCTATTCTTCTAATTTGTAATTTCCAGTTTCTGATTGTACAATGCCTTCAAAAGGGTGGCCGATGTTGGTATTGGCTGCTGTCGCGAGTACGATACCTTGAAATAATAATGTAACGCTGATACCTGGTGTGTGTACTGCCCATATTCTCATTGTTCGTCATTTATACGTTTTCTTCTCTCATGTAGGTGCTGATAGAAAGAGACTGGGTTTCATTTGGTCACAAGTTTTCTCACAGGTCTGTAACTGGTAAAAGTTAACAGCACATCAACAAAAGATTGTAAGCTATGATTACTGTTTTTATTAAATAAAATACAGAAAGTCAACACGTAATCTTTAAAAGGGAGGGTAAACTGAGGATGGTTCATTTTTCACGAGCAAGCCCAATTTTTTTTATCAAGAAAATGAAGCTAATGCATTGTATATTTTATCCATTCATTTTGGAGAAATAATGAAACAACGAATGCATTTAAAAACAACCGCTTTTAATGAGGAATAGGGCCACGCACCTCTCCCCTCCATGTCTTGATTGATGATGTCACAGAAGGAAGAGATCACAATTTCCCTGTTGGAAATCATTGTAAACACTATCGCTTAAAATGTACAAAAGCAGCTACCAATTGGCACCACAATTTACATGGGCATCTCTACTTTTGACTACTTCAACATATTAAAAGGATTAGCCTCTCCGTGGCTGATTTTAGAGAAATAAGCAGCCTCTCTGCAGCTGAAGTGTGCTGTCACATTTATTTCCTTTAACCATTCACCAACATACGCGAACACAACTCATTCCGCGAAGTTTTATGTAAGCAGAATTGTTCATACGTTGTTATATAGTCAATTGAAATTGAGAAAGGTTCATTTGAGTTACATTTACCCTGAAGTCCATGTATGAGGTACCAACTCCGTCACCTATCTGAGAAGGAGGCGCTTTAAACGGCCACACTCAGCTGAAGGGTCAGCCTCCTCGCTGGAAGTCTGATGCTCCCAATCTTTCCAACAAGACGAACTCCGGGCGTTGTGACGCGGTCCGAGTTGAGCCTCCTGGCTGAGTCGGGACCCGGCTGACACTTTTGTGTTCGTAGATTTCCATTTTCAGTTACTTGGTTTCTTTTCTTTAATTTTCTTGTCGATTGTATTCTGCAGTAGACTCAAGCTGTGTTCAAGGACCACTCACAAAGTCAGAAACCTCATTAATGGCACCAAGAAGCAATGACGAGTAGCGTGAGGACATTAAGTTAAAGTTAAGTTAAAGTCCCAATGATTGTCACACACACATCTAGTGCCAATGTTGAGGTCGCTTTCCCCAACATTGTCCATGCATCCAATGTTTAAATCGCTTGTCCTCAAACTGGCTAAAAACCTTACCAAAAACATTTACTGTGTGGTTCGCTGACAAATATTATATTCTCTTTACTACAAACCAGCGTATCTAAATTCATGCATCTGTTTTCTACCACATGTACTCATTTTGGTCATGTGGGAGCCCATAAGCCAATCACAGAGCACAATCAAACAAGCATTCACTCAAATATGAACACTTATGAACAATTTACAGTCTTCAGTAACCCAACATGCATGTTTTTAAAATGCGGACTTGGTAAACAAATTGTGATAAATAACTGGAACATCACTCAAATATTGGTGATCCCGTTGAGAGTCTCACATATTTCTTCGCTATCGAGTTTGCTACTGCATGTGCAGTGATACTGACCGGCAGAATAACATCCGGTTGTTCCCAAAGATGATCTTTTTTCTGAAATAATTTTACGTTTACGGACTTAAGTAACCTGGCTGGGTCATACCAAAGACTATAAAAATGGGACCCATTGCCTCCCTGCTTGGCACTCAGCATTAAGGGTTGGAATTGGGGGGTTAGATCACCAAATGATTCCAGAGCGTGGCGCCGCTGCTGCTCACTGCTCCCCTCTCCCCCAAGGGATGGATCAAAATCACACAGGGATGGGTCAAATGCAGAGGACAAATTTCACCACACCCAGATGCGTGTGTGACGATCATTGGGACTTTAAAAAAGTAAAAAATAAAAAAGTCCAATTTTGGGTGCGTATTATACATGGGTACAGGCTTTTTTCCAGCATTGATATGCCATTTTTAGGGTGCGTATTATACATCGGGGCGCATTATACATGGGGGAAAAAAACGGTAGTTGTTGTTTGTGTATTTTCCTCTCTTCGGCTTCTCCTCCAAAGATTATCATGAACAGGATAAACAAAATATGTAGAAAAGTCATGGATGGATGCTGATTAACAAAATATTTCTATTTATTTCTTCAGGTATGCCCACTTGGATGGCGATCCTAAAGAAGTGTCCCCGGTTATTGATCAGTTCTTGGAATGTGTGTGGCAGCTGTCTGAACAGTTTCCATGTGCCTTTGAGTTCAACGAGTGCTTCCTTATTGCGATACACACACACGTCTACTCCTGCCATTACGGGACATTCCTGGGCAACTGTCAAAAGGAACGCAAGGATATGAGGTATAAATGAAATGAATGAATCTAATGGACCAGTGGTGTCAAAAACCTTTTCAGGTACAAGACTGTAGTTTCAGGTGCTGAAGAAAGGCTCTCAACTCAAGTTTGCACGCTAGAGAGAATAAAATAAAATACCATTAAGAATATTACTGTTCGTTATGATTAGTATGGAAAGTATTCCATGTCCTTTAAATGGAGTCCAAGCACAAGCAGTGATGTGTACACAAAAACAAAATACTGAACTAAAAAGCTATGTTTTGTTAAATCATGCAAATAATTTAATCATAGGATTTATCTTTTAACCATCAGTAAAGACCTCAAAAGTGTCCACTGCAAATGTCATAGCAAAGACACAAAATATTACTGCGTGACTGATAATGTGGGGCAGGGTCATCCATAACAACATAACAATAACAATCCAATAAAACTTTTATTGCCGCTTGCTGAACTTAGTTTCACGTGGCTCTAAATGCCTGGACACTAGTTAATTTGTGATTGAGCTCTAAGCTTTGAGGGGATTTCTTTGAATCTAGTGATTATTATTCTGTCTAACACACATGAGATCCAAAGTCTGATCTCAAATCAGTTGTTCTACAATCATCACTATCCTACAGTTTTCCATTGATCTTCTAAATTTGTGGAGATAGTTGTCAGTGGTAATAATGTTTAATAAACTTATAGAAGGCATTTTTTGTTTTGCTGTAGTAATACCATGTACTGCATAAATTATGTAATAGCCCAAGGGTACATTTGGGTTCATGCGAATAACTGCTAATGTTGTGCGTATGTATCAGGCTTCATGAACGGAGTCATTCGGTGTGGCCCCAGCTATGGAAGGACAGAGCAGACTTTACCAATCCACTGTACAAGGCTGAACTGAGTCAATGTCAGGGTGTCCTGAGACCTAACACCACCCCCTACTGTTTTAAGTAAGTAATCGCAGTATGGACATTCAATACTATGGTGTTCCTTCGCTGTATCGCGGTTCAACTTTCGCCATCTCTGTTTTGCGGAATTTTTTGGGAGGCGTGTCAGCAAATGGAGTGCACTTATATAGTGCTTATATCGACAACATGGTGTTCAAAGCCCTTTACAAAGTCTCACATTCGCCCATTCATACCTGCACTGTGTTCTGACGCAGCATGTCTGTCCCTGTTAGGAAGAGCCGCTGCTACGGTGTGCACTGGCACGTTCTGTTGGGAAACTATGAACATTATTCAGATGTGCCGTTGAGTCAATCAGTCAAGCCGTATAAGCCAGATAGTAAACAGTTGCGTTCGGGCAGAGGGGAGTGCTCAGTCACCGATTGCAGTTCCAGGATGATGAAACGTCGACAAATAATCATTTTCCTTCCCCCCCTGATGTTTTTGTTAACATTTGTTTTAAAATAGGCTACCTTAACTGAAATCTAGCATCTTTAGCCAAAAGTGCAATCCGGTTTAATGCACGCCTTGTTGATGTTATTGTTCAAAGCAAAAGTAAATTGCTGCGACTACTTTCGCAGGGCAGTGCTTCTTCATCTGTGTAATAGAAGCGAGACGCACAGAAGAAGCTATCATAGAAGCAGCAGCAGCAAGCAAGATGAGCACCATAGCCACCAACCTTTGTTTTGCAAAGTAACAGTAACAACGAGAGTCTAGTCACAATCCACTAGTATTTGGCTGGAATGCACCACGAGATTAGAGTTAGGCCATTTTAGGATAAAAAAAAAAAAACTTAAATGCAATGTTGCGTTGTAGTCGGTCACTGCTAGAGGGGGCAGAGCAGGCTTCCTCTTACAGCCGGTTTTGTTTTTGTTGCCATCGTCTTCTTCGTTGACATTGTCGCCGACTTCTCTCTCGTGCGTCGGTTGAGCCACATGTCATATCTCGGTATGAACAGAGTGGCACCCACATGACTCAATTAGTATTTAGAAGTTGAATACGTCAGTGTGTGCCAAGCCTTAAATCAAGTCCACAAAAAAGAAATTAAACTGATTGCTGGGAATACAGGACCAGACGGTACGCCCAACCGATTGTGTGTGCGCAGATCTCTAGCACTGAAGCCGCTGTTCAGCTCAGCCGGATTGTCATTTTCAGTGGACAGCAAGTGGCAAAATGACTGCCCCCCTAAAGTGGATTAAATTGGGTTGATATTGCATCTTAATTCATATTCCATAAATGCACTATTAGTAATCAAAATACCAGTGAGTGGTGCACATAACAACATTGTAATTTTTTTTACACTTGATTTCCCCAATTTTCATTTACACCCTGGTGCATATTTTTGTGTTGCATGCTACAGAGAACCAAGTCAAAAATGTGTTTATGCAAGGGGAGATGTCAGAGTGTGCCTTGCTTAATGGCCACTTTGCATTAGCCAGTAATCAGAAAGATCAGCATCGCTTCCACTCGTTTAAATCTTTACATTTTGGTCCACAGCAGGACTCGTACTTCTGCCCTGTGTCTCTAAAGCCCAATTCCTGAAAGATGAGCTCCTGCTGACATCTTACTTTCTGTGTGTACTCTCTTTTTTTCCCCCTATTTAAGAATGTGGAAGGGACTTTACAACCATACGGAGCGGTCATCGCCTCCTTGCCAATCACCTGCAGACTTCCTGTCTGCTATGAGGGAGGAGTCCCTGCAGCTGGAAGAGGAATTGACCAATCACCAGGAGGTAGCACCAGGAGGAAACGTTCATCACCACCCGGGCTCCAGACAAGGCAGACGACACACAGAACAATCATGACACCACTACAAACCTTCTTCCCTAACCTTCCTTCCTTAGCATTGTTTAGCTAAATACAAACCTTCACAACAACATTGGCACTTTGATACATAACAGATCAATCAGTCAATGCTCTCCCATCTTTGTTTCAAAAAACTGTCTTAAAAAAGTGTCTTAGTGTTTTTCCTGAGGAATCTGATGAGTAAATAAAGAGGACTTTTTACTTTTCCTTTCTTATGCAGAGGATATCTGTGCTAACAGAGAAGCCAATAACCTTGGAGAAAGTAGTGGTTAAAAGGAGGACTCGGCACATTCAACAGAGACACTGTGGGCCGGACCCACCCACCACATACGCAATCCCAATCACCAGCCCCGCACAGGACCACAAGACCTTTGGACCAGCCGATCAAAACACCAAGGTGAAACCCCCCACTCTCATCCTGCCCCTAGGCCAGTCCGTCCTGGTCAAACATCTCAACGCGGACGACATCTCCAGCGACCTGGAATCAGGTGTGGCCGACCTCAGCAGTCGGTCTTCCAGTGGTGGGGAGGAGGGCAAGGACCCTGAGACGGACAAGGTAGCCTTCACTACAGCCTGACTTATAATTAACAAATAATTGGAGTCGAAGTCTGTTCGCATTGTTTCATTTTAAATGCTTTTTGTTGTTCTTCACAGATGTTTTTTGTCACACATTATTTAAGATGAGAGAGCCTCTTTTCTTTTTTTTTAAATATAAACAAAATCTGAGCGCTCATTTGCTGTATTTTTAATTAAAGAACCGCACTTGTACAATGGGGTTGTTATACATTTCATGCAAGGTAATTGCAATATTGCTCAATACAAACCTAGCGAGAGTTTATTTACATTACGATTATGAAGTGGCTGCTGCATTACAAGTTCATTCAATTTGGCTTTTTGACAAAGAAACTGTTGGTTCTGTAATCATGTCGGTCATAAGATGTAACGGCTATCTATTTTGGGAAATAAGAGTTGCTTCAAGAAAAATCTTGCTTCAAGAGAAATAATGGTTATGGTACTCATCATCTAAGCAACTCAGAAAGAGAAATTAGTGTCAAACGTTTGTCATGTAGTATTAACATTGAAAAGCCAATGTGGAACGGTTTGGTTTTAAACTGCTATTTTACTGGATTATAGAACCCCTAGGAATCACTTTGTCAATGAACTAGAAGGGATGGATGGACTTAATAAAGGAAGAACTAAATGTGAACATTCTTTGTATCAACAGCTGATCATAACTTCTTTCCCTCCATGTCATTTTGTGCAATATAATTTATTAATGTTTGCGTGCTCAAATTGTAATGTGATTTAGCAGTTGAGTGCATCACTGTTTATTTAAACCAGTGGTTCTTAACCGCGGGTGCTCGCACCGCCTAGGGGTGCGAGAATGCTTCCTAGGGGGTGCGAGGATACCCTGGGGGAAATCTACAATTTTTCGGGGATAATAGGTAACTGAAAAAAGTGAAAAATTCTGGAAATCAAGAAGTCATTGTGTTAATTGGCATTAGGGATAATACTAATTAAGCCTTATAGCTGTAAAGTAAACCAATTATTATTATAATAATTATTTAGGGTTAGGGGTGCGAGAACTGGTTGGTGAATTGAATAGTGTGCAAACAAAGAAAAATCTTAAGAACCACTGATTTAAACTATACTGTCTTCTGTCGTCTGTGTCCCCATTCTTGAATTTAGAGCTGTACCTGTCAACCTGGTTAATGTATGCCAAGTTGAGCATTCTAAGACTTGACTCTGTTTTATGTTGTTGTTTTTTACTAATGAGGGACAACTATTGTTTGGCTGCAGGTGAGCAAGTTGCTTTACTGTGGGTGGTTAGGCTGTATGAAAAGCATTGCGCACAACCCCTAACGAATGCTCAGTAGCAGTACAAAGCTGGTGGTGTAAAGAGGACCAACTTTCAAGCAGAAATCTGGACTGGGGGATAGAACCAAAAGAGGCAATATATACAGGCCACACAATTGAGCCTAATATAAAATATTTCAGAATATTGTCAAAACATTTATTTGGGGGGTGGGGGGTGATATATTACAGCAAAATAAATTCCAATTGTGTAAAGACAGTGTGGTGAATGGTCTTTGTTCTTTCGCTGGTCTCCAAAAAAACACTCGGTGGACGATGGCTGATTGGGAAAATATTTATTCAACCAATGCCAGAGTGATGTCTCTCCAAAAGTTAGAGTGGCCCCAAGAGCAAAGATGTTTCAGCTCTCGACGGCACAGATGTTCGCCCCAAAAAAGCCCTCGCGCTTCTTGCTCTTGCGCCCCCCCCTCTATCTGTTCTCCCCCATCATTTGTACCTCGTAAGACAACAGCTGCGGTCACTCTAGTAGTTACTTCCGATGCCCTTAAAAGGGCATGGACAAAGGTCTTCTTGGTCACGGACGAATGGCCCGTCCATATTCTAAGTACCTACACATTACTGAAACTAGAGCTTCTCTGTACCCCAAAAATAGCTTAGGGTCTTCTCACTGCTACAAGGTTGCCATTTAAGGTGACATACAGTGACGCATAGAATCCAAAATTTACCTCAACAGAAATAGTGCAAATCCAATTTTCTTTATACACCACTATTACACTGTTGCCTGAGGTGTGTATAACTTTTCTGCATTTATGCTAAATCAATAAAACACTTTTTCAGGTGGCAATACTCCTGGTCTGACATACTATCCGGAACACAAATGTGAAAGATTATACTTATATCTTATATCCACTTTTTTGGAATGATACAGTTTGCAACAACAAAGGCAATTGCTACACAATATTTTATATATTGTGATATATTGTTTTTTCTAAAAATAAATCTAAAGGTAACTCTAAATAAACGACAGATGTAAAGGAGAGGATCCGGACACTTCAAAATAAAATATTTATCAGCCTTGGCTAATGGATAAATCGTAATTGCTCAAAGTTTCTTTTATTTGTGAAACCCAGCTAAAGGTGGCTTATGGTTCGAGATCACTTGTATAACGTGTGGTGCACATTGGTAGGCTAACTTATTGGACAGTTTTAGGCTAAACACTACGACTGCTACTGCACAAGTGTAATTTGACTTTACCAGACACATCATCATTTTTCTCCCATAATTGGGTATTAAACTTTTCATGTAAGGTTAATTGACTGCAAAATTGGTAAGAAAATGGGTGTGACTGGCTATATGTGCTCTTCCAGGAATTGGCTGAAAACAGTTCTGACTGGCTATGTGCTCTGCCTGGAATTGGCTGCAAACAGTTCAGACTGTAGCTGCTTCATACCCAAAGAAAAGGACCGAATTGCTGATTAAAAACTACATCAGTGACACAGAATGAATCAGTAAAAATAGGTTCAGTGTCAAACTCCACCATAGGTAGGCAAAATCGCCTCTTTAGACACATTAGAGAAAAATAACGATGATTGTGAGGGTCAGTGTCATCAGATTTATTTCATTACAACTGTACCACAAAATACAGCAAATGACAGTTGTAAGTACACAATTACAGTATGGAATGCATTGCACAAGCAGCTGTAATTTCTTTGTTGGCTTGCACAACTTTGACCTTTTGTTTAGACATCATTTTTAATTATAAGATCTTGTGTGAGAGTTGGTACTGGTCCCATATACAGATTGGGACTCCTGGGATGGCATCTTACTTTTCTTTACTCTCTTTGAGGCACTCAGTGCCGGTTACTCATTGTGTCTTTTTGTTCTGGAACTTGCAACTGAAAAATCCTTCAACTCACTTTGTTTACGCAGACATGATTGAGTCATTAGCTAAAGGATAGAAGGTGGTGGTTCGATTCCACAATGAATATGGCCATTTATGCTGAGATTGTACTTTCCCTGAGCAGTGATGGTGTTAATAAAACAATGATGAAAATTCCTTATTAGGTTGCACATTATTCATCATTTATTCCCAAAAGGCTAGCTGTAAATCATGAATTATCACCAAATGTTGGCGATGACAGTCACAATTTCAAATGCTTGGATACTTTCCTCATCATTTCAAGTCATCACCATTCAAATGATCCATCAACAAAACCTGGTCAGGTTACGCACAAAGTTAGAGCCTCCACAACCTTTGCAACTTCTTAATTAAGTCTTTTTTCCATCCTTAACATGCAGTAGATGTACTACTCCGATGAAAAGAAAAGCTGCTGGCAAAGTTTTTGTGTTTCATCTGGACAGGTGACCTCATGACCAATAGTGCGAGGGTCACAGTAGATCTCATAGTCATTTCCTCCCTAAAGCAAAACAAAGAAATACACACAGACAAACACACGCGCGCACGCACATAAAAATGAATCGTTAAAACCATATTTTCTTCAAACCCTGCCTCCACAAACTTCTGCACACACACAATCAATAAAAAGTAACGTTGGTTTTCCTGATACTATTAACACAAAAATCCCAAACGCATTGCTTTGGGGAGGTTGTGTTACACTTTGTGACTTGTGTGTAACTTGTTCCAATGTGTCATCAGAAGAAATCTCCAACATAAGGTCCAAGGCCACCCTTTGGAGTGAATTCACCTATTCATTCTATCTTCAATTAATTTCTGAAAACCTCACCTATTAAGTAATAGTTTTTTGGGCCAGCCAGTTTGGCACCATCATTGCAGCATTGTGTTGCAAAGAAACTACAGTATGTTGAATGTTGAGGAGCTTCATTCGGACAATATTTGTGCAAGGTACTCAAGGCGCTAACACCATGACCTCATTCACTGTTGTATTCAAAAGATCCATTTTATTCCTAGACCTAATGAGGCTTTGCAACTCCCTGTATGAACCGCTGTGTCGTATCCATGGTAAAAGTTTGTGTGAGTCCACTTTCTATGATAGCTGCAAACTACATTACAATCCTTCTTCCTATTGATGTAGCGGGGGTAGAAGGATAACAGAAAAGTGTTTGGCAACAACATACAGACAACATACAGATGCATGCAGTATTGCTTTCTGAACTCTGGTTCTTGGTGCAACTGAAAACAGCATAACAAGGTTGCAAGACATTTTAAAAGGAAATGAAACATTCAAACATACTGCTGCTGGAAACAAAAGCTGCTCTAACCAATGATTGACCGTTCCTTCCAGTTTCGTACAGGAAGTCACGCCCACAATTGTTTCTACGTCAGAGGAATAAGATGGATATAGCTCTGGAACTAGGGATTGATCCCACTACCTATGAGGTGAAAGCTGGCCAACTCAATCACCTGAACCACACCCCAATAGTGCTCAAAAGTCCCAGATGGAAACAAGTGGATGTAAAGGCCTTGTGTTTGAAAAGGCGATCACTTGGCTATCAACAGGATTAGGTTTATACATGCAAGTCGAAGTATAAGACCTTTTCAATTTCACTAATTCTGCATTTTAATGGTGATCAATCAGCTTGTGGACAAGAACTGCAGTTTGCTCACAAACTAAAAGATTCATATTCAATATAATTAAAGGAATAATTAATATTAATAATTATACAAATGTCTTACATTTCCAAAGTTGTGCTATACATCAAGACAGAATACAAATAGAGCATACTCACAGGTTTCGTTTTGTCACCAAAGAAGTGAATGGTTGAGTAGTTGTCCTTTTCAATGAGCCCCAGGCAGTATCTTTTATCCCAACCGTCGGGGAACACGTCAAAGCTGATCTGTCCTCCTGCAGAGAAATCAAGTGTCAAACACGAGAGGACGTGTCACCTTCTAAACGGAGCTGACTCACCGATTGAAAAAGACAACCCTTTTCCTTTAAACTGCTCCTTTAAAATAGACACAAACTTCTCCCGGATTTTTTCTCTCTGTTGGGGCCCGAAAACACACACGTTTTATGCTTCTTACATTACTTCAAAAGTCGCTGCACACACTTCATACGGGAGTAATTATCCCCTTCTGAACACCGAAATCTGCATAAAAATGTTGATATGCACGTGGACGTCACATTTCTGACTGTTGGTGTCTTTGTGCCACTCAAGAGCAGAGGCTAGGCATAATTACTAGGGGTGTAAATCGCGGGTTTTGTCACGATACGATATCATATCGATACAAAGAACCGCAATACGATATTTGCCGATATCTTAAAGCCTGCTGTGATTCATTCACGATACATCACGATATAGTGCTCTACGATGGATATAGAACAATATCCTGATTTACAACAATTCATACGCAAAATCAACAAGATACTGCAAACTCTTTATTTAGGAAATTACAAAGTGCTTCCAAACAAATGACTTGAAGCCCAAAGGAGAGCGAGTTTCCTCGTCTTCTTGGACACTAGCCATAGCACCAGCCTAGGAGCCGCGTAGTTGTCGGCTCCCCTTTCACGTGCCTGCTCTGCTCACAACACGCCGCGCACTGCTCCCGGAAAGAGGAAGCAAGCAACAATGAACTGGATTTCAAAATAAAGTCGCGTCTAATGTCCAAGGTCAAAAACGGGCGATATAGATCGATGTTTACGTTTAGCATCGATGCCAACAAATCGTAGAGCATTATATTGATTAATCGATGTGTATCGATGAATCGTTACACCTCTATTGATTAATGATTAACTAATGATTAACGACAACTCAAATAATAGTTAACATAACATGTCGTCGTCCCCCCCTCAAGACATTGCCACTTTATTGTGGTCAGGGGGTTTGCGTGCCTCAGTGACCCTAAGAGCAACCCAAACTGGACAGGTCTTACTGTAGAGGGCTGACAGTGCAATCCACTTCTACAGGTTGAGATCTGGGCACACAGCTAACAACTGCCGTGATGAAAACACAAACAGTGATAAAAATGTGTAAAAATAAAAAAAATACCGTATTTTCCGCACTATTAGGCGCACCTAAAAAGTTCGCCTTATAATGCAGAGCGCCTTATATATGGATCAATTGATGAATTTGTTGATCCATACTGGTTGTACACAGTGCTCTGCCAAAATGTTTCAGTGCGTTTTTAGTACGACTAGTAAATTACAAGGTCGCATCGCTTCCCAACATTACGGCAACTGTAGTCAGGGGGCGTCACCGAATAGCTGTTGTACCCGCGAGGCTATTTCATTTCAAAATAGGCTGCTCCGTTAATGTTTTGAGTAAATTTACGGATTGATATGGAAGGAAAACATAGGTAAGCAGTACCAATGTGTTAGATCGAACTTTAGTCAGTTCCGATCATTTTATAGGAGATCGTTTGAGAAACGCGATTGTCTACACTTTGCTGAGGCTCATGGGAGATTGCGAGCTGAGGCTCATGGGAATCTGCGGATGGCTAATGCTATAACAATAGCTGCTATACGCATCAGGCTATTTCATGTCAAAATAGGCTGCTCTGTTAATGTTTCGAGTAAATCTACAGATCGATATGGAAGGGAAACATAGGTAAGTAGTACCAATGCGTTAGATCAAACTTTAGTCAGTTCCGAACATTTTATAGGAGATCGTTTGAGAAACGCGATTGTTTACAGAGGACTCGTTGGTTATTGGCTAGTGGATGCATACCGCAACCCTAGTCAACCTCAGTTTGTTGCAGTATAGCTTCTATTTTATGCGCCTTATAATCCGGTGCGCCTTATATATGGACAAAGCTTTAAAATGGGCCGTTCATTGAAGGTGCGCTTTATAGTGCGGAAAATATGGTACATGCCCCCTTCACATTTTTGACTGCCCCCTCTTATGCGCATTCCTAGAACCGGCCCTGGATTATCCTCTCAGCTATTCCATCGACTCAACAATTGACCCAAGACCCTTTCCGCGTCATCCCAAATCCCAATCACTACCAGTCCCAAACCTAGATAAAAAACAGTGGGCGAGAAGGATGTAACCGGCAGCCTGATGATTTCTCTGTGGCCGATCGACCAACAGACAGACAGACAGACAAATATTATATAATGTATTCTCCCTGTGAGTGCCTGTGTGCTTGCTACCTGGTCCAGCTCAAAAAACTCTTTGCGTTCCTCCACACTACAGCTGCGTCCAATTGGGGAGACGTTCAACATTCCGTTCCGAAATTCAATGAATGTACCCCTGCCAGAAAAACAACAAGTAGAAAATACACACAAAACAACAACAAATTTGAAATGGTTTTCAACCACACTTTGACATAAAACATACGAAAGAAACTGATATTGGTAAGAAGAGTGAAATGATAATACCTCTTCTTGGGAAGTTTGATCTTGGACAAGTAGTTGAGACAGAAATTAATGAACTCTTGTAGTAGCTCTTCTCCCATGTGGGCTTGGATGGACTGATGATAAGCAGCACATAAATAGAAAAATGCTGACAATCAGAACACCTCAGCATCAATACGCAGTAGAATGATCAGTCTAGGAAAGACCATGTCTTACCTGAATAGATAGTAACTGCCCCTCCTTATAGGCCACAAGACCATTCTCTGCAAATACATAGTCCACTTTCTGGATCACTGTTTGCAGACATCAGAAAGTAGGATAAGCATGATTAAAATTAGAGTCGGACTATAAATCACACATCCCAATACACTATGATGCAGTGCGACCTACTGCAAATTGCAGTATTGCATACCAGGGCTGTGGACTCGGACTCTGTCAATTTTGCCGGACTCGGACTCTGTGCTGATTTTGACCGAGTCCACCGAGTCCGACAATAAAAAAAATAAACATTTGTGTTTATTTTTTCGTGCGTATTTGCTTCGCAATATGGTTTTTGGTCAAACGCGCATGCGCGTGAGGGGAAATCCCGCAAAGGAGGAGGGGACAAACAGAGCGATTGGTTTTGCTGGCTTTTTAATGAATGGCGACTGTGACTACGGGGCCCATTAGGTCCAGAAAAGCTGACAAGACGCTTGCCAAAATGGCAAGGAAAAAATGCACAGCTAAACGAATATATGACGATGAACACAGGACGTTTTTAACAGAGTTAAAGTTGTTTTTTGTTGAACGCTATGGCAAGCCATTCTGCCTGATATGTCGGACGTCATTGGCGCATTTAAAAGCTTCAAATGGTCAGTGCCACTTCAGCTCACTTCATGCCAATATCGACAAGGACTTTGCAAAAGGGACTGAATTTTGCAAGCACAAGTTCGGAGACTTTGAAAAGTCAGGCAGAAAAATAGGTACAGTTTTTCAAAAAAATTACAAAGCACTCAGAAACTGTCACACTTGAATTGTTTCAACTGGCTTGGAACATTGCACGGGCTAAGAAGCCATACAATGAAGTGGAGTTTGTTAAAATATGCCTCAGTGACGTAATTGAATTTTATTTTCATCATGCTGCTGAGAATGCGCGTAGGAATACTGTCCACAGCCCTGCTTGCTTGTTATGGAGACAAATTTAGTTGTTGCGTGCGCGCACGCGTGCGTGTGTGCACGTACAAGACCCACAATGCCCCGCGCGCAGCCAAGATGGAAGAACCCTGGAGCAGCGAGAGAACAATGTTTAGCCTCTAGATTTGGGGGGGAAATGGAGCGTAAGTTACGATCAATGCGGTCACGTTGAGTTGCACTTAGGCTAATGTTTACATTATGTACCAATGTCAAGGACGATTATGTCACCCAGCTTATATCATTGATGTGTTTCGATAGTTGTGGGGTCGTCACTAACTATTTGTGTTTAGATAAATGTCTGAGCTATAATTGTGTAATTAATGATTAAAACTTGAAAGTATCTGTTTATTGTATTTGTTTATATGTTTAATAAAGACAAAGCCATCACAAAACTGTTGTAATTATTTAGATTTTGATCTAAATTAGCCTTGAATAAAGACTAAGCAGTCACATGAATTAACAGAAAAAATGGACAGCCGGACTCGGACTCATGGTCAAGAGGCCGGACTCGGACTCGGTGCAAAAATCCGACCGAGTCCACAGCCCTGTTGCATATGCACCCACACACACGCAAACGCGCGCGCACAGACGCAGGGATTTTTTTCTTTCTCAAGTCAGAATCTATGATGATATGATATGATAATTTCATTCAACTTTGTTAGTAGTAATAATGTTGTGGGCAGCAGGGATGTATGTCTGAAAGACAAAGTTCACAGACAATCTTTATTGAGAGTTCAGGTTTGTTTGTCTCACCATCATTTCCCAGTTGCTCTTTGATTTTGCTGAGGTCCGAACCCCCCACCACGCCGACACGAACCCTCGTCTTCAATTTCTCAATAAACGCAGCTATTTCCTCAGTTACAGGCTAAAAGCACACAAGTGACATAACAGCAGAAATATAAATAGCAGCAATAAAATTACAAAGCTACGGCACAGAACAATCACTATAGACATTTTATTCACAATATTTTACAAAAGGTTCTAAAAGGTAATGTATATAATTCAAAGAAATAAACTTCAACTTCAAAAGCCTGCTGTCATAGTTGTTCCTTCGTATGTGTTTTCCATCTTTAAACAAAATTTTAACGTTCATTGAGGTTGAAAACACAAGGCTTTTAAGGCTTTAAGCCAGTGGTTCTTAACCTTTTTCCTTGTTCGCACCCCATTCAATTCACCAACCAGTTCTTGCATCACTAACCCTAAATAATAATTATTATAATAATTGGTTTACTTTACAGCCATAAGGCCTAATTAGCATTATCCCTAATGCCAATTAACACAATGACTTCTTGATTTCCAGAGTTTTTCACTTTTTTCGGTTACCCCACCATTATCCCCGAAAAATTGTAAATTCCCCCCAGGGTATCCTCGCACCCCCTAGGAAGCATTCTCGCACCACCCCCGGTTAAGAACCACTGCTTTAAGCGATCAAACAAATGAATGCAGTTGGGGTGAGCTGCACACTGACAAATGGCATTGGCAGGACACCCACCTCCACTTACGGCACCCCGAGCGCTAGAAACCTGACCAATGCATCAGTGTCACCAATTCAGTGTGTTTGCTACAGATAGATTTCATTAATTAATAACAGTAACATAATTAAAAGCAATTTGAGCAAGATTTTATTTCAGTTTTGTGTATTCAACTGACAGTCCCTTTGCAGTTATCAGTACCCGAGAATTAACACAGTTTCCAAACCTGGTCTCGTACTTGACAGACATGTTTTAATTACAAGGGAACTTAATGGTAACACTTCAAAGTCTTAGATTTCAGGAGGCTTTCATGTTTAACTACGCAATTACATGTTTTGAATTAAAACTTACTCTGTGATAGTCTTGGCTGGTCTGTACATGATACACGCAAAATGACTGAATGAGATAATGTGGCCATTTACTGCCTGTGAAATCAGTGGCAATCAGTGACATGTATGCAGGTGATGCTATGATTACCAAGTCATGTTATTTTAGAGCAATGAATCGCGGCCACAGTGTAGTGAGATATAATGAGCAAAGAAAATTATTTGAGGATAAGAATATTATTCAGTACTTTGAAAAATATATTTCTCCAGCTATCTGTGCCAATGATTTCAAGTGACTGGCACAACACTTACAATTAATAGCTTTCATTAAATGACAGGAGGCAGTACCTTTCGAGAGACCCCTCTCAAGACCAGGACCAATATCAAGAACTGCAACGTTTGAAGGTACAATAAACCAATCTATCAACCTGTTGCCATTTATACCAAGTCATGGCTTCCTGCAAATACATCAACCTTGAGTAAGTCAGCTTGTGAGTAAATTGCGACCAGATAATAATTAGTTCAGTAGTCTGCTTCAGTTGTGTGCTCTTTTCTTTTCTGACTCAACTTTAATATCCGAAGTGGAGGCTCCATAACCGCAGTTCCATTCCTTAAATCAAAACAACTACGTACTTATTTACATGGCAAGAGTCACAACCAACGAGTGATGACTGACAGCGTTGCACTATTGTTAGCTTTGTACGACCGATGCCTCTCGAGAAAGAGCACCGTGGAGCTCGGCCCAGGACTACACTTACTTAAGAATACGCTCACTCAACTGATAAATTTTCTACCTGTCTGGCGGCTGTCAAGGTGCCATCAACATCAAATAAGCAAAGCGTGTTGGAGTCCATTGAACCTTCCCCCATCTTGTCTCACAGTTTGTTTCGTACTCTTTCCTGTGTGCAAGTAGCACGCTACTGCCACCTACCTGACTGGAGAGTGGGTCTGCTGATGTAATTTTGTGTACTAGATTTTACCACTGATTCACATTATTAGTTAGGTTTCCACTGTTTCGAATTTTTAAGCGCATTTAGTGAAAATGCAGAACACTGTCAGGTTTATTTTTGCAAATTTTGAAAATTCAAATAAAAGTAGATGGATAAAAACCAATTGTTTACCTGCATTATACAGATTAGAAAGTTATTTCTTCTGTCAATACTTTCCCATTAAAGTATTGCAATTTCTCATTTTTACGTATTTTAGATCATTCATGTTTGTTAATTTCAACAGTTAATAGTCTTAATTCTTCCTCCAGTTTCCTTGATACAACTTTCAAATGAGTCATTTGTCCAGTTTACTGAGGAGATAGAGAGGGTAGATATCTGTACATGCACAGCTTTGATTTGCGAACTGTTCCTCCAGTTTCCTTGATACAACTTTCAAATGAGTAATTTGCCCGGTTCACTGAGGAGATAGAGAGGGTACATATCTGTGCATGCACAGTTTTGATTTGCGAACTGGCAGTGGATGAGATACGTATACTAACAGGACGGTTTAACAGCCACCATCATATATCAGTAGTAGCAGGCCTATTAGCCTCGCTGACGTGTTTACGTGGCAGCCATTTTGGCGGGGGCGTCATTTCCATACAAGTCCTGCTCTGACACTGCCTGTGTCCGAATGGCCACGCTTATCTCCTTAATCTAGGGGTCACCAATTCCGATCCTTGGGGTCTGGCCCACATTTTTTATTCCCTGGTGGAGCACACCTTATTCAAATGATCAGATAATCAGCAATGTCTGCAGAATTTGGATAACAATGATGATCATTTCAATCAAGTGTGTTGCAGGAGAAAGACATAATATATAAGATGCATGATCTCGAATCCCAAGAACAAGAATTGTGGCCCCTGCGGTTTTTTTTTTTCCTCGGTATGGCGCCGTAAGTGGCTGCCTCCCAGCAGTGTTCTCTCTTTTCCTCTTTATTTCTTTCTTTTCTCCTTTTTCTTTCTGTCTTTTTGTCCATTCGGCGATGCTGGTGCCTTCTACCGCACCTCGGTATCTCTTCGGATCGGATATTTTTGTATTATTATTTTTTTTCTTCCTGGAACCGGGATCATCGGTCGAGACCGGCGTAACTCTACGGCGGCTTCCTGCTTATCCGGCCAGTGATGACCGGGTCCCTCGCCTTGGCCTTGCAACCGCAACCCCTGTGGGGACTCCGCTCCCTCGTGCTCGTCGGAACCAACGACTTTCGCCATGCTAGCCCCGTGGTGACCATCTGCACGTGCACCCGACTGGGTGCCCAGGACGCTGCTCACACGTTTGCCTGCTTTGTGATGTTTTTCACCGATTCACGACCACGGTCCATTGGGTGCCGTTGAACTGGACTGCCCCTACACCTGTCTATGGACCCCGTGGAGGCTATTTAGTGTGTTTTGGGATGTTCTCTTGTATTGAGGGGTGCTGGTTGCCCACAGTTATTTTTTTTCCTTTGTCTTTTAGCTTTGTTTTGCTTTGATGGCTTTTATCTTGAGCACTTTCTGGCTTTCTTTGTGGCGCCGTTGTGTGGCAGCCTTATGAGAGCCTATTGAGTTGCGCTCATGCTATCTGTGTGTCTTTTGTATACCCACTCTGTGGTATGAATACTGCTGGGGCCTGAATTTCCCCACCCCTGGGGATCAATAAATATTCAATCAATCAATCAATCAATCAACCCCTCAATCATTTTATAGTGCTGCACTATATGGAGCACTAAAAAGTAGTTCCTACATTCTGTTCAGCAATTTCAACAGCCAGTTCACTACTTTTCTCCTCGCTACATATCACGGGACCACCGTATTTGTCATGACGAAGGGACGCATCTATCTAGCTCTCTGACTTTTTATTGTAAATACAAAATACATTTTAAACTGCATTTCATTTGTTGTATATATTTTCAATTAAATGAAAATAATTAGTTTTGTTGTGTTTAGTCATTGTTTTGCTTTGATATTCGTGCTTGCGCCATGTTGTCCTGCTCGGAATGCATTCTGGTCTATATTCAACTTGAGTGAAAATGTTTAGTAGTGTTCCATTTTGTAATTTATGGAAACTTAATAAAATATTGCTCGGCTAGCAACTGTTTAAACGTAACTTTAACTTTTCTTATTTGTTGTAATTTAATTTCCTTGCTCTTTTGGCATGACGCAAACACAAAACAAAAGAAAATCAAATGAAAAAAATGCGACCCCAATAGTCTAAACATGGTATTCTGATTAATATAACATTTTTGAAATATGAGTTTAGCAGAAAAATCTATATGTTTTTATCCATCTCAGGGGGTGGCCAATTTGACACTGTCAACTGAAAATCAAAAGTCAAAGTCAAAGTCAGCTTTATTGTCAATCCCTTCACATGTCAAGACACCGAAATTACGTTTTCTCTATCCCACGGTGACGAGACATATTACCCGATAGACATACAAGTAAACGACACAACATAAAAACAAGAAGGCACAAACAATAAATAATAACAGTGATGAATAAATAATAAATAAACAGATAACACAATAAATAAGAGGAGCAAAACGGAGCCAGTGTGCATACAGCAGACAGTAAGCATAGCGCAAAAGTACAGGACGCTACGCAGAAAGGGGAAGCGAGTTCAGGATCCTAACAGCCTGGAGTATGAAGCTGTTGGTGAGTCTGGTGGTGCGGGAGCGCAAATAATATCATAGTTAGGTCATTACCTCAGGCTGAGGTAATGACCAATCACTGCTAAGCTTCAGAAAATATATGAGCTGTGATTGGTTGTTACCAAAGCTATTTTGTCACTCATCTTGCCATTTTGCCACTTGCACTTGTCATGTCTTCCACTATAACTAGTCTATCAACACTGTAACAGTCTAGAGCTCTAGACTTTGCTTTGGCATACAATGATTTGTAGGTTAGGATAGGTTATTACAGGAATTTTAGTAGAACAACAGGTTCATCATACAAAACTCTCTCTTTATCTCTCCCCTCCATCCATCCATCCATCCATCCATCCATCCATCCATCCATCCATCCATCCATCCATCCATCCGTCCGTTCGTCCGTCCGTCTGTCCACCCATCCAGCAAGAGACGTTAAATATGGCGTACGTATTTGTATTTCATTATTAGCATCGACTGTATTTTCCATGACCGTATTGCTACAGTTTGGTGGCAATTGCCTGCCAATGTAGCTGTTGTATGGAAAGCACTCCAGTTATTTTTTCATATCCAAAAAAGAGATGCTGAAAACGAAACGAAGAGTAACAACTGAAGTTGGAAGCCCCAGGCCCACACTACCATTGTGGGTTTTTGTTTTGTTTGAACAAAGAGTCTTTCGCGCCATGTGTTTAAAACCCGCAACTGACCAATCACTATTCAGATGAGACATATGCACATGATGTTTTCGCTCTTAGTATTGTGACCAATCAAAGATCACCTTTCTTTCTCGTCCTCTGGTTTCAAATTGGAACAATCAGATTTGACCAATCCGCGGGCTGGTGGGGAGGAGTTCTCCAAGTACTTCAAGGCAAGTTAGTGTGGCGTCGCAGACCGTGACAAAACCTCAACGCTTTGTGCTGTCTTTAGTCCGCCACAGATTGTCTAAACTGGTAACCGGTAAGTGGCCATGGTTTTCTTCATTTTTATGTCCATTATTTTGTGTTGGCTCATGTAAGCCGTTTGTTAACCGTTATCAGAAGTACGCCATGTTCCCGTTTTTGTTTCGATGGATATCTTGTACCAACGAACGGTTAAAGAAATGTTTAACCGCCCGTCACTATTTTTTAAGTGTTAAATTTTTTATAAGGATTTAGACTTTATTTTCCACAAGTACATTTGTTAGTAAGAAGCGAACTACGCAGACCGTCTGCTTCATGGTAAACAACTGCAGCTCAAACGCCATTTGGTTAACAGCTTTGCACGATGGCCGCGCGTGCAACTTTCGAAAGTAACTGTCTCGAAGGACCCTGTTTCTGTTCGGCTTCTCGCCATATTTATATTCAACGTTTAACGAACCGAATTACGTTGTGTGAAGGCCTGTAAGGAGTTCCTCAAGCACTTTATTAAGTTTTTGCGTAGTTAACTTTAGGCGGGAAGATACAAAATGGAGTCGCGTCTTTTTGTCCCTTCGACGCAGAAAGCCGATTAAGGCCATGAAGCATCTTTCAGAGTTTGCGGCCTATTTACTTGTATGGCTACATTGTTAAATACGATTAACATGCCACTCATTGACTTAATTTCACCATAAAGCGCCCTCCCACATAATGTTCGTTTTTTATGCTAAGACTCAGTTAATAGTTTTTTAACGTTCTCTTTACGGTCAAATTTTACTGTTTTTCTCAAAGTTCGTCTACTGTCCATTGTCTTTAGATAAAAAGTAGCCATGGCAAAGGATCCAAACAAGCCCAGAGGCAAAACTTCATCCTATGCTTTCTTTGTGGCGACCTGCCGTGAGGAGCATAAAAAGAAGCACCCAGGAACCAGTGTTGGATTTGCAGAGTTTTCTAAGAAGTGCTCTGAAAGGTGGAAGGTAATTCACTGCCGGCTAACCACATAATAAAGTGCTAGATTGGGTATTTGGGTTGTAATTTCTCATGGAACCTACATTTAACATTAATATTAGTTTGCTGAAGTGTTTAGTTCTCTAGAGAATAAATGTATAAAACTTGTTCAGCCCATGACTCCATATTGTGTTGTGTGTGTGTGTGTGTGTGTGTGTAGACCATGTCTGGCAAGGAAAAGCAGAAGTTTGAAGAGCTGGCTAAGAATGACAAGGTCCGGTATGACAGAGAGATGAAAGGTTATGTCCCCCCGAAAGGTGCGAAAAAAGGAAAGAAGAAGAAGGACCCTAATGCCCCCAAAAGGCCTCCGTAAGTTAAAAATAAAAAATAAAGTAACCCATTTTGGTATTAATGTTATTTTTTTTCTAGATCTGCCTTCTTCGTCTTCTGCTCGGACCACCGACCCAGGATCAAGGGGGAGAACCCTGGCATCTCAATTGGTGACATTGCCAAGAAGCTTGGAGAGCTGTGGTCCACACAGAATGCTAAAGACAAGGCTCCATATGAGGCTAAAGCTGCTAAATTGAAGGAGAAATATGAGAAGGTGTGGCATTTAATTGACCACTTTTGAACAATGTACCACCTAAACTTAACATATCACTTAAACATATCATTTCCAGGATGTTGCTGCTTACAGAGCAACAGGCGGCTCAGGGAAAACTGACGCTGGCAAGAAGAGTGGCCCAGGTAGGCCCAAAAAAGCCCAACCAGTTGACGATGATGACGATGATGATGATGAAGAGGAAGATGACGAAGATGATGATGACGATGAAGATGATTAAGCAAGTGGTTATGCATATGATGTTTGCAATGCATTAAGCTAAGTTTTTTTGTGTGGGTGTTCAAACCGTATAGCCTGCTGTCCCTGTTGATCACCTTTGAGTGATCAGACCTGTTATTATTCCTTGTCAAATTCAGGGATTTAGACCCCTCTTCAATTAGTCCCCATAATTATTTCTTTAGATCCTTGTTACTATATTAAAAGGGCCAAATTCAGGTTTATTGTACCACACTAATAGACTTGCCCAGCTCGGTGGCCACTGGACAGCAAGGTTTTAAAGAAATAGTTTGCTTCTCAAAGCACTGCTTAGGATTGTTTAGTGGTGCTGTTTGTTCACTGTCATTTTATTCAGACTTATAGTTTGACTTAAAAAAAAAAAGCAGCATTTTAATGTTAAAACCTTTGTGTAGAACTGATTTTTTTTTTTGTTTTGTAATAAAAATTTTGTATATTGGTTATAGTTACGTGAGCTGTTTCTTCACTGCTTAAATAGCACAGGTGATGTGTAATTTTTAAAGTTTGCTGTGAATACTACAACCCATGTTTGAATCACATTCAGTTTAACCTTGCAAAGTACTGACCTGTGGTATTAAGTTGTACATAAACTGTTCAAGACAAATATTAAAGTGCTTTTGGACAATTTGAAATGCCATTAGAGAAGTTGTGCGCTGGGGAAGTTGTACAGTTTCACGCAATTGAGACAAATGATTACAAATGTCATTTTTAAGCCAGGTTGTTTTTTTTCCCTCGTACAGTCTTCCTAAGTAACTCAACAGTAGTAGCCTGCAGTTTTTTTTTTTTCAGGTAAATGGGAGACACCTGAGTTCTTGAGTAACTTGGTATGGGCATGGTATGTTAAGATCTGCACTAATTAGCAAATCTAGCTCGAAGGTAGGTGAAGCAGACCAATTAAATGCTCTTCCGCTGAAGCAGTGCTTCTCAAATAGTGGGGCGCGCCTCCCTTGGGGGGCGCGGTGCTATACCTGGGGGGGCGCGTGTGACCCTGGGGAACAGGCTTTTTTTTTGGCAGTACTAGAATAAAGTGTAATTGCGCATTTTCCCAGCAGGGGGCAGTGGCGCTCTCATTGTTACTTCTGTGACGTTTGCGACAGTGCAACATTTTACGACTTACAAGACAAGTTAGGATAGTCACGGTGGGGAGGGGGGGGATCGAATAGTTTTCTTCTTGCTAGGGGGGCCGTAACAGAAAATAATTGAGAAGCACTGCGCTAAAGGCAGGTTTAATTAACCCACTGTTATTGTGACTAATGTCAGTGGTAGAAAAATGGAAATTGCATTTTAGGATTTTGAGGAACTATTTGGAAATTATGGTGGAAAATAAGTTTGATTCTACAGTACAAAATGTGCCCACTGCTTAAACCATTCAAGACCCACCAGTTGATTGACAGAGCATATGTAAAACCCACAAAAGATAGAACCAAAATGCAACACGAACTCAACTCATGTTTGCTGAAAAAAAGCTGATATGCATCGTGACAACATAGACTTTACAGTCACATCTGCATGAGGGTGAAAACATTGTGCTTTGGGGCTGCAAAAAGGACTGGAAAGCATTATTGGGCCCATTTAATGTAATTTTGAGCCCAAACCTTTAATAAACCTTTAATGTTCAATAAGAACATCCATCCACTTCTATATCACTTGTCCCCTCGGGTCGCGGGCATGCTGGAGCCTAGCCCAGCAATCATTGGGCAGTAGGCGAGGGACACCCTGAACTGGTTGCCAGCCAATCACAGGGCACACAGAGACGAACAACCATTCGCACTCGCACCCAGGGACAATTTGGAGTGCTCAATTGACCAACCAAGCATGTTTTTGGGATGTGTGAGGAAACCGGAGTGCCCGGAAAAAAACATGCGGGCACGAGGAGAACATGCAAACTCCACACAGGGAGGGGCGGAGGTGGAATCAAACCCGCTCCCTCCTAACTGAGGTGGAGGTGCTCACCAGTGCACCACCGAGCTGCCCTAAATGAGAAAATTGAAGATGGAATGTTGTTGGGCCAATGAAAGAGTGGCTTTGTTAATAAGCATCTCAAAGACCTGGAGGGGCCTGAGCAGTCTCCAGACCTTAATTTCAGAAAGAAACGGTGTTGCTTGGCCTTAGCAATGGCAACTAAATGTCACTGCTTTAGAGTTCTGCATGACGTAATGGGTGAAAACACCTACACAAGACATACAGTAAACATTTGACCTCTGTTATTGCGCCAAAACTATTAGTATTACAAAGCAATGAATTGAACTTCTATCATTGACCAAGTACGTATTTTTCTAAAACTACAGCACCTCGACAGATCTTGTAAGACCGGAAATAAACATCAAGCATGCCACACTGGTGATACAAGCCTTTGCTTGTTGTGCAGAGATTTATTCCGTTTTTAGAAATAAAAGCCATCATAGCGAGTGGTCTGTTCATTATTTCTTGAGAAATCATCTTAGAAATAAAAGCCATCATAGCGAGTGGTCTGTTCATTATTTCTTGAGAAATCAGCACTTCATATGAAGACCGGTATATCGGTGGTAAGTTCAAAACAAACTTTAAAAAGTATGTTATATATTTTAAAATGTATTACACGTAATTTGAATTCTTAGAATGGACCATTGAGGGGCTGTTTGTGTGACTTGTTATAAATTTAATCCAATTTAATAAAATGTGTGTGCATAAAAAAATCAACCCTCTTCATGTTAAGGGTATCCAAATTTGCTAAAATACATGATCAGAAAAAGAATTAAGGTCTGCTAAAATAAATGATCAGAAAAAAATTAAGGGATTTTTTTTACAATAAATGTGTGATTGAGTTGACAAAAAAGCCTTGATCAATCACGATTAAATATCTTGCTTAGACACACACACACTCTACATTCAAGACAGTTTATTCCTCTTGGACCTTGGAAGTGAGTCATAAAGTAAATCTGATCACATCTCGTAAAATGGAGACGATTCTATGTGGAATCACGCCTGAATCATTCTACGTCCAAATGTATCACGCTTGAACACTTAAACTGTGGCAGACATGCATGACTGGCAGTTAAGACACCCAATAACGGATTAAATCGAGCTTTCTAGCTGCCCAATCACTGCTGCCACTGAGGCCTACTTCAGCAGATGCCGGACCGCGGGTTACAGCTTCAGTATCGAGGAGCTGTCCATTGTGCTCGACCTGCCTCCAACTGATGGTAAGCACACGACCACAGAAGCATGAATTTAGCACCCTGTTCTCGCCGGAATATGAAGCAACAGTAGTGGTACACCAACAAAGGGCGAGTGTAACATTAGCGTGCCTCTGATGGAGACGAAGGCGATCTGCGACATGCACGTCTCAGTAGACACGTTCCTTGCGTATTAGTTAGGTGTGCTGAAACCTGTTGATTTCATCATCAACGCACAATGAAAGAATGACAACCAGCATATATACAACTCCAAAATGAGTCTGTTTACAAGCCAAACAATATGGGATGGAGGTAGCTAACGTCAGGTTAGCTTATTGGTTTTACACGGATTCTTTGTTGCTTTCGTACTCAAACGGAAACGTTCCCGTGTCATTGAAAAAATTGAATGACGACTGCAACAAAGACGCAGACGCGCGACAGAACTATCGGGACCAAACCTCATTAGTCGTCTTTACCTTAAACACTGTCATTCTCTTTCATCTTCTTTACTGACAAGGAGTCAAATACAAAATAAAAATAGTGAACAAACACAACTGTATGTCAGGCACATAAATGGTGCCGAACAAGTAGCATACCACATTGAATCACAGGGAACTGATAATGTGACTAACTTGCTGCAGCGGGCTTGCCATTTTGAAGAGATGTGGATGTCGTTTGGCTCTACAGGTATTTGTGCTTTTAAAGTCAGTAGATTGTTTCATCACATCAGCTTGGCACTGGTCTTTGTAAATATAAGAGTTAGCTGTTGGTACACTTGTAATGTGCTGACATTTTTATAAATTCTGAATTTACCCTTTACCTCAAACCACAAAAGCACAGCACAACATTCACAACATAAAATTTATCTTCATTATATGACAAGACACAATACAAAACATGACAAAATAGGGGTCTTGGTACCAAGCCAGTGATGCGTTGGTTAGCACGTACGCCTCACAGTTCAGAGGTGCAAGGTTTGATTCCAGCTCCGGTCTTCCTGTGTGGAGTAAGCATGTTCTCCCCGTGCCTGTGTGGGTTTCCTCCCACATTCCAAAGACATGCATGGTAGGCTGATTGACTGCTCTAAGTTGCCCGTACGTGTGGTTGTAAGTGCAGATGGTTGTTTTTCTATGTGTGGCCTGCCATTGGCTGGCAACCAGTTCAGGGTGTCATCCACCATCCACCACCCTAAGACTGCTGGGATAGGCTCCAACGTGCCTGTGACCCTTGCGAAGCAAAGCGATACGTAAGATGAATGCATGAATAGTAGCAAGGCAGGCGAATGGTGGTTGATTGGTTTGCCCGTCCTGGTGTTCTGTTCAATTCCGGGCTCTGGGCATCTTGTGCAGATTTGGCATGTTCTCGACGTTACTTGCGTGCGTTCTCTCCGGATAATGGTAGTTTATTTGAACACTCTAAATCATCTTCAGTTGTGAGTGTGAACTGTGGTGTGCCCTGCGATTGGTTGGCAAACAGTTCAGTGTGCAGCCAACCTACTTCTCAAAGTTGGGTGGGACAGGCCCCCAGAATGCCCGCGGCCCTCTTGAATTTAAAGCAGTTCAGAAAATGTCTGGACGGATAGACATAGAGTTGAAACCAAAAGTGTACATACACTGTGCAATCAGGCACACTATTCTTTCCTCATTTTCTCAAGTAAAACCAGACCAAACCTTTCGTGTTTCAGGTCACTTAAAATCACCTAGATGATTTCAGTTTGCTAAATGCCACAATAATGAGAGAGAGTATGTTTTATTATTATTTTATCCTGGGTCAAAACTTTACATCCATTTCCTTAGTATTTCATAGCATTACCTATGAACTGCAAGACTCAAACAAAACGTTGGTCAAATGTTTTGAGTGAGGTTCCACAAGCTTCTGACAGTATTCTGCTGGAATTCAGTCCCATCTCTCCTGAAAGAACTGGTGTAACTGAGTCAGGTTTGTCAGTTGCCCTGCTCCCACACGTCTCTTGAGATCTGCCCACAATTGTTTGATGGGATTCAGATCAAGGCTTTGTGATTGCTAGGTCAACATTGACTTTATTGTCAGCAAGCCACTTTTTAACTCTTTGGCGGTATGCTTTGTGTTATTGTCCATTTGGAAACACTCACTTGAACCCAAGTTTTGGATCCGTGGCTGATGTCTTGAGATGTTGCCTTAGTATTTGTACATAATGTTCTTCATGGTGTCTATTTTATGACAAGCTCCTGTTGGTGGTGCAGCAAAATAGTCCCACATAATCCTACCACCTCGGTGCTTCACAGTTGGTATGGTGTTCTCAGGTCTACAAGCTTCCTGCTTTTTCCTTTAAATGTAACCATAGTCATAATGGCCAAACAGCTCCACTGTAGTTTCATCATTCCACAGACGTTGTCTCCAGAAGTTGGGATATTATCCGCGTCTCTTTGAAAAATTTGATCTAGCCTTTTGAATCTTTCTTCAGGAGTAATAGCTTCTTTCTTGCTGAGTAGCCTTTTGGCCCATGTCAATGCAGGACTCGATTCACTGAATGACACATTCCTACCGACTTCATTCGGCATCTTCACAAAATCATCAGCTTTTGCTCATTCACAGATTTCGGATCACAACACGTTCATCTCTGAGCCGGTCTTATTCCTGAGCGCTGTGAGGGCTGGACATTCCCCTGATGTTTACACGCATATATTCGTTTGAATGGATGAACATGGCACCTTCGAGCATCTGGAAATTGGACTCGTGGATGAACCTGATTTGTGGATCTAAACGTTTGACCTCAAAGAAAGTGACATAAAAGTCTTATCTCAAATGATTGTGGCATTTAGCAAAATGCAATAATTTTGGTACTCCTAAATGACCTGAAATAGGAGAGCTTTAGTCTGATTTAACTTCAGATGGTGAGAAGAAAACGTGTTGTCTTTTTGCATAGTGTATGTAAACTAATGGTTTCAATTATACGTATATTTATAATCAAATCGTTCTTTTGTTCATGTAGACCACGAGGCAATTTTCTCATTATTTCCATGATCCTGAAGAATTGAAGTTGCCCTTTCCATTTACAATAATTCTTTTGGCTATGCTGCACATTTTGAATATCACATAATGTAGATCTTTAGATGTGACAAAGCGAGAAGTAGCTTGTTTGAATAATCTACTTTGAAACACAGGTATGCATGCTGTAAATTAGTAATAATGAGCGCAAGTGTGTGGACTAAGGAAGAATCCAACAGAAGTCAATCTTGCATAAGTCAATTTCAGCTATTAATCAGCACTAAAAATGTCTTAGGTAGAATTAAATGTTTAGAGAAAAAAAGACTAAATGACATACCCAAACAATAAACAACTGATATTATATACTAAACTAGTATAAAAAAAATACAGATTTTTTTTTAATTCCCACACTTGTATATGTTGAGTATTTATTTTGACTGGTGATTTGTGAATCTTTTTACATTCAGGTAATTCCTTGTTATGTAGTCGTGCGGATAATAGGCATCGTAATACATCACATTACCCACTTAAACAAATACCGTAATTTTCGGACTATAAGTCGCGTTTTCTTTCATAGTTTGGGTGGGGGGGGCGACTTATACTCAGGAGCGACTTATATATGTTTTTTTCCACAAAATTTTACTTGATCATTAACACATCACTTACTTACAAGTATAGTTGACCACTTCACGTTATTTTTAGTATAGTTGATCCCTTCACATGCTTTGATATCTTTATCTTGAACATATTCAAAACATGAAAAATAGAGAGAAAAAAAGCGCCATCCTCTGGACATGTCCTCTGTCTCCAGGATGACATAAAGGATGAGAAATTTGATCGATGGATTTAATGATTTGGAGTGACACAAATGGTTTGATAATGTTGTTTATGTGATAGTTATTTAAAATATAGTTTATATATCGTTGTATGGGCCTGTGGAATAATTTGAACTGCGGCGCGGCACACGGCATTGTTGACAAAGGATGATCGATAAAAGACGAGAAATTTGATCGATGGATTTAATGATTTGGAGTGACACAAACGGTTTGATAATATTGTTGTTTATGTGATAGTTATTTAAAATATAGTTTATATATCGTTGTATGGGCCTGTGGAATAATTTGAACTGCGGCGCAGCACACGGCATTGTTGACAAAGGACGATCGATAGATTTAATGAATTGGAGTGACACAGATGGTTTTATAAACGTGTTATTTTTGGGAGCTTAAGATCAGGGGATGCTTTGAGAATAATTGTCAATTTCTGTCTATGTGAAGCCCTTTGAGACTGCTTGTGATTTAGGGCTATACAAATAAACTTGACTTGACTTGATTTATGTAATAGTTTTTTTTAAATAACTGAATGTTACGTCAGGTCCGTTCTCAGCTCCTCGTTTGTGTTTGTCACGTTAGCATACCGTATCGTTTAGCCTGTTGTTACTCGTTCATGTCTGTTCTTGGTGTTGGATTTTGTCGAATAAATTGCCCCCCAAAATGCGACTTATACTCCGGAGCTACTTATATATGTTTTCTTTCACATTTTTGGGCATTTTATGGCTGGGGCAATTTATACTCCGGAGCGACTTATAGTCCGAAAATTACGGTACTGCACTTACATTAATTGTCTTGCAAATGTACTTAATTCCTCACTAGTGTGGTGGGTGTGCTGAAGCCTATCCTAGCTGCGAGGCTGTAACCAAATCTAGCCATCTGTTTTAATATAAGCATTTCATCATATAGTATAAGACTTTAATCAATCGTCATCATTGCCAAACATTTCCAGTTGTTTAATATAAGGCTAATTAAATCTTCTGATTGACTTCATAAACTTTATCACTGATAGTTTTTACTTGAATTTCCACATCGTACCGGTATTCAAACAGCAGATGAGCAGTTATCTTAGCCAATCACTGTTCGGATTAGTGCAATCCTCTTCATACACTGTAGCTCTTCGTAATCAACTTGGCCTACTTAAACCGTGATGCTCCAGTATGGATTGTGATGTGTGCTAAAAGTGATAGAAGTGGAATTGGAGACAATTATTACCGTTTTTTTCCGTGTATAATGCGCGAAATTTAACTAATTTATTGTCCTAAAATCTGGGGTGCGCATTATACATGGGTACAATACTTTTTTAAATTTTTTTTTTTTTTTTTTTTAAGAAAATCATTGTACAACAAAACCAACAACAGGACTGACCGACAAAGACGTGGAACAAAAAGACAGGGTGACATTACCAAAGACAGGAACAGAAACCAAACAGACATTATGACAGTAACACATGCAATGATCCGACGGTGAGCGAGGGGCAGACAGGACTTAAATACAAAACACGTTACATTGATTGAGGTGACACAGGAAGGGAGGGGCGACGCGAACAGAAACTATGGCAACCTAGACACAGCAAAACTGGGGACGAGACATGACAAATCTCCCTCGAAATAAAACTTGAAATGACCTTTCTTCTTGTTTGTTGTCAATCGCGCATCGCATTCAGCCATCCTGCCTAACACACTTAGTCAGTAAAATTCATAATTGACAACACATCGTTTGATGCGATGGTGCAATCCCTGGTGGTGTGTTATTGTCAAATATTGTTTGTTTTTTAATCTCCATCGCGGACCGGACATCATACCGAGGCAGTATCACTGCGCATGTGCACTATGGATCCGATGCGAATAGTCATCTTCTCTTCTTGACTGACAATGAATGTGATAGTTTAATACAATCAGCAAATAACAAAATGCAAATTACAGGTAATATTTTATTTCACAACACTTTGCCTTGTTCCTGTGTGCCCTGCGATCGGCTGGCAACCGGTTCAGGGTGTCCCCCGCCTACTGCCCGATGACGGCTGGGGTAGGCTCCAGCACACCCGCGACCCCCGTGGGGACTAAACAGTTCAGAAAATGGATGGATGGATGGATGGATGGATGTATTGGCCTGTGGAATAACCGGAACCACAAGTGACGTCGAGTCTGACGTCAGCGCCGCATCCACTGACTTCCGGAGTCAGCTGAGTTATTTATGTGACACAAAGGACGAAGATTTCGATGGATTCAATGATTTGGAGTGACACGGATGGTTTGATAAACGTGTTATTTATGTTATAGTTATGTGAATAACTTAATATGTTACGTCAGGCACGTTGTTATTATATACTTATACGTAGGCGAAAGTAAGTGTTGTATTGCCCAATAGTTACCAGTATTATTACCAAATTAGAAATGTTGAGGTTGATATAAACTTAAAATTATAAATGGTTGATTTTCTTTCTCTCTTTTACAACCTCACAGTAATGCTTTTAAATTTCGCCTCGTTTTCTGAGTTCTCATAATTAAATGAAGATCTGAAATTACCCAATACCCGTAGTTGTGAATGTGAATTTGATATAAGATATAAGTTACAATAAGATTGTTTTATAAAAGAATACCTTCAACAAATAGAGGTGTATTACACTGCACTGTGAAAATCAACATGTATCTAAAGTAAAATTACATAGTAGAAGCACTGCTGTTGTGAAGACCTAACAAGTAGGATTGTGTGGTTTGGGTCCATCTGTTTTGTTGGAAAAAAGCCACATGTGCGTGAACTTGACTTCTTCTCATGTTGTTTTTTCATGTATATTTGTCTAGGCAAAGATGGCTAAGGTGAAACAGGTGGGATTGCTTGCTGCAGGCTGTCAGCCTTGGAATAACGACGTATGTGCAGCAAGTGGAGACCGCTTCGCCTATTGTGCTACTCTTGCCATATATATCTACCAGGTAAACTATGTGTACACTAATATTTTAACCTGTCTCATTGTGATACCAAGTCCGTCCGTCCGTCCGTCCGTCCGTCCGTCCGTCCGTCCGTCCGTCCATCCGTCCATCCATCCATCCATCCATCAACACTAACTGCATCCATCCAGAGGATTTTATGATTTTAAGAGCAAACATGTACGCACACAAAATAAAACATTTGTTGAAATTACGGCATCCAGCAATCCATCCATCGTACATACATCGTTGTTAAGTAATTGATTGGCTGGCAACCAGTTCAGGGTGTCATCGGTCAGGGTGTCCCCCGCCTACTACCCGATGACACCTGGGATAGGCTCCAGCACGCCCGCGACCCCCGTGGGGACAAAGCGGTACAGAAAATGGATGGATGGATGGATGGATGTTTTGTAGCATCAGTTGAACAACAAATGGAATGGTGACCAGAGACGCTTGCATGATACGTGATTACATTCTTTATGTAACATACAAAGCAATGTTGATTTTAGTATCAATATTATTATCTCATTATGAAAATCAGACATCCAAACTTCACTGAAAACCAATATCACACTACTGAACTTTAACTTAATATTATTTATATCTGTCTCTTGTAGTTGGATCAGCAGTACAATGAATTCAAGTTGAAGTCCATCATGGCAGAACATAAAAAGACTATAACAGCCATCAGTTGGTGTCCAGATAACCCTGATCTATTTGCATCGGCTTCAGCTGATAATCTGCTCATTGTGTGGAATGTAGCTGAGCAAAAGGCTGTAGCACGACTAGACAACACTAAAGGTACGATGGCTGGTCCAAGCTATGTTTTATTGTCAGAGGGTTTTTCACCATCACAGCTTGTTCTTTCTTTCAGGTGTCCCTGCTGCAGTGAGCTGGTGCCGGAATTCAGCTGATGGTGTGGCGTTTGTCTCTCAACGTGGCCCTCTTTATATTTGGGTCTCTGGAAATTCAGACTCTGGAGTGACAGTACATAAAGAGGCCCACTCTTTTCTGTCTGATATCTGTCTCTTCAGATGGCACCCAAGCAAAAAGGGAAAACTGGTATTTGGACATACAGATGGGAGTTTGTCTATTTTTCAGCCAGGTATGAATGTTTCCCCCGCGTCCCCGCCATGCACTTTCAACAATTTTTTGCGCTGTTCCTTGCAGCAAACGCGCGCACACACACGCACACTCACGCACCCAAGCACGGACGCACGCACACACGCACACACACACACACACACACACACACACACACACACACACACAGACACACACACCTCTTCAACTTCCACTTTTTCCCATTTGTAGGATGTAAAAGTCAAAAGCACGTCTTGCGTCCTGAGTCTTTAGAGGGAACGGATGAAGAGGACCCAGTCAGCGCCCTGGAGTGGGACCCTTTGTCAACATCCTACTTATTAGGTTGGGCAAATTAAGAATTATGACTCATCACATTTTTGTCCTTTATATTTGCAGACCACAGCTTTTAAGAAATGGGAAATTAGTGTTCATTTCAGCCTGGTGACTGTAATCATAAAAGCTGACTGACATTAAGACACAGCTTGGAGAAATATAGCGAGAAGTCCAGATGTAGAAGACTGGCATTGGTTCCACGAGCAGTCATATTTCCCCACTTTTTATTTTTTCATGTGTATTAAACCCAGGGTTGGGAGGATTTGGTTACAAAAATATTCAGATAGAGTTAGAAGTAGGGCTGAATGATGCATTTGCAATATAATTGCAGTTTGACGAAATGCAATTCACTCATTACAAAAGCTGTGATTTCAATAGCTATTGAGACGTGTAGCCCAATGATTTGAAAATGGAAGCACCCTGCTGTTTTGTCATATACGTGTATTGAGGATAAATACATCTCTGTAGCCGTATGTTGCGTCGTCCGATTGCATGTAAATGAAGATAAACTAAATGATTATTGCATATTATTACTTGTCATTTAATCAATAAGGTATCATCCCTTTCTAATGCATGCTGCTGATTTTTGAAAGTGTAATTGATTTTTTAAAATCTGAGTGGTACGTCATATAAGAAGGTTTGATCTTACTTTCTCTATACTTGTTAGAGATCGCCAGGTTTTATTTTTTTTTACATAGGCTATGTATGTTTATTTATCGATGTAGATAAGGGTGTTTAAGAAGTTTAGTCCGCATTTACATTCCTTGTTACATGCAACACGAAGTTGGATATGTTGAAGTTATTGCTGTGCACAAATGAGACGGAATTCATTCATTTGTATGATTGGGCATGACATTGATAATTGATTTATAATTTGCGGACTTGGATGAGATGGTGTAACGACCATTTTGTTTGGAACTGACAGTGTCTGTCTCTGACAGTTACAGACCAACTCGAGAGGGGAAATGGCAGTTGATGTGAAAACCTGCTTCAATTATAAATTGATACACATGGCTTGCATCGTAGCTGCATGTCTATTGTTTGTAACAACCCTATCCCCGTCAAAAGTGCTAAAGAATTCAATGAGTTATCATGAATGGGGCCAGATTCTAGCTGTTGTCTAACCCGTTCAGCCTTTGCCGCGAGGACCATTTATCTCTATTTTACCAAGATGTGCAATAAGTGACAGATCCAGATTGTACCGCTGGCCCCAATTCAATATGAGATTATACTGAAGTTAGGCATTTGGAACAAAAAAACAAAAAAAAGGTCAAATCAATTCCATAGTTTTATTGCAAGCAATTTTGCTGCTGCTGCTGTTGCAACTTTCCCATCAGGGGTATAACTCATTTAATACTTAGTGTATTCATAAAGCAAAATGTAACAGGGACTCTTTTTGACAGTGTCCAACCTCAATAATGGCATCAGGCTGGTGGACAGTGAGGCCTTGGCTTGTATTACGTCTTTCTGCTTTCCCTCGGCTGCTGCATCAGTTCAGTGTCTTGCATGGATTCCCTCTGCCCCCGGCATGTTCATCACTGGAGGTAAGCAAAAACAGTGGGTGTGGTGTGTTCCCCTGTGCCTTGATATTTGTTTACTGCCACATATGGTATTTTGCCTAAGACTTACATCTCAAGTTTTAACATATATACTGTAACTGCAAAATTGGACAATCAGTTTTTGTCATTAAAGCGGCAGTCCAGCAAACAAAACATTGCCACTTATATAATAGGTCTACAATGTCATCAACAAAATTTACACCAGTAAAATAATCTTTCGGGCTTTTTGGGGTGAGATATATAACAAACCGACCCATCAACTTTTGGGGTTCAGCTTCCTGTTCTTTTCCCATTTTACCCTGTCTACGTCACAAGAGGGAGGCAAGAGTTCTAATGTGTATTGTTTTCTGGCTTTGTTTGTCATGTTCTGTTGTCACAGTGTCTGAAATGAAGATTGTCAGCAAAATTCATATGGACATTGCTCTTGTTCACTTTTCAACCTGTGAACATATGAAAGCATTTTGCACAATATTCTGTATTTACTTACTCAAATGTGAGCGCCTATGAGCAAAAGCTACTGTCATCTCTACAAAATTGAAAATATTGTGCTGATCATTTTTGAAATTATTTTTATAGGTTCAAGTAGACATTCCAATTGGAGGAATGTACTGATGAATTTTGGTGGCAAACAGACACAAACAGTTTGCGCACTCTAGTTTCTATGGCTTGTCGAGCCAGAATTAGCTTTTGATGGCAAAACAAACAATATTAGCCGAACAATTTCAGATTCCTACCACCCAGACATGCGGGTAGGGAAACTGTTTTCATTTTCCTGATAAAACAAAACAAAACCATAAACTGAGCTTGATAGTGCAAAATAGGCCATCATGTTTGGACTCTCAGGTAATGTCTCTTCACATTTGTAATTGAATGGAGCTCATACCCTTTAAGAGAGCAGGTTCTTTACATTTGTAATTGAATGAAGCTCATAACGTACAGCATTAATGTTTTAGATAAAATATATTTTTAGCTTGCATAACCCTGTCTCTTTCAGACTCCCAGGTTGGAGTATTGAGGATATGGAATGTGTCTCGCTCTACTCCATTGGACAGTTTCAAACTGAAGAAGACGGGCTTTCATGCTTTACATGTTCTCAACTCTCCCCTTGCAAAGAGAGGTACAATTCAAAAAATGACCTTAAGAAACAAATATGCTTAACATATGCAGAGGCGGTGCACTTTGGTGGCCACGGGCATCATTGGTCACTCTCTGGGCACCCCCACACCTTGGGGAGAATTTTGATATTGTGGCGTCCCTACCATTCTCAGATAGATGGAGTACTCCTAGTTCAATTGCTACCCAAATAAAATTAATTCTCTGAACTATATACTAAAAGAACAAATTAAATAACCTGAAATAAACTTTTACAGGTTTTTTTTAAATAAACTTTGATTCACACCATCAACGTCAATCAAAAGCATTACTTTCACACCGTAGCAAGCAAACAACAAGGCTGAGAAGTGATTGTTTATTGTACCATCACAGTCACGGTTTCGTGAAAATGCACACATATACTTACATGGCAAACACATCATTCATAATACAAGCAAGAACTACCGTATTTTCCGCACTATTGAGCACACTTAAAAACTAAAATTTACTAAAGAAAAATAGTGCGCCTTATAATGCAGAGCGCCTTATATATAGATCAATTGATGAATTTGTTGATCCATACAGGTTGTACACAGCGCTCTGCCAAAATGTTTCAGTACGTTTTAGTACGACTAGTAAATTACAAGATTGCATCGCTTCCCAGCATTACGGCAACCGTGGTCAGGGGGCGTCACTGAATAGCTGTTGTACCCGCGAGGCTATTTCATTTCAAAATAGGCTCTTCCGTTAATGTTTTCGAGTATGTTTACAGATCAATATCCAACGGAATCAAAAATAAGCAGCACCAATGTGTTGAATCAGTCTTTAGTCAGTTCTGATCACTTTTATGGGAGAGAGTTTGAGATGTCATGCTTTTCCGACTATGCGTTTGCTATATGCATTTGTTATATGCTTTTCCTACTGCGCATGTGCGGACGCGTTGTATGTCGGGAGTCAAGGAAATGATTCAGTTGTTGTAATGGAGTAACGTTGTTGAAGTGTACAAGTAAAGTCTCGTGAGACGCACAGTTGTTGTTATCGTCGTTATTCAAATTCACATGGGAGCAGAAGATGGCCGCTGGTAATTACAAAGTCCCGCCAGCGTTTGATGAGAAGAAGTCTTACGAAAATTAGAAAAATGAAGTCGAAATATGGAGACTTGTTACGGACTTCGATAAAAAGAAGCAGGCTTTGGCGGTTGCCTTGTCGCAAACAGGAAGAGCGAGACAGAGCGCGCTGAAAGTATCCGCAGGGGATTTGAATACAGTTGATGGAATGACGACACTTTGGGGGAACCTGGACACAATCCTGCATGAAATTATAAAGAACTGTGAGACATGCATCAGGTATAGTAAACCAAAGCAAAAGCCAGCAGTAGGTCTACCCATGGCTACAGCCTACAATGAAACTGTAGCTATGGACTTACATGAGCTAGAGCCAGGGGTGTGGTATTTACATGCCATTGACCACTTCACAAGATTCAGTGCAGGGAGCATTATTACCACAAAGAAACCCAAAGAAATTGTGACCCAAAGAAATTGTGATGCACTTTATTCACTGCTGGATAAGTGTTCCTGGCCCGCCACGCAGACTGTTCACTGACAATGGGGGTGAATTTAATAATGAAGAAATGAGGGACATGGCTGAAAACTTTAACATGGAAGTGAAAACAACTGCAGCGTATAGCCCATGGAGCAATGGCCTCTTAGAAAGGCATAATCAAACCCTCACTGAAATCCTATTGAAAGTAAAGAGAGACAACGGATGTGATAGGAAGACAGCCCTTGACTGGGCCCTGATGGCTACAGTCCTTACCAACTTGTGTTGCCATCAGTTCTCACTGATAAGCCACCAGCTCTGGAAGGGATTAGGATGTCTACTTGGATAGCTCAGCACATCTCAGCATTGCATGCCACAAGGAAAGCGTTCACAGAAGCAGAATGCTCTGAGCTGATCCGAAGAGCCCTTCATAAACAACAACGACCTATATGAAACCAGGGATAAAGTTTACTATAAACCAGGGCTGTGGGCTCGGTTTGGACTCGGGGACTCGGACTCGGTCGGACTCGGTCATTTTTGCCGGACTCGGACTCAAACTCAGTGCTGATCTTGACCGAGTCCACCAAGTCCGACAATAAAAAAAAAAGAGGCAAGACGCAGCCAGAGTGTCAGGTTACAGTCAGCGCGGTAGGAGTTGGAAGAAGCAGTAAAAAGTCCACCAAACTCGTCGTAATGACCCGTGATATATGTTATATCCTTACTATTTTCCAGGTTCTTAGATAGCAAGAATAGGTCGGACAACGAGGTGAATGATAACTGCTTTATTCCTTACTCACAGTGCGTTCACAGGGCGTACCACAACAACACAGAATGCGCCCATCCCACTTCCGGGGTTTTTCTACTACGGAATTTGAGTTAGCCCAAAATACACAACATCTCTTCCCCTCTTACAATGAACGTGCTATATGCACCTATAACTTGACATCTTCAAGATCTATCAATAACTACCATTAAACAATTATCATATATGGTCCAGACAATTATGACAATAATATTCCCATGAAACCTTAACTTTGGGTGAGTGTGGATTACGTTGAATTATACCGAATTATAGCGAAAAACCGATGTCGTACGGCGTCGTACGGCGTCAGCACTATGTTGTTTTCAATAAAAACATGAAGAACTCACGTTTGCGTCAGTCAATTTTAATTTTTAGGATTATTCTCATTGGATGTCTTTAAATTCATCCGCGTTTTGCCATTGAAGCGGGGTGCATTCAAAAACCAGTCGTACAGACGGAAACGTTTTGTGAGCAAATCTTTCATAACGAGAATGATTTGAGTGAATTGATTTGAATAAATAATTGAGACGAAATTTCAGTTCTGAAGGCTTCTTTTGTCCCAAGCAAAGTGACAGATGGTTGGGGAGGGGGGATAAAAATTGTAAAATCAATTCACTCAAATCATTCTCGTTATGAAAGATTTGATCACAAAACGTGTGTGGCTTTTTCTTAAATGAACACGTTTGACATTGCTATCGTGTCAGCTTTTAATTATATTGCGCTGTCATGTTAAAGCAAATTAATAAATGCAACAATATTAATTTGCTTTGAAAATACCTGAGTAATAAAATAAAATGGATGGATGGATGAATGATGATCACAATTAAGTATAAACTCTCCTTTGTAATATATACTCCTTGTAGCCTGTACCCAAAAAGAGGAGTTTCTTTGCATCGAGGTTTATGCAAAGAGCTCACGTAATTATATGGTTGCGTTTTGGTGAAGTGAATGAGTGTTCCGTCTGTACGACTGGTCTTTGAATGCACCCCGCTTCAATGGCAGAACGCGGATGGCATCAAATGAGAATAATCCTTTATAAAAATCAAAATTGACTGACGCAAACGTGAGTTCTTCATGTTTTTATTGAAAACAACATAGTGCTGACGCCGTATGACATGGGTTTTTCGCTTTCCAAATAAGGGGTTGTCACTAATTATTTGTGTTTAGATAAATGTCTGAGCTATAATGGTGTAATTAATGATTAAAACTTGAAAGTATCTGTTTATTGTATTCGTTTATATGTTTAATAAAGACAAAGCCATCACAAAACTGTTGTAATTATTTAGATTCTGATCTAAATTAGCCTTGACTAAAGACTAAGCAGTCACATGAATTAACAGAAAAAATGGACAGCCGGACTCGGACTCATGGCCAAGAGGCCGGACTCGGACTCGGTGCAAAAATCCGACCGAGTCCACAGCCCTGCTATAAACGGGTGGATTCGACAGAGTGGAAAGGTCCAGGTGTGGTCATCGGCCAAGATGGTGTGGTGATATTTGTTCGGCACGGGGCACTTACCGTTTTTTTCCGTGTATAGTGCGCAAAATTTAACGAATTTATTGTCCTAAAATCTGGGGTGCGCATTATACATGGGTACAAAAAATGTTTATTTTTTTTTTTTTAAATTTCTTTTTTATTTTTTGTATTTTTTTTTTTAGAAAACAAAACCAACAACAGGACTGACCGACAAAGTCGTGGAACAAAAAGACAGGGTGACATTACCAAAGACAGGAACAGAAAGCAAACAGACATCATGACAGTAACACATGCAATGATCCGACGGTGAGCGAGGGGCAGACAGGACTTAAATACAAAACACGTTACATCGATTGAGGTGACACAGGAAGAGAGGGGCGACGCGAACAGAAACTATGGCAACCTAGACACATAGCAAAACTGGGGACGAGACGTGACAAATGTCCCTCGAACTGAAACTTGAAATCACCAAGTTTTGGTTTCCAAGGGTGTTTTTATTCCTCTTCAACGTCTCTCCCATACAGAGCCGCCTTTTTCACGTCCGCACGCCTCTTTCCCGTGCGCGCACGGAGCGCGGTGGTGCGTTTATGGGCAGTCGGAGAAATCAACGCCAAAAAAAAAATTACATCCAGCCTAGTTAAGACCATACCAAAGACTATAAAAATGGGACCCATTGCCTCCCTGGGTGTGTGACGATCATTGGGACTTAAAAAAAAAAAAAAAAAAAATAGCTGTGTGTTGAGGGAAAGAGAGTTGAAAATACCTCCTTACCAGAAACAGGACTTTTTGAAAATAACACTGTGGATGAAAGTGAAAAAGAGGCACCCTTAAACGATGAAGATGCTGAGGATAACAATGAGCCCCCTCACACATCAGCACGTTCAAATACTATTATTGAAGGACTAACGCTGAAAACTGGACAGGTGGTCACATATACAGACCGTGTAAGTGGCCAAGCACAAACCGGAAAAATCCTCAGCCGGGCAGGAAAGTCCACTGGAACATACAAAAACTGGTACAACTTACAGTATACAGAACCTGAGGAAATTGCTGGCACAACTGGATACAGAACCTGAGGAAATTGCTGGCACAACTGGATCAGTGGACTTAGGACAAGCGGACAATCTTCAGCTGGGTCCAACTGAGCATGCTGACTTATGTACAGACTGCCACGTAGAGGACATACTGATTGTGAATGATCATGCCTTCATTTCTGCTAAACATGCTGAACTCATCAACTGGAAACAAAACAATGTGTTTGAAGAGGTCAAAGAAGAAGGTCAGAAATGCATCTCCACAAGGTGGGTGTGCACACTCAAGGAAACACCACAGGGGGTCGTACCTAAAGCCAGGTTAGTTGCAAGAGGCTTTGCGGAAATGAGCACAGATGAGCTCCCAAAAGACACCCACATGTGCCGCAGAGTCTTTAAAAATGATTATGGCTGTATATCTCAAAGGAAATGGCAGCTGAACTCGATGGACATTAAAGCAGCCTTTTTTCAAGTTAACCAGAAATGTCTACATTCGCCCCCCCCAGAAAGCCCAGAGCAAAGGAACTGTGTGGAAATTGAAAAAATGTGTTTGTGGCTTGGCAGACGCTTCTCTGTACTGGTACAACAGGGTGAAAGACATTATGCAGCAGTCAGGAGGTATGTCAAAAGTGGATCCTGCAGTGTTTTACTGGTTAGATGACTCTGGCAATGTGATGGGAGTCCTTGCTTGCCATGTGGACGACTTTATCTTTTTTTTTATTAGTTTATTGTTTAGCACATGTTATTATATCAATAACTATGCAAGGAGGGAGACAAAGCCTGGGGCTTGTAAAGAGCTCCACTCCTTCTAACCCCCAATTCCAACCCTTAATGCTGAGTGCCAAGCAGGGAGGCAATGGGTCCCATTTTTACAGTCTTTGGTATGACCCGGCTGGGGTTTGAACCCACAACCTTCCAGTCTCAGGGCGGACACTCTAACCACTGAGCTGGTTCATCTTGGGGGGTTCAGAAAGATTCTCCATGACAGTCATTTCACACTTGAAAGCTGTCTTTGAAATTGGACGTGAAGAACACAACAGCTTCAGCTACATTGGAATGGAGCTTCTCTCTGTGGAGCATGAAATACAGGTGCAACAATGGACGTACTTAAAAAATCTTCAACAGATTCCTATTGACCCCACCAGAGCCACACAGCGAGAGGCCCTCTAAACAGACACTGAACATGACATGCTCAAGTCAAAGATTGGCCAGATGTAACCTGACATAATGTGTGACATATCCATTCTAGCATCCAGTACAAAGCATGCCACAGTCCAGACGCTGCATTGTGCAAATAAACCGATCAGGAAACTTAAGTCAGAGGAAGTTTCAGTAATTGGGAAAAGACAGCTCCCTAAAGCTGGTGGTGTTCAGTGATTCGTCCATGGGAAATCTTCCAGATGGAGGAACTCAAGGGGGGCATCTCATTATGCTTATCGGAGAAACTGGAAGATTCTCACCTATATACTGGCAATGAAAGAGAATTAGGAGAGTTGTTCGAAGCACTTTAGCAGGAGGGACTTTGGCACTTGGAGACAGTATTGACAGTGCAGTCTTCTTAGCCACACTGTATTCAGAGCTCACCACAGGTGACTGTAAACGGAACAATTTGCCTATTGTTTGTGTAACCGACAACCACTCTCTTTTTGACGCCATCAAATCCACCAAGTCTGTAACAGAGAAAAGACTCAGACTCAAGATCAGCAGTATGAAGGAACTAGTCAGCTCTGGGACTATTCAGCAGATGCTGTGGTCAGCGACTAAGGAGCAACTCGCTGACTGTTTGACCAAGAAAGGGGCGTCTGCACTCGTTTTGCTGAGGGCCCTCAGTGAAGGTGTATGGCAACTTAAAACCTAAATGGACTTGACACAAAATACTTTTTGTTCATACTGTTCTACTCTTGTTATTAAAGCTGAAACCTTAAATTTGGTTCTATGTTAAGGTAAAAAAATGGAAGGAAATATTGTTTCCACTGCTTTTCTTTAAAGAAGAAAGGGGAGTTTGTTATGCTTTTCCTACTATGCGTTTGCTATATGCATTTGTTATGTTTTTCCTACTGCGCATGTGCGGACGCGTTGTACGTCGGGAGTCAAGGAAATGATTCAGTTGTTGTAATGGAGTCACGTTGTTGAAGTGTACAAGTAAAGTCTAGTGAGACGCACAGTTGTTATCGTCGTTATTCAAGACATGAGAAACGTGATTGTTTACAGGGGGCCGCCATGACACTTTGCTGAGGCTCATGGGAGTCTGTGAGCTGAGGCTCATGGGAGTTTGCGGGTGGCTATTTCAAGGCTATTTCATTTCAAAATACCGTAATGTTCGGACAATAAGTCGCTCCGGAGTACAAGTCGCATCAGCCATAAAATGCCCAAAAAAGTGAAAAAAAACATATATAAGTCGCTCCGGAGTATAAGTCGCATTTTGGGGGGCAATTTATTCGACAAAATCCAACACCAAGAACAGTCATGAACGAGCAACAACAGGCTAAACTAGTGCTTCTCAAATAGTGGGGCGCGCCCCCCTTGGGGGGCGCGGTGCTATTCCTGGGGGGGCGCGTGTGACCCTGGGGAACAGGCTTTTTTTTTGGCAGTACTAGAATAAAGTGTAATTGCGAATCTTCACAGCAGGGGGCAGTGGCGCTCTCATTGTTACTTCTGTGACGTTTGCGACAGTGCAACATTTTACGACTTACAAGACAAGTTAGGATAGTCACGGTGGGGAAGGGGGGGCGCGAATAGTTTTCTTCTTGCTAGGGGGGGGCGTAACAGAAAATAATTGAGAAGCACTGGGCTAAACGATAGGTATGCTAACGTGACATAAACACAAACGAAGAGCTGAGAACGGGCCTGATGTAAAATTCTGTATTATTCAAAAAACCATTACATAAATAACATGTTAATAAAACCATCTGTGTCCCTCCAATTCATTAAATCCATCAATCGTCCTTTGTCAACAATGCGTCAATATTCCACACGCCCATATAACGATATATAAATTAGAAATCAAATACAGTGCCTCCCGAAAGTATTCGGCCCCCTTGAACCTTCCAACATTTCGCCACATTTCAGGCTTCAAACATAAAAATATAAAATTTTAATTTTTTGTCAAGAACAAGTGGGACACAATCGTGAAGTGGAATGAAATTGATTGGATAATTTAAACTTTTTTAACAAATAAAAAACTGAAAAGTGGGGTGTGCAATATTATGAGAGGTTCAGTGAGGATCTTTGAATGATCCAATGTTGTCCTAAATGACTGACGATGATAAATAGAATGCACTTGTGTGTAATCAAGTCTCCGTATAAATGCACCTGCTCTTTTATAGTCTCAGGGTTCTGTTTAAAGCGCAGAGAGAACCATGAAGACAAAGGAACACACCAGGCAGGTCCGAGATACTGTTGTGGAGAAGTTTAAAGCCGGATTTGAATACAAAAATATTTCCCAAGCTTTAAACATCTCAAGGAGCGCTGTGCAAGCAATTATATTGAAATGGAAGGAGTATCAGACCACTGCAAATCTACCAAGACCCGGCCGTCCCTCCAAACTTTCGTCTCAAACAAGGAGAAGACTGATCAGAAATGCAGCCAAGAGGCCCATGATCACTCTGGATGAACTGCAGATAACTACAGCTGAGGTGGGAGAGTCTGTCCATAGGACCACAATCAGTCGTGCACTGCACAAATCTGTCCACAAGAGTGCCACACACAAAATTAAAATTTTATATCTTTATGTTTGAAGCCTGAAATCTGGCAAAATGTTGAAAGGTTCAAGGGGGTCTAATAGTTTCGCAAGGCACTGTAACTATTATATAAGCAATAATATTATCAAACCATCTGCACTCTAAATCATTAAATCCATCGATCAAATTCCTCGTCCTTTGGCAACAACGCCACGCGTGAGCCCTGACGTCAGCCTCGTCGTTATTCCACAGATCTACTATATAACTATATTGTAGCCTTAACAAAGTACAAGGGAAGACGTGGGTTTGGTAAACGGCTCTTTATTTAACAAAACAAACTTCCAGGCGTGTGGCGGCGTGGACTTCCAGCCACGGAAGTGGTAGAGAGATCCATAGAATAGGACCGGGCGTGCGTAAAAGCCATGACCGAGCCCCGTCCACCTGTCCCTGGACAGCCACCCGGCCGAGCGCCGGCCCCTGACTTCAATCCACGGTGGTGAAAGACAGCTCCTTAGAGTAGGACCGGGCGTGGGTAAAAGCCATAATAGTTTTTCAAACCTTCTGTGTCACTCCAAATCCTTAAATCCTTCAAACTCTTCGTCCGCCGTGTCGCTTAGAAACAAAGCCGCTAATGATGCCAGTAGTACGTGGGGCCCTTCGTCAACTTCGTCATCCCGTGATCAATCTTTGTTTTTTATGTAAACAACCGCCGCGTCACGCCGTGCTGCTGACGTCACTTGAAATTCAAATTACAGTAATCCCTTGCTTTATCGTGGTTTCACTTTTCTGGGGGGGGGGGAATTTTTTATATTTTTATTATAAGTTGCCCCCCCACCCAAACTATGAAAAAAAACGCGATTTATAGTCCGAAAATTACGGTAGGCTGCTCCGTTAATGTTTCAAGTAAATTTACGGATCGATGTGGAAGGGAAACATAAGCAGTATCAATGTGTTAGATCGAACCTTAGTCGGTTCCAATCACGTTTATAGGAGATGGTTTGAGAAACCCGATTGTTTACTTAGGGCTCATTGGTTATTTGCTAGTGGATGCATACTGCAACCATAGTCAACCTCAGTTTGTTGCAGTATAACTTCTATTTTATGCACCTTTTAATCCGGTGCGCCCTATATAAGAAATAATTTCTAAAATAAAAAATTAAATGAGGGTGCGCCTTATAATCCAGTGCGCCTTATGGAACGAAAAATAGGGTAACCTAAGTAACATTAAGAATTGGGAAGAATTAAGAGACTTGTATGTCATTGTGATTTTTAGATACGATTTGAATGAATGGGCCCTCAATTACAGTCTACGAAATGGTGTCCTGCATCAATGACAATCGATCAATGTGATTGGCTGTAGCTAGCAAATCAGTGCATGAGATAGAAATAGACTGCGATAGTACACTAAAGCAAAGCCATGGATAATAAGCTCGCATTATCTGGTAGATTAAGATGCAAAACATTGCCTTCTGTTTTTATTTGATCTTGCTCGTATTTTAAATGTGTTGAGCAAGTTTTTGGATTGGTGTGAATTTTATTTCATGAAATCCTGAATGTGGCTGGTATGATAAACTGAGTTTTCAGGGAGTTGAAACGGTTACGGGAATCCAGATGTACAACTGCGGTCATGTGCATTTACATATGCTTATGGCCACCTTTCGGTGAGATATTGTGTCACCCTGGCCACCCCAAAGAAGGATTTCTGGCTACACCCATGGTCACATGCAACTTTCATTATAGGCCTCCTGTATACTGCATGTAGCCTAATAATTTGCACGTCTCAAGGACAAAGCACAAGAATAATGATAGATAGATAAAAGATTAAGATTAAGATTAAAGATTAAGATAAAGATAAAAGATACCATTTGTGATGATTGAGTGGAGCAGGGTGACCAAATACAGCTTGGACTAGGGTTTATTGAAGGGAAGGGAGGTGGACGAACAAAGACACAGGCGGGACAGAGGCTCACGGACAGCAGGCAGGAAACAGAAGTCGACTCGGACACGGAACAGACACGGGAACAGATTCTGACCGTGAGCCTCCACACAAGACCGGGGGTGAATGGATGAGCAGGACAGGAACCACAGGCGCAGACACAGACGGAAAGCAACAGTAGACACCGACACAGAGAAACACACAGGGTTTAAATACATGAGATAACAAGAGGGAGTAGGTGACAGAATTTACGGTGATGAAAGGGGTGTGGCTGAGGGAAGCTGAGCGTCCTCTGGCACGGCACGTCACACCATTTCATTATAGTGAAAATGTATTTGCACCTTCTGGTTCTCGACTTAAATGTTTAAGAACAGCAAATGCAAGTAAAGATCACACAAGATAAACATAAAATGCATTTTTCTATTAAGGGGAAAAAATATTCAAAGTTACTTGAAAAACGAGTGCAGCGGTCAGCCTCTTCACTGGACACTGGATTGGCTGCATCAGCCATAGCAGGGCGAATGCTTCTTTTGTCAGGGCTAGAGATGCAATTAAGCGTAGCCATGCACGTGGCCCATTCGAGTCCATCAATTTCAGATATGCATCTGTGCAACAAACCTCCGAGTTCGGCTTGGAGAAATATTAAAGTTGGACTTAAAAAATCCACCACACGGCCCTAGTGACAACATACGATGACAAAATAAATGGCTGGATGGATGGATGGATGGATGGATGGATGGATGGAAATCCATGGTTCCACGGAGGCTGACCTTTCAACCAAGTGTGGCCGTCTACCACCATTAAAAAACTAGATTGGCTCTTTATGGAATGTTAAAATTTTTCGAAATTGTGTGTCGTGAATCTAAATTATATCGATCAATTAATTTTCTGAACCACTTATCTTCATGAGGTTCATGGGTGTGCTGAAGCCTATCCCACCAGTTTTTGGACAGTAGGCAGCGATATCACAGGGTGCACACAGATAAATAACCCTTCACACTCAAAATCACAGCTATGAACATGTTTTAAGAATGTGAAAGGAGTACACTGAGGAAACCCGCACAGAAACGGAGAGAACATGCAAACTCCACACAGTAAGGCAAACCCACAACCTCTGGACTGTGAGGCGAACGTGCCAACCAGTCAACCATCGTGCTTCCCTCTGCATAATATACATATGAGCTCCAATTTTTGAATTGAACTGAAATTGTCCAGTTGAACTTTTCGATGAAATTCTAATTGATTGTGATGCACCTGTAGTACAGTATATGTAATAGTTTTGTTTGATTCTGTCACTTATAGCTCAGAGTTCCTGTTGTTCCGGTAAAAGTCAACACACCAGCTCTACGAGTGAGGCAGTACCTCCCCCGACCTTGTCACAGAACCAGTCCTTCTCTTTGCCTCCTGGCCATGTAGTGTGTTGTTTTATGGATGGAGGGGTAGGACTCTATGACATGGGTGCCAAGAAGTGGGACTTTCTACGAGACCTGGTATTCTAATGAAAGGAGTTGCATTTTGCATTTTTTTTAAAAACAATGAAAAAATGTTTTCTTTAAGTAACTGAAAAATGTTTTTCAATTATGTCTTAGAAGAATTCATGACAGTTGACCATTTGCAGGGCCATGTCGAGACCATCTTCGATTGCAAGTTCAACCCTGATGATCCTAACTTGTTGGCCACTGCTAGTTTTGACGGAACCATCAAAATATGGGACACAAACACACTAACAGCAGTTTATACCTCCCCAGGCAATGAAGGTGTGGTTTACTCCTTGTCCTGGGCTCCAGGTAACATAAGCACACCCACCCACACTTACTCATGTACACACAAATTCAGTACAATTTCCCAGTTTTAACAGAAGAATGTAAAACACTCTGTGTGCTTCGAAGGTGACCTAAACTGCATTGCAGGAGCAACATCACGCAATGGAGCTTTCATTTGGGACATCCGGAAAGGAAAAATAATCACACGCTTTAATGAGGTTTCTTGCTTCACTGCTATAATATATTATAAGATTATGTTTTTTCCATATTTCGTAACACTGCGCCCGATTTTACAAAAGGAGGTTGTGGATGTGTGGGCATGATCTGTTTATTTCAAATAGAATCTAATTATTTTTTATTCTATTTTGCTGTATGTATATTGCAGGTGTATATGATATGGTACAGTCCTTTTGTGTGTTGTAAAAAAAGAAATAAGAAACATGATTTGCCTCACCTTTTCCTGGGTCAAATATGTTATCTGGTTTCTTTTAATACTTGAAGTCTATGTAACTGAATGAAAATGTGACCTTTTGTTAATGTTCGTTTAATCTTCCTCCAGCATGGTAAAAATGGCATATTTTGTATATCCTGGAGTCACAAAGATTCAAAGCGAATTGCAACCTGTAGTGGTGATGGATTCTGGTAAGTGGTAATTTTAGTTTTACATTATTATATTACAGTATATATCAATATTCTGGCGGTTTGGCAGCACACTGGTTAGCACACTGCTTAGCACGTCCGCCTCACAGTTAGGAGGGTGTGGGTTCGATTCCACCACCGGCCCTCCCTGTGTGGAGTTTGCATGTTCTCTCCGTGCCTGCGTGGCTTTTCTCCGGGCATTCTGGTTTCCTCCCACATCCCCAAAAACAAGCTTGGTAGGCCAATTGAACACTCCAAATCGTGAGTGCGAGTGTGAATGGTTGTTCGTCTCTGTGTGCCCTGCTGGCAACCAGTTTAGGATGTCCCCCGCCTACTGCCTGATGACTGCTGGGATAGGCTCCAGCACGCTCGCGACCCCCATGGGGACAAGGGGTATAGAAAATGCATGGATGGATATCAATATTCTTCCAAAATGCTGATTACATACATTATGTACGTATGTATCTTGAGTTTTTGTCTCCTTTTTTTAACAGCATTATTCGAACCATTGATGGTAAAATCCTTCACAAGTACAAACATCCTGCTGCAGTCTTTGGCTGTGACTGGAGTCAAAACAACAAGTATGTTCTACCTTTTTAACAGGAAAAGCAAAGTATCATGTCAATTATTACTGAATCCATACAGAAAATAAAACACAATTGCAAGATAACGCTATCAGGTTATTATTTTAGACACTAACATAGCTATAACTGTTTTATAATGGCTGAACTCTTCCCGCAGGGATATGATTGCTACTGGTTGTGAGGATAAGAATGTTCGCGTGTATTACCTGGCCACCAGCTCAGACCAGCCACTCAAAGTCTTCATTGGACACCTAGCTAAAGTATTTCATGTCCGTTGGTCTCCGCTCAGAGAGGGGATACTGTGTTCTGGATCAGATGATGGGTGGGTTGAAACACAAACTGTTAAAGACAATTTCCCCCCCAAACTCTAAAGATAAATGAAATGATAATAATGTATGAGCATACAATACTGTACAATATGCACAAGTGAATTTATCTGTACATTGTGCTGTTAAAAAACAACTTTAAATTAAAAGAGCACTTGTGATTATGTTTGGACAGTACTGTTCGTATATGGGACTACACACAGGATGCATGTATCAATGTGTTGAGTGGTCATACAGCACCAGTCAGAGGCCTGATGTGGAACACAGAGATTCCATACCTCCTAATTTCAGGTATGCTTTTTGTACCAACTGTAACTATACTTTTTGTATTATACAGTTCGCTCTTCAACTGTTAAAATAAGATCAGTCAGCGTTTATAAATGAACAAAGTTATAGTCCAGATGCAACTAGGAAAAAAATGAACAAATAACAAGCCTAAAACATACAACAAACATGAACATGGAAGTTATAGCATATCAAGAAAATGACTTGGGTCATTGCACTCTATTATTTGACCACTAAACAACATTGATAAATCAAAAATGTACACACACTGGCTCCTTAACGTTTTTTTTTTTCTAGGCTCTTGGGATTATACAATCAGAGTTTGGGACACAAGAGATGGCAACTGCCTGGACACAGTCTATGATCATGGTGCTGATGTTTACGGTAAAAATAATGGCTCGAAAGAATGAAAGGCTGTAGAACAGGGTTCGCCAGCAAAAAATGAGATTGGCTGCCTAGTTCATTTACTTAAATCAATAGGTACCGTATTTTTTGCTCCAAAAAGCGCACTGGATTATAAAGCGCACCCTCATAGAATGTTTTATTTTAGAAATGATTTCATATATAGAGCGCACCAGCTTAAAAGGCGCATAAAATAGAAGCTATACTGCAACAAACTGAGGTTGACTAGGATTGCGGTATGCATCCACTAACCAATAACCAATTAGCCCTCAGTTTGAGGAACGCGATTGTTTACTATCTCCTATAAAAGAACCGACTAAAGTTCGATCTAACACATTGGTACTGCTTACTTATGTTTCCCTTCCATATCGATCCGTAAATGTATTTGAAACCTCAACGGAGCAGCCTATTTTGAAAAGAAATAGCCTTGTGCGTATAGCAGCTATCATTATAGCATTAGCCTCCTGCTAACTCCCTTGAGCCTCAGCTCGCAGACTCCCATGAGCCTCAGCAAAGTGTCATGGTAGCCCCCTGTAAACAATCACGTCTCTCAAACTCTCTTCCGTAAAAGTGATCGGAACCGAATAAAGACTGATTTAACACATTGGTGCTCCTTATTTATGATTTTGTTGTATATTGATACGTAAATGTACTCAAACATTAACGGAACAGCCTATTTTGAAATGAAATAGCCTCATGGGTACAACGGCTATTCAGTGACGCCCCCTGACCACGGTTGCCGTAATGCTGGGAAGCAATGCGACCTTGTAATTTACTGGTCGTACTAAAACGTACCGAAACATTTTGGCGGAGCGCTGTGTACAAACAGTATGGATCAACAAATTCATCTATTGATCCATATATAAGGCACTCTTCATTATAAGGCGCACTGTGTTTTTTTGAGTAAATTTTAAGCTTTTAAGTGTGCCTAATAGTGCGGAAAATACGGTAATCATATTTGTAAGAGGAACAACATTAAGTAGTATTTGGATAAAACATGGTTCACGTCACAATTAATAGATAATTTCATATTGAAATAACAGAAGTCAATTACCTTTCTCTGCTGTGACTTTAACAAGTGTGGACTATCACCTGGTACAAAATTTGCCTAACATGCCATTTGGAGTGAAAATAACCATTGTGGTAAAGTAGGCAACTGTTTAACTTCCAGTTTTGAGGTCATGGGTTCAAATCCATGCTTTGGCTTTCCCCATATGAGTTAACATCTTCTCCCTGTTTGTGTGGAGTTTCTTTTCTGCTTAGCTTGTAGTTCTGAGGTCATGGGTTCAAATCCATGCTTTGGCATTCCTATGCGAGTTAGCATCTTCTCCCTGTATATGTGGAGTTATTTTGGGTATACTGAGAAAAAGCATAATGGGCGTATTTTGTATAAACAAATGGAAAATGTACTTATGTTCACTTAACTTGACTATTTGCAATTATAGTTGGTTCAACAAAATAGTAATTACCGTAATTTTCTGACTATAAGTCGCTCCGGAGTATAAGTCGCACCAGCCATAAAATGCCCCAAAAAGTGAAAAAAAAACATATATGTCGCTCCGGAGTATAAGTCGAATTTTGGGGGGCAATTTATTCGACAAATTCCAACACCAAGAGCAGTCATGAACGAGCAACAGGCTAAACGATAGGTATGCTAACGTGACATAAACACAAACTAAGACTTGAGAACGGCCCTGACGTAAAATTCAGAGTTATTCAAAAAACTATTACATAAATAACACGTTAATAAAACCATCTGTGTCACTCCAATTCATTAAATCCATCAATCGTCCTTTGTCAACAATGCGTGCGCGCCGCTGACGGCGCTTGCACTTCAAAATATTCCACAGGCCCATATAACGATATATAAATTATATATCAAATAACTATTATATAAGCAATAATGTTATCAAACCATCTGTGTCACTCCAAATCATTAAATCCATCGATCGTCCTTTGTCAACAATGGGTGTGCGCAGCTGACGGCGCTTGCACTTCAAAATATTCCACAGGCCCATATAACGATATATAAATTAGATATCAAATAACTATTATATAAGCAATAGTATTATCAAACCATCTGTGCACTCTAAATCATTAAATCCATCGATCAAATTCCTCGTCCTTTGTCAACAACGCCGCGTGTGCGCCCTGACGTCAGCCTGTCGTTATTCCACAGATCTACTATATAACTATATTGTAGCGTTAACGAAGTTCAAGTAAAGACGTGGGTTTGGTAAACGGCTCTTTATTTAACAAAACAAACTTCCAGGCGTGTGGCGGTATGGACTTCCAGCCACGGAAGTGGAAGAGAGCTCCATAGAATAGGACTGGGCGTGCGTAAAAGCCATGACCGAGCCCCATCCACCGTCCCCGGACAGCCACCCGGCCGAGCGCCGGCCCCCGACTTCTATCCACGGAGGTGAAAGGGAGCTCCGTAGAGTAGGACTGGGCGTGCGTAAAAGCCCTAATAGTCTGTGTCACTCCAAATCCTTAAATCCTTCAAACTCTTCGTCCGTCGTGTCACTTAGAAACAAAGCCGCTAATGATGCCGGTAGTACGTGGGGTCCTTCATCATCTTCGTCAACCCGTGATCAATCTTTGTCCTTTATGTAAACAACCGCTGCGCCACGCCGCGTTGCGCTGCTGACGTCACTTGAAATTCAAATTACAGTAATCCCTTGCTACATTGCGGTTCGTTTATTGCGGTTTCACTTTTTGTTTTTGGATAATTTTTGAAAAAAAACACACAAGTCGCTCCTTATTATAAGTCGCCCCCCCACCCAAACTATGAAAAAAAACGCGACTTTTAGTCCGAAACTTACGGTAGGTGGAAATTATTTCCATATTTTTATTACGTTCACCGAGCACATTTTCAACAAATTATTTCTTTGAATGTAGGTGAACCCCCAAGGAACAAATGAGTAGATTGCAGGCCTGTTTTAAAAAGAAGCATTACTCATGGGACGTTGAGATTTCCTAGGGTTTTGATAATTTTTAAATGTTAGCATTTGCCGAGGCTTTATAGGAATAAAGTGTTCCATATTGATACCACATTATCACATCTTTAAATGTGAGAGAATGTCCTGATGAAGGTTTGGGTTTTGGACACCCTATTTGGTCATGAGAAACAGAACATCAAAAATAAAGCAATTTAGTAATTTGATTAAATGTGTTATTTCAGAAGTATGTAACAAACTGACTTACTCACTGACTGACTGAGTAATTAACTCATTGTATTAAATCATGGCTTAAAGAAGTGGATGTCAGTTTATCAAAATATATCAAAATATAAAAAATAAAACAATTTTAGTAATTTGATTAAATGTGTTATTTCAGAAGTATGTACCAAACAAACTGACTGACTGACTCACTGATTGACTTACTACCATTGAATCATGGCTCAAAGAAGTAGATCTCAATTTCAAAATGGGCAGTGACACCCCCTTGTTGTAGAATTACAATAGATAGCCAATGGTATAGTTTCTTTTATAGAAGTCTGAAAAGTAACAACAAAAAGATCTTATTATAATTAATTATTCTCAAATCTAATTTGTGTGTGGGTGTGCGTGCGTATGTCTCTGGGGGAGTGTGTGTGTGTTTGTGTGTGTGTGTGTGCGTGCGTGTGCATGTGCATGTGTGTGTGTTTAGGTTTAACATGCCATCAGAATCGTCCTTTCACCATGGCCAGTTGTAGCAGAGACAGCACAGTGAGGCTTTGGTCTTTGACCCCTCTAATCTCTCCTCTGCTGCTAAACATCCTCACCAACCAACCTTGGGAGAAAATAATTGGAAATACTGGTAAGCTTTATTCATACTGGGTTAGTTCTGTTTTGTTCTGTTCTGGATTCTACAAAGATATAGACCAGGGGTGTGCAATCTTTTTAACTTGCCGGCTGAATTGGGTTCTAAATTTTGACCGGGAGGGCCGAACCAGGAGCAGATAGATAGTGTTTGTCTAAAGCAGGGGTGGCCACCCAGTCAGAGACTAAGAGCCACATTTTTTACTGTGTCATCGCACAGAGCCACATCATACACATGAGCACACATGAACACCGTCGCACCCCCCCCCCCCCTTGGCCACCCCTGGTTTAGCGTCTTGTCAGCTTTTCTGGACCTAATGGGCCCCCGTAGTCACAGTCGCCATTCATTAAGAAGCCAGCAAAACCAATCGCTCTGCCCTGTGTTCATCGTCATATATTTGTTTAGCTGTGCATTTTTTCCTTGCCATTTTGAGAGCGAAATTGACACTCCTTAAATGGGTTTGTCCCTCCTCCTTTGCGGGATTTCACCTCACGCGCATGCGCGTTTGACCAAAATACCATATTGAACTCAAGCGAAGCAAATACCCACAAAAAATAAACACAAAGTCAAAGTCAGCTTTATTGTCAATCCCTTCATATGTCAAGACACACAAAGAAACCGAAATTCCGTTTCCTCCATCCCACGGTGACGAGACACAGTACACGATAAACATACAATTAGACGACACAAAATAAAAACAAGAAGGCACAAACAATAAATAATAAATAAATAAAATGAGTGATGAATATAAATAATAAACAAATAACCCAATAAATAAGAGGAGCAAAACTGTTGATATGAACGTAAAAGAGCCGGATGAAACCAGCCAAAGAGCCGCATGTGGCTGGCGAGCCGCGGGTTGGCCACCCCTGGTCTAAAGTAATATGAACGACACGTAAAGGTCGTCGCATAAAAGGTTTTGGCCTTTAGTGGGTAGTAAAGCATGGATATTCAAAAAAAGCTTTTTGAAAACATGCATTTATCAACAGCATTAAAAAAAGATTTCAACAAAAAACTACTATCACTGATTCTCATTAAATAAGACACTGTTATTATGAATAACAGTTTCCATCACTTCAGCACCTGCAGGTCAGATTTATGAAAGATGTTAAACTTATGAGGCGAAATCAAATCAAACGGCAAACATTCTGACCATTGAAGAATCAGTGAAAGAGTACAGCGAAATAAAAATAATAAAGAAATCAAAACGGCAACACGGTGACGGATATCTGAAAATCAGAAGTAAATCTTTAACTCACAAACACCTGGTGACAGAGGTGAAGAAACGGGAAACACCTCCTTAAAGTCGGCCTTAATAACTTTAAAAGTTAAGATTAGTCGCAAACAGGTGGTGCATCAATGTCCTTGAGCATCCTGCATTGTTTGAAAATGAGACTGGTCGCTAGTTTCAATCGCTGCTATTTGTACACATTATGATGTTCATGTGGCTGGACGTCTGCTCACACACATAGGTCCAGCCAAATAATTGTCCACTCCTTTTTAAACACTCTGCACTCAGTGTCCACCTTTCTTTTCCTTGGGCCACTCATTTTAATGGAAGGGTTCCAGGGTAAGGTTTGTGGGTGGCTTTGGCGTGAAACTGCATCTGAAAGCTCAGCGCACGAATTTCGAGAATGCTGACGTCACAGCCCACACTCGAAATGCAATCTCAACACTGAAGGAAATAGAGCGTAGTGCGCCGGGTCCGTACTACTGAGTACGTACACGCACTTGTGAGTGTGCACTGAGCTTTATGACACGGCTTCCGGGAGTAAAAGCGCGAGCGAGCGTTTCCCCATCTACTGGGGAAACACAGTCATTGCAGGGAAAATGACCCCAACATTTTTATAATAATCCAATTTATTCAGGTTTGGCGGGATGTGGCCCGCGGGCCGTAGTTTGCTCACGACTGGTATAGACCCTCACAGGTTGTGTGTCTTGCAGATAAAGCTATGGTTCCCAACTCTCCACCACTGCTCTGTGGCAAAGTATCAAGAGACATCAAACAGGAGCTGGAAAAACTATGCTCTGACATTACCGCCAAGAAGCTGCGTTGGTTCTCCGAATGCTGTTCGGTAACTCTTTTCTATTTGTTGATGTAATTTGTAATCGTGTGATAGTTTGTAATAGTTTGATACTACAATTTGGTACAGAGTCAAACTTAGATGCAGTGAACAATGCTACTAAAGTGCAGTAATTCATTTTCTGCAGAACCGCTGCTGTTTTGAATCACTGAGAATGCTAGTCTCACTAGTCTTACTGGTTGCGCTCTCGTCTGAGATGTTTAAAGTGCGGTAAAAAGTCACTAGAACTAGCAATTTCTATTGACATCCAATGTCGAATAAGTCTGCACGATTCTAGTGTCCAGCTGCGAATGAAAAAGTACAGTTGAAAAGGAAACGGTACGGCTCAGTTGTTATCACACTCCAGCTTCCAAGGCCTCCGCGGAGTGGCCGCTTGAAGCCAGCACCCTGTGCTCTCATTCAAGTGAATAGCTTAGCCTGGTGGTGGGGCAAGAAAACGCCAGGGGAAACTTCACGAACAGGTCTGGGGTTCCAGGGAGTCCTGGCACTGGAAGCACTACTGCTACACCATTTATCCCAATTCTGGTAACGAACTAGTTACACCATTACTAAAAAGTTAATATTTAGTCTGCAATTAATTTCCTGATTATTTTTCATGTGCAAATATTTAATAACTTAAACAATTATAAAAAGCCACTATGTTCATTGAACACATTACTATAGATAACTGTCACCTGTATAAACGTAGGACTAGATTGCAGAATTAAATATGTAAATACTGGGAAATAAGTCTACTGAATAGGATTCCACTTTTGATGTGAAAGATGTAATGCCGGATTGCCTTTTGATGCCACAGATTACACTTTGGAGAACGATTGGATCAGGTGTTGAGCAACATGGTGCTTGATCGTTTGCGAGCTACACAAGCATGGACAATCTTTCAATTATGTGCTGACTTGCATATATTATCAGAAGAGTGCTGCTTTGGTCTGGTGTCTCAGCGACTTCATTTACATGAATCAACCAATTGATTGTACTTTAATGAAACTGCTCTAACCGATTTGTGACCAATATTTTTTTTTGTGGGTGTTTTTCCGTTGCCTACCTGTATTTAATATCAGTGGACGTTGTTATTTGTCAACTCTGGCCACGTGTAGTCCTTTGAGACCGTTCTGTGATTAAGAGCTATATAGATAAATTATACTTGACTTTGGACTAATTATGTGCATGTTTTTTTCCCTGCTAGCCTCCAGGGGGAAGCAGCAACCTGTGGGACTTGGTATCTGTCATTAATGGGCAGGACGACTCACTGCTACCAGGTAGCTACAGCAAGGGCGTAATGCACATGAAACATCTACTGAAGTTTAAAACAGTAAGTATCTGTAACAAATGTGTGTGGAAGCTGATTACTCACTAAACAATGCAGCAGTCATAACCACCATCCTACCAAATTAAATGTCATTTTTTACTTACTGAATAATTAGTATGAACAACTGATTATCATGAGCAGAGACAGAGCGACCACGTGCAGCACAGATCTTTATTGAGTTGGGCGGAAAGGGGAAGTGGAAAGCTGGGAGCAACACGGGCAGGAGAACAGAATAACAGGTCGCGTAACTGACGGGTAGCATACAGGTATCAGACAGGTAGCAAGCCAGATGAACCGACACAATCAATGCTGATGACTGCATAACAGGACGAGAGGGGCAGGAGCAGAGAAAGAGAACTTTCCGAGGTTCTGATCAGTGCCAGGCTGAGAACAATTGACCGAAGTAAAATCACTGATTGGATGGCGGGTGGAACGAGCATGTGACACTGGTATTTTATATCTGTGATACATTTCCGTAGAGCACAGACACAAGATTGTGACCACTTGCACAATGCAATTTTTCATTTTCATTTTTTTAACACCTTAATTTAAATTTAGAGCAGGCCAGTTGGAAGCAAGGTCTCTATTGCAGTGTTGTCAAAAAACATTAAAACTAAAACCAAACCTGTAAATGCAAGCTATAAACAGAAGAATACCCGCCCAAACAAAAATCATACGTTCAGCATGTAGTCCATGATAAAATTCCTGAAATGAACAAAAGAGATTAATCAGCCTCCTGCAGCTGAGGCAAAATATTATTCCATGGGCATTAGCAAATACAAACAGGAGATCAACTCACTTAAACTGGAACTGAATGGTACTCTGGTAAGGGTCCTACAGTAGTGGTGAACTCTATTGTGTTTCTGAGATCACAAAATGTTCTACACCTTCTTACCCTGTCTACAATTAATTTCCCCTTTAGCTATAATCACCTATAGCCTGGCAAGACCGACCTCACTCTTTGCCTACCACTTAAGCTCTACCCAGCACCTTCCCCACAAATTGGGCGCAATTACTGTACTCATAGTTTCTGTAATTGAAAATACACACAGACAATAACAAACAGGACACAATAGATGAACTTTATGTGAGATTTAAATAAGCGTCCACTTAACAGGCATTTTGCCAAAAGCCTGTCATTAGGCCAAGCTGTTCCTATCCTACCAGAGCAACCAGTCCCTGAAGGACGCAGAGTATGGACTTGTAAACTCTCTAGTACAGTTGCTTTGTAAATTGGAATGGTTGTGTTGTAGTGCCTTGCGAAAGTATTCGGCCCCCTTGAACCTTTCAACATTTCGCCACATTTCAGGCTTCAAACAAAGATATAAAATTTTAATTTTTTGTCAAGAATCAACAAGAAGTGGAACAAAATGTATTGGATTATTTAAACTTTTTTAACAAATAAAAAACTGAAAAGTGGGGCGTGCAATATTATTCAGCCCCTTTACTTTCAGTGCAGCAAACTCACTCCAGAAGTTCAGTGAGGATCTTTGAATGATCCAATGTTGTCCTAAATGACTGATGATGATAAATAGAATGCACCTGTGTGTAATCAAGTCTCCGTATAAATGCACCTGCTCTTTGGTAGTCTCAGGGTTCTGTTTAAAGCGCAGAGAGAACCATCAAGACAAAGGAACACACCAGGCAGATCCGAGATACTGTTGTGGAGAAGTTTAAAGCCGGATTTGGATACAAAAAGATTTCCCAAGCTTTAAACATCTCAAGGAGCACTGTGCAAGCAATTATATTGAAATGGAAGGAGTATCAGACCACTGCAAATCTACCAAGACCCGGCCGTCCCTCCAAACTTTCATCTCAAACAAAGTCAAAGTCAAAAGTCAAAGTCAGCTTTATTGTCAATCTCTCCACATGTCACAACACACAAAGAGACCGAAATTACGTTTTTCTCTATCCCACGGTGACGAGACACATAACACGATAGACATACATGTACGCGACACAATATAAAAACAAGAAGGCAAAAATTCTACCAATCAATAGTAAGAGTGATGAATAAATAATAAATAAACAGATAACACAATAAATAACGGAGCCAGCAAGCATAGCGCAAAAGTAAAAAACATCATAAACAAAAAGGCACAAACAATAAATAAGAGTAATAACAAATAATAAATAATAAGAGCCAGTGTGCATTCAGACAGTCCAGACAGTAAAAGTACAGGACGCTACGCAGAACGGGGGAGCGAGTTCAGGATCCTAACAGCCTGGAGCATGAAGCTGTTTGAGAGTCTGGAGGTGCGGGAGCGCAGGCTTCTGTACCTCTTCCCAGAGGGCAGAAGCTCGAACAAAGAGTGAGCGGGGTGACTCGCATCACTCACAATCGTGGTCGCCTTGCGGGTGAGATGGGAGGTGTAAATGTCCTTCAAGGAGGGGAGCGAAGCACCAGCAATCTTACCAGCAGTGTTCACTATGCGCTGCAGGGCCTTCAAGTTGTAGTCAGTGCAGCCGCCACCCCAAACAGCAATACAGCTGGAGAGGACGCTCTCAATGGTGCCGCGGTAAAATGCAGTCATGACGGCCGGAGGAGCGCTCGCTCGCCTAAGTTTCCGCAGGAAGTACAGGCGGCGCTGGGCTTTCTTTGCCAGTGATGCGGTGTTGGCGGACCAGGAGAGATCCTCACTGATGTGCACCCCCAGGAACTTGGCGCTGCTCACTCGCTCCACCACAGCACCGTCGATGGTCAGCGGCAGGTGTTGGGTGTGACCCTTCCGGAAGTCCACAACAATCTCCTTGGTCTTGTCGACGTTCAGCAGGAGGTTGTTGTCCCTGCACCACGTGGTCAGAAGGTCAACCTCCAGCCCGTATTGAGTCTCGTCTCCCTTGGTGATGAGACCCACCAGAATCGTGTCGTCAGCAAACTTCACGATACGGTTGTCGCTGTAGGTTGCAGTGCAGTCATGCGTCAGGAGGGTGAAGAGCAGCGGACTGAGCACGCAGCCTTGGGGGGCCCCCGTGCTCAGCGTGATGCTGGCGGAGATTTTGTCGCCAACACGTACTACCTGTGGCCTCTGACAGAGGAAGTCCAGTAGCCAGTTGCAGAGGTAGGTACTGAGGCCCAGCGCGTCAAGTTTGCTGATGAGGCGTTGTGGCACAATGGTGTTGAAGGCAGAACTGAAGTCCACAAACAGCAATCTCACATACGAGTCCCTCCTCTCCAGGTGGGTGAGGGCCGAGTGGAGGGCAGAGCAGATGGCATCCTCCGAAGACCGCTTGGCACGGTACGCAAACTGGAAGGGGTCAATGGTGGGCGGGAGAACGGACCGGATGTGCTCCATGACAAGCCGCTCAAAGCACTTCATGATGATGGGCGTAAGTGCCACGGGGCGGTAGTCATTGAAGCAGGACGGAGCGGGTTTCTTCGGCACAGGTACGATGGTGGCAGCTTTGAAACACGACGGGACGATGGCCTGCTGCAGGGAAGTGTTAAAGATGTCCGTGAAGACATCCGTCAGCTCACCAGCGCAGTCCTTCAGCGCCCGACCCGGGATGTTGTCAGGGCCCGCCGCCTTACGGATGTTGATGGCGGCAAGCGCCCTCCTCACGCTGTCGGCGGAGAGGCACAGGGGCAGCTCGTGTGAAGGGGGAGTGGCCTTCAGCGGGCAAGTGCTGTTCTGAGCGTCGAAGCGAGCAAAAGGAGAAGACTGATCAGAAATGCAGCCAAGAGGCCCATGATCACTCTGGATGAACTGCAGATAACTACAGCTGAGGTGGGAGTCTGTCCATAGGACAACAATCAGTCGTGCACTGCACAAATCTGGCCTTTATGGAAGAGTGGCAAGAAGAAAGCCATTTCTCAAAGATATCCATAAAAGGTCTTGTTTACAGTTTGCCACAAGCCACCTGGGGGACACACCAAACATGTGGAAGAAGGTGCTCTGGTCAGATGAAACCAAAATCAAACTTTTTGGCCACAATGCAAAACGATATGTTTGGCGTAAAAGCAACACAGCTTATCACCCTGAACACATCATCCCCACTGTCAAAATGGTGGTGGCAGCATCATGGTTTGGGCCTGCTTTTCTTCAGCAGGGACAGGGAAGATGGCTAAAATTGATGGGAAGATGGATGGAGCCAAATACAGGACCATTCTGGAAGAAAACCTGTTGGGAGTCTGCAAAAGACCTGAGACTGGGACGGAGATTTCTCTTCCAACAGGACAATGATCCAAAACATAAAGCCAAATCTACAATGGAATGGTTCACAAATAGACGTATCCAGGTGTTAGAATGGCCAAGTCAAAGTCCAGACCTGAATCCAATCGAGAATCTGTGGAAAGAGCTGAAGACTGCTGTTCACAATCGCTCCCCATCCAACCTCACTGAGCTTGAGCTGTTTTCCAAGGAAGAATGGGCAAGAATTCCAGTCTCTCGATGTGCAAAACTGATGAGACATACCCCAAGCGACTTGCAGCTGTAATTGCAGCAAAAGGTGGCGCTACCAAGTATTAGAGCAAGGGGCCCGAATAATATTGCACGCCCCACTTTTCCGTTTTTTATTTGTTAAAAAAGTTTAAATTATCCAATAAATTGTTCCACTTCACGATTGTGTCCCACTTGTTGTTGATTCTTGACAAAAAAAATAAACTTTTATATCTTTACGTTTGAAGCCTGAAATGTCGCAAAATGTTGAAAGGTTCAAGGGGGCCGAATACTTTCGCAAGGCACTATATACAGATTAATGCATGTTCACTCTACCTATGAGTTGACTCATTCTTCAACCATGATTTCAAAATTATTTTTGTCTATCCTCTCCTCTTCTTGTGTTGTCCATCAGTCTGAAGCCCAGGAATTGACCATTGTCATGATGTCTAAATTCGGAGGTGGTATTGGTGCTCCGAGTAAAGAAGAACGCCTTAAAGAAGCAGGAGATATCCATTTGAGACTAGGACAGATTCAGCGATACTGTGAATTAATGGTGGAGCTTGGACAGGTGCTGCATGTGCAGTTTTGCACCTTACATGTTTGTTCTGCGTAGTATACAGCACACGCACTCACACTCAACAAATGTGTTTTGGACCCTTATAACTCCAATAACAACAAAAAATAAATATTTTCTACTCGTGAAGTGAATCCATTTTAATAAACTTAAGTTTGTAACTTGTTTTATCTATCTTTTGAAGACAGATCAAAGAAAAGGGACTTGTTGAGAATGTAATGAATTCATAATTAAGTGTATAAATATTTCTCTCTCGCAGTGGGAGAAAGCATTAGCTGTAGCACCAGGAGTATCCATGAAGTACTGGAAAAAACTGATGCAAAGGTAGGTTTTTATTTAACTGCACCTATGTATACTGTATATTGATCAATTATGCAATAAGAATACTGAGCAATGACCAATGAGTGTAGCAGGACAGCACTAAAGACAAACAGGGGTAGACAAAATATTAGCACAGGTAAATTTGCTTGCTTAGGCAATGTGACAAAAGAGATTTTCAGTGACACAACTTTGAAAAGGCTCTGAGGAATAATTCGAGGTATTGTAAGATCAACGTACGAATAAAAAAGACACCAATACTACAAATGCATTAAAAAAAACACTATACTCTGGAGAAATATACAGTAATCTCTCGCTACATCGTGGTTCTTTTATCACGGATTCACTACATCGCGGATTTTTTTCTAAATTAAAAAAAAATTTAAAGTCAAAATAAAACTTGTAAATTGAGGAATTATGGCATAAAGCTTGCCCACATGCCAGCAGAAGACAAGGAGTGCCCACACAATTGCAGTGCGTACACTTGTACGTTTTTATAAAGAAATTGTTAAAATATTAAGAGTTCTGAAAACATATTTACAGTGTTGTACCTTGTTATAGAAAAACTGTTATAATAATAAGAGTTCTAAAAATATATTTACAGTATGTACTCTTGTACCTTGTTATAAAACATTTATAATAATAAAAGTTGTTCGAAAAACATATTTACAGTATATGTTAAGAATTCTCCATGTTATTTATGTTATTCAGCCGTGCTTTGATTTGAGGTAGGGTGATTTATTTTGAAGGCCCTTTTCAGGCGATACCACTTCCTGTTTTACGTTTGTTTACATATGTCGGTTACAGTGGTACAGGAGTCATTGGTGATGTAAGTGGGTCTCCTAACAAGAGAAATGAACGATCACACGTGTCTAACCTTTAGGACAATGTAAAATTGCTCCAAATGTTCGTTTAAATTCTTTTAGAGGTCCGTTTTCGCGTGTTAGCACGATCGTGAATTAGCATCTTTCTGCTAACTTGTGAGCCTGCCCAGTACTTCTTGTTAACATGTTACACGCACACACGTATATTTATATTTTCAATATTTATACAAAATGTTCTATATGTTATTTATACTATTAATGTATTATTTCCATCCATCCATCCATTTTCTGAACCGCTTAGTCCCCACGGGGGTCGCGGGTGTGCTGGAGCCTATCCCAGCCGTCATCGGGCAGTAGGCGGGGGACACCCTGAACCAGTTGCCAGCCAATCGCAGGGCACACAAAGACAAACAACCATTTGCACTCGCAGCACACCTAAGGGCAATTTGGAGACTTCAATCGGCCTACCAAGCATGTTTTTGGGATGTGGGAGGAAACCAGAGTGCCCGGAGAAAAACCACGCTGGCTCGGGGAGAACATGCAAACTCCACACAGGGAGGGCCGGAGGTGGAATCGAACCCGCACCCTCCTAACTGTGAGGCGGATGTGCTACCCAGTGCGTCACCGAGCCGTTATTATTTACATGTTTGAAACAATTATTTAATGTTCTAATAAAAAAATATGCACATGGTTTCATGTACATCTATTGACACACAAAAATGTACAGATAAAAAAAAAGTACAGATGAGAGGCTCACCGTACTTCGCAAATTTCACTTATCGCGGGTGGTTTTTTGGAACCAATTATCCACGGTAAACGAGGGATTACTGTGCATGGTTACAGACTTAGTTTCTGCCCAAGAGACTGTAATTTGAATTTCAAGTGACGTCAGCAGCGCGGCGCAACGTGGCGCCGTGGTTGTTTACAAAAAGGACAAAGATTCGATCACGGGATGACGAAGGGCCCCACGTACTACTGGCATCATTAGCGGCTTTGTTTGTAAGTGACACGGAGGACGAAGAGTTTGAAGGATTTAATGATTTGGAGTGACACAGAAGGTTTGAAAAACTATTATGGCTTTTACGCACGCCCGGTGCTACTCTACGGAGCTCTCTTTCACCTCCATGGATGGAAGTCGGGGGCCGGCGCTCGGCCGGGTGGCTGTCCGAGGACGGTGGATGGGGCTTGGACACAGCTTTTACGCACGCCCGGTCCTACTCTACGGAGCTCTCTTTCACCTCCCTGGATGCAAGTCGGGAGCCGGTGCTCGGCCGGGTGGCTGTCCGGGGACGGTGAATGGGGCTCGGACATGGCTTTTACGCACGCCCGGTCCTATTCTATGGAGCTCTCTTCCACCTCCGTGGCTGGAAGTGCCACCTCAGGGGATGGAAGTCCACACCGCCACACGCCTGGAAGTGAACGCCGGTGCTTGGGGCCGTGTTGCGGTGAACTATTTATGTTATAGTTATTTGATATATTTTATTTCGTTTAGCAACTTGTATATGGTTTTATTGTTACAGTTCAGTAGTTGTTGGCTCGTTGAACTCTTGTTTTGTTAAATAAAGAGCCGTTTCCCAAACCCACGTCTTTCCTTGTACTTCGTTAACGCTTCAATATAGTTATATCCTAGATCTGTGGAATAACGACGAGGCTGATGTCAGGGCGCACGCGCGGCGTTGTTGACAAAGGACAAGGAATTTGATCGATGGATTTAATGATTTGGAGTGACACAGATGGTTTGATAATATTATTGCTTATGTAATAGTTATCCATCCATCCATTTTCTGTACCGCTTAGTCCCCACTGGGGTCGCGGGCATGCTGGAGCCTATCCCAGCCGTCATCGGGCAGTAGGCGGGGGACACCCTGAACCAGTTGCCAGCCAATCGCAGGGCACACAGAGACAAACAACCATTTGCACTCGCACTCACACCTAGGGACAATTTGGAGTGCTCAATCGGCCTACCAAGCATGTTTTTGGGATGTGGGAGGAAACCGGAGTGCCCGGAGAAAACCCACGCGGGTCCGGGGAGAACATGCAAACTCCACACAGGGAGGGCCGGAGGTGGAATCGAACCCGCAACCTCCTAACTGTGAGGCGGACGTGCTACCCAAGTGCTCCACCGAGCCGCCCATGTAATAGTTATTTGATATATAATTTATATATCATTATATGGGCCTGTGCAATATTTTGAAGTGCAATCGCCGTGCATCTATTGTTGACGATCGATGGATTTAATGAATTGGAGTGACACCGATGGTTTATAAACGTGTTATTTATGTAATAGTTGTTTGAATAATTCTGAATGTTACGTCAGGCCCGTTCTCAGCTCTTTGTTTGTGTTTATGTCACTTTTAGTCCGAAAAATACGGTAATCTTACGTATGAGCACAATTCTACCTTTCTTTTAAATCTCTGTTATGGTTGTTTTGTAGGAGAGCTGATCAGCTGATGGTGGAGGATAACGATGATGCAATCCCGTACTGTATTGCTACAGGAGACGTTAAGAAACTTGTAGCATTCTTCACTGGCAGAGGACAACTGGTTGAGGCCTTACTAGTTGCACAGGTACATTGGAGAATACCACAATGGCATTTTATTCATGACAGATAATTGACTAAGTTTAAATGGGAGTCTAAAATTATACCCATTACGTGCGTGGAATTTAGAATTAAGTTTGTTACATTGAATATACGAAATTCTAGGGCAAGGGGATTTTTATTCTTTTAATAATGTAAGAGAAATGATTACTTATCCCTAGCTTTTTAGCTGCTTTAAACTGAGCCAGTGGAATTTCAAATATTTCTAAAGAAACTAACTAAAGTTGCTTTTTTGTCACACAACACAATAACACCCTGACAGGTATCAACAGACAGCAGCTTAACATACTTCAGCAATCTTTTCCCAACTTTGACTCAAATTTATTCTTTTATTTACTGTATTTTCCGGACTATAAGTCGTAGCTTTTTTCATAGTTTGGCCGGGGGTGCGACGAATAATCAGGAGCGATTTATATATGAAATTATGAACACTATTACTTGATCATCATTAACACATTACCGTATTTTCCGGACTACAAGGCGTACCTAAAAACCTAAAATTTTCTCAAAAGCCGACAGTGTGCCTTATAGTCCGGTGCGCCTTATATATAGACCAAATTCCTAAATTTAAACTGGCCCGAAGCATTGTGTCATGAAATAAAACATAAGTGGCCCGCTGAAGACTATGAATCATGAATCAAAAAGACTATGGATCATTATTTTGTGATTATAAAGTAATTTGTTGCGTCTGAAGTTGAAATAAAAAAAGATAAAATGGAGAATGATTTGATTTGGATTAAAAATCGGACATGATGCATTAATAGTCCGGTGCGCCTTATATAAAGACAACGTTTTAAAATGGGCACTTCATTGAAGGTGCGCCCTATAGTCCGGTGCGCCTTATAGTCCGGAAAATCACCGTATTTACTTACTAGTATAGTTTTATCATGTCACATGTTATTAAATTGTGCACGCAAGATTATTTGAATAACTGTTAATATGTTACGTCAGGCACGTTCTCAGTTCCTCGTTTATGTTTATGTAACGTTAGCATACCGTATCGTTTAGCCTGTTTTTGCCTATTCATGGCTGTTCTGGGTGTTAGATTTTGTCAAATAAAGTTCCCCCAAAAATGCGACTTGTACTCCGGTGCGACTTATATGTTTTTTTCTTTATTATGCATTTTATGTCTGGTGCGACTTGTACTCCGGAGCAATTTATAGTCCGGAAAATACGGTAGTTATATTTTTTAATTTCATTTTCATTTTTTTTTTTTCTTGTGCAAAAGTCAGGAAAAAAACATTTCAACATTTTTGTTTTTTTATTACGTGATAGGGCGTTGGTTTTGAAATTTTAAATTAAGTACCGTAATTTTCGGACTATAAGTCGTACCGGAGTATAAGTCGCACCAGCCATAAAATGCCCAAAAAAGTGAAAAGAAAAAACATATATATGTATATACCGTTTTTTTCCGTGTATAGTGCGCAAAATTTAACGAATTTATTGTCCTAAAATCTGGGGTGCGCATTATACATGGGTACAAATTTTTTTTAATTTTTTTATTTTTTTATTTTTTTTTTTAGAAAACAAAACCAACAACAAGACTGACCGACAAAGTCGTGGAACAAAAAGACAGGGTGACATTACCAAAGACAGGAACAGAAAGCAAACAGACATCATGACAGTAACACATGCAATGATCCAACGGTGAGCGAGGGGCAGACAGGACTTAAATACAAAACACGTTACATCGATTGAGGTGACACAGGAAGAGAGGGGCGACGCGAACAGAAACTATGGCAACCTAGACACATAGCAAAACTGGGGACGAGACGTGACAAATGTCCCTCGAAATGAAACTTGAAATCACCAAGTTTTGGTTTCCAAGGGTGTTTTTATTCCTCTTCAACGTCTCTCCCATACAGAGCCGCCTTTTTCACGTCCGCACGCCTCTTTCCCGTGCCCGCACGGAGCGCGGTGGTGCGTTTATGGGCAGTCGGAGAAATCAACGCCAACAAAAAAAATTACATCCAGCCTAGTTAAGACCATACCAAAGACTATAAAAATGGGACCCATTGCCTCCCTGCGTGTGTGACGATCATTGGGACTTAAAAAAAAAAAAAAAAGAAAATTCATAAAAAAAAATCATAAAAATTGGGTGCGTATTATACATGGGTACAGGCTTTTTTCCAGCATCAGCATGCCATTTTTAGGGTGCGTATTATACATGGGGGCGCACTATACACGGAAAAAAACGGTAAGTCGCTCCTGAGTATAAGTAGCCCCCCCACCCAAACTATGAAAAAAAACGCGATTTATAGTCCGAAAATTACGGTATTTATTCAATCCATTTTGGAATTAGGCTGTGGAAATGTTGAAAAGGTGAAGTGCAATGAATGCTATGCCATGAACTATATTTGAGGTTTAAATAAGCGTCCACTTAACAGGCTGTTGGCCAAAAGCCTCTCCTTTATAAACCTGAGGTGAAAAAAGATTGTTGAGAGCATTTTTGTTTTAGGGGGCATGTGAGGGGAACATCTGTACACCGCAAACCTCCTCTATCAACCACAAGAACAATGATGTGGATAACAGACATCAATACCAAAGGTAAAGCACACAAACATGATACCAGGGAACATACTTTTCTTTTGGCTGTACTAGATTAAAGGGTAATTAGACATCCACTGCAGTATGTGGGAGTGGCGGTATCACTGGAAGAGTGTGCGCAAGGAGTAAGTCGCTCTACAGCAGGCGTGCCCAATACGTCGATCGCCACTATTGGTCGATCGCGTGATATTAAAATGTTGTTTTTTTTCTCGCACTTGACGCGTGTACAAACAACGGCGCTAACAACACAACACAAACACGCTAGCTCGCGAGTTCCCTCCAATTGTAAGAACCCTGTTTTTTCTCTTAAAAAATGAGTGGGGCAGCTGGCCATAGTAAGAAGTATCACTTTCATAGAGAATAGGACTTTTTTTTCACGATGATATATATATATATATATATATATATATATATATATATATATATATATATATATATATATATATATATATATATATATATATATATATATATATATATATACATACATACATACATACATACATACACACACGGACGGACGGGACGGGACGGGACGGGACGGGACGGACCAGGACCAGGACCAGGACCAGGACAGGACAGGACAGGACAGGACAGGACAGGACCGGACCGGACCGGACCGGACCGGACCGGACCAGGACCAGGACCAGGACCAGGACCGACCAGACCAGGACAGACCAGACCAGACCAGGACAGACCAGACCAGACCAGGACAGACCAGGACAGGACAGACCAGGACAGACCAGGACAGACCAGGACAGACCAGGACAGACCAGGACAGGACAGGACAGGACAGGACAGACCAGGACAGACCAGGACAGACCAGGACAGGACAGGACAGACCAGGACAGACCAGGACAGACCAGGACAGACCAGGACAGACCAGGACAGACCAGGACAGACCAGGACAGGACAGACCAGGACAGACCAGGACAGGACAGACCAGGATAGACCAGGACAGGACAGACCAGACCAGGACAGGACAGACCAGGACAGACCAGACCAGGACAGACCAGACCAGGACAGGACAGACCAGGACAGGACAGACCAGGACAGACCAGGACAGGACAGACCAGGACAGGACAGGACAGACCAGGACAGACCAGGACAGGACAGACCAGGACAGACCAGGACAGGACAGACCAGGACAGACCAGGACAGACCAGGACAGACCAGGACAGGACAGACCAGGACAGACCAGGACAGGACAGACCAGGACAGGACAGGACAGGACAGGACAGGACAGGACAGGACAGGACAGGACAGGACAGGACAGATCAGATCAGATCAGATCCAGATAGATAGATAGATAGATAGATAGATAGATAGATAGATAGATAGATAGATAGATAGATAGATAGATAGATAGATAGATAGATAGATAGATAGTCGATCTATCGATCGATCAGATCAGATCAGATAGATTAAAGGCCAGATCAGATCAGATAGATTAAAGGCCTGGAAAGTGAAGGCCTCGGTGGTGCCCGTGGTCACTGGGACACTTGGGGCAGTGACCCCCAAACTGGAGGAGTGGCTACAGCAGATTCCAGGAACAACATCAGACATCTCAGTCCAGAAGAGTGCAGTGCTAGGAACAGCCAAAATACTGCGCAGAACCCTCAAGCTCCCAGGCCTCTGGTAGAGGACCCGAGCTTGGAGTGGGAGACCACCCGCGGAGGGTGAGAGGGGAATTTTTATATATATACATATATATACATATATATGATATATGTATATATATAGGAAGAGACGCAGACCACTGATGTCAAGACACGGAAGCTCCTAACCATGCACGGAGGGTTCCACCCTAAGTCCAGCACCCTGAGACTGTACACTAGCCGTAAAGAAGGAGGCCGAAGACTACTGAGTGTGAGAGCCACTGTTCGGGATGAAACAGCCAAGATCCATGAGTACATCAAGGAAAAGGCCCGAACGGATGACGTGCTCAGTGAATGTCTCAGACAATGGCAAACAGAGGAAGAGTGGCTAGAGACACCATCATGGGAGGACAAACCCCTAGATGGGATGTACCATCGGCAGATAAGTGAAGTGGCTGACATCAAGAAATCCTACCAATGGCTGGAAAAAGCTGGACTGAAGGACAGCACAGAGGCACTCATCATGGCTGCACAGGAACAGGCTCTGAACACCAGAGCAATAGAGGCCAAGATCTACCACACCAGACAAGACCCAAGGTGTAGGCTGTGCAAAGTGGACCCTGAGACAGTCCAGCACATAACAGCAGGGTGTAAGATGCTAGCAGGGAAAGCATACATGGAACGTCATAACCAAGTGGCTGGCATAGTGTACAGGAACATCTGTGCTGAGTATGGACTGGAAGCCCCAAGTTCAAAGTGGGAAGCACCCCCTAAGGTGGCAGAGAACGGGCAAGCCAAGATCCTGTGGGACTTCCAGATCCAGACTGACAAGATGGTGATGGCGAACCAACCGGACATTGTGGTGGTGGACAAACAGCAGAAGAAAGCCGTTGTAGTAGATCTAGCAATACCAAGCGATGGCAACATCAGGAAAAAAGAACTTGAGAAGCTAGAGAAATACCAGGACCCGAGCTTGGAGTGGGAGACCACCCGCGGAGGGTGAGAGGGGAAATTTAATTTTAATTATATATACATACATATATACACATACATACATACATACATACATACATACATACATACATACATACATACATACATACATACATACATACATACATACATACATACATACATACATACATATATATATATATACCTTAATTTTTGGACTATAAGTCGCTCCGGAGTATAAGTCGCATCAGCCATAAAGTGCCCCAAAAAGTGAAAAAAAACATATATAAGTCGCTCCGGAGTATAAGTCGCATTTTAGGGGGCAATTTATTCGCCAAAATCCAACACCAAGAACAGTCATGAATGAGCAACAACAGGCTAAACGATAGGTATGCTAACGTTACATAAACACAAACTAAGAGCTGAGAACGGCCCTGACGTAAAATTCAACGTAATTGACGTAAGTTATTCAAAAAACGATTACATAAATAACGCGTTAAAAAAGGCCCATATAACGATATATAAATTATATATCAAATAACTATTATATAAGCAATAATGTTATCAAACCGTCTGTGCACTCTAAATCATTAAATCTATCGATCAAATTCCTCGTCCTTTGTCAACAACACCGCGCGTGCGCCCTGACGTCAGCCTCGTCGTTATTCCACAGATCTACTATATAACCATATTGTAGCGTTAGCAAAGTTCAAGGAAAGACGTGGGTTTGGTAAACGGCTCTTTATTTAACAAAACAAACTTACAGGCGTGTGGGGGCGTGGACTTCCAGCCACAGAAGTGGAAGAGAGCTCCATAGAATAGGACCGGGCGTGCGTAAAAGCCATGACCGAGCCCCATCCACCTGTCCCCGGACAGCCACCCTGCTGAGCGCCGGCCCTCGACTTCCATCCACGGAGGTGAAAGACAGCTCGGTAGAGTAGGACCGGGCGTGCGTAAAAGCATTGTCCGAGCCCCATCCACCGTCCCGTGACAGCCACCTGGCCGAGCGCCGGCCCCCGACTTCAATCCACGGAAGTGAAAGAGAGCTCCATCGAGTCAATCTTTGTCCTTTATGTAAACAACCGCCACGCTGTTGTCAGCAGCGCGACCGCGACGTGTCAGCAGCGCGACCGCGACGCCGCGTCAGCAGCGCGACTGCGACGCCGTGTCAGCAGCGCGACGCCGCGTCAGCAGCGCGACGGTTGTTTACATAAAGGACAAAGATTGACTCGACGGAGCTGCTGCTGACGCGCTGACGTCACTTGAAATTCAAATTACAGTAATCCCTTGCTACATTGCGGTTCGTTTATCGCGGTTTCACTTTTTTTTTATTTTTTAATGAAAATTAAAAATAAAAAAAGTATAAGTCGCTCCTGAGTATAAGTCGCCCACCCCCCCCCCCCAACTATGAAAAAAAACGCGACTTATAGTCCGAAAATTACGGTATACCGTTTTTTTCCGTGTATAGTGCGCCCCCATGTATAGTACGCACCCCTAAAAATGGCATGCTGATGCTGGAAAAAAGCTTGTACCCATGTATAGTACGCACCCAATTTTTATGATTTTTTTTAAAAAAAAATATATATATATATATATATTTTTTTTTTAAGTCCCAATGATCGTCACACACGTAGGGAGGCAATGGGTCCCATTTTTATAGTCTTTGGTATGGTCTTAACTAGGCTGCTCTGCTGTTCACTTCAAACACGCTCCATGCGACCGCAATGCTCTCGTATCAGACGCTTGCTTGATCACCTGCTCGTTTGCTGTCCCGTGCGCGCACGGAGCGCGGTGGTGCGTTTACGGGCAGTCGGAGAAATCAACGCTAACAAAAAAAATTACATCCAGCCTAGTTAAGACCATACCAAAGACTATAAAAATGGGACCCATTGCCTCCCTACGTGTGTGACGATCATTGGGACTTAAAAAAAAAAAAAAAAAAAAAAATTAAAAAAAAAAGAAATTAAAAATTTTTTTGTACCCATGTATAATGCGCACCCCAGATTTTAGGACAATAAATTAGTTAAATTTTGCGCACTATACACGGAAAAAAACGGTATATATATTTGCATCACAGAAAATTATTGAGAAGCACTACCTTAAACTAATATAACAAATCCAGTACAAATGGCTAATGAGAATTTATAGGACACCAGTGGAAACAAACGAATAGAATCAAGACCTTCCGCACACATGTTTCAAATGAACCGGGTGAAACGGGGAGCATTATTTTGTGGTATGTGGCATAATGGAGAAGTAAGAAGGTTTTAGGACGAAATAAACGTGATCATGGGAAGGGTTCGTTCCAAAAAAAAGTCCTCCGAAGCCAAGGTGTTTTGCGTGGAAATTATTTTCAGAAAAATACATCTGTAATAGGAATAAGCACTGTATTGATTTAATGATAGCATGTTGTATTGGTATGGAAGTCTTGTCACAGGACAACTGTCAAACAATAGATGAATCAGATGCTGTCAGCACTTCCTCTGGAACATATAATTTACATTGTAAAGGACAGCAAACTTCTGAAGTTTCAATATTTATTCATTTTGTTCAGAATATGGACATAATATAAGAAAACATTTTAAGCTGCACCTTGTGATTTTATGTTATTGAAATGACTGAACTCGAGCCATCTGTTGGAAGAGGAGCCTGTTCTGTTTTATGTTTGTTTGTTTGTTTGTTTGTTTGTTTTCTGGTTGAGTTTGCATTTTTGAAAATATAAAATTGCGAACCGTAAAATTATTGTTAAAAAAAAATTGAATCTAGCGGAGTGGGGTAAAGGTAATGTATCTGTCCCAAATAAACAGTGCAGTAGAAATAATGATTCTACCCCCCACAGTCTACTTCATCAGGTATGCGAACAGCTGGCTGAGTGGTACTTTCAGGATGGCTGCTCTGTTCTGGCTGCATGCTGCCACCTAGCAGTCGATAATGTCAAGGTACGTACTGTATGTATGAGTGTATGTGACCATCCATGCGTTAAACACTGCATGTACATTCAAGAAAATGAATGACCATCAGTACTGGAGGAGCAAATAATTTTTGACCGGGAGCATATAAACTGTAAGATTTCTGATATTGAGAGTGGTTTCTTGTTTAGTCTAATCCTTAGTCAAATGAGCGAAAGTGTGGCTATAATTAGACAACCCTCTGTAAAAATAGTCTGCTTATAGTCTGTTATTGATATTGGGTTATTGATGTGAATGTAATAACCGCATATACTGTACGTATCATTTATTGCAGATGTTGAGGTATTTGCTCAGTTTAATTTACTTAGGAGTTACCAATAACTACTCAAGTGTTGAAAAATCAAACAATTTGCTTATGTCATATGTTTTACATCTCTGTGTTTTTTAGTTAGCCATGTCTAGTTTGATCAGAGGTAATGAGCTGGAGTTGGCTGCATGTGTGGGTATAGTTCTTGGAGAGACGGCCGCTCAGAGTACGGCCTACTGTCTTGAACTCCTGGCCAGGAAGTACATGACCCCACTGACATGGTGAGTCCCCTTAGTCTGTAATCCTGAAAGACTGACAAGATTTAGAAATATCTATACCAAAGGTCACCAAACTACGGCCCGCGGGCCGGATACGGCCCACGGGACCGTTTAATCCGGCCCGCCAACCCTGAACAAATTGTATTATTAAACTTTTTTTTTTTTGGTCATTTTGCCTGCAATGACTGCGTTTCCCCAGTAGATGGGGAAGCGCTCGCCTGCGCATTGACTACCGGAAGCCGTGTCAGAAAGCTCGGTGCACACTCACAAGTGCGTGTACGTACTCAGTAGTACGGACATGGCGCACTCGCGCTCTATTTGTATCAGTCCCGAATTTAGAGCGTGGGCTGTGACGACAGCATTCTTGTAATTCGCGCGCTGAGCTTTCAGATGCAGTTTTGCGCTAAAGCCACCCACAAACCTTCCCCTGGAATCCTAAAATGAGTCGCCCAAGGAAAAGCAAGGTGGACACAGTGCCGAGCGTTTAAAAGAGAGTGGCCAATTTGGCTCGCCGTACGTGACGTGACGTTCAGCCACATGAACGTCAACATCAACCCGTCACAGATCGAGGTAAACGGACCAACACCTCGGATCTCGCCTAAGAATTGCCACAACAAATTTTACTCCAGACTATGACGTACTAGCAAACTTTAACAAAAAAGACAGCGGTGTCTACAAGCCTACTGGAACCTACAAAAAGATTATAAGGAAGGAACACAAGAACTTTAAGAGACTGCTCATATGTGTCAGAGAGATTCTGCTCTGACAACTGAGCTGAACTTTTATCTGTTAAGATTGTGCATGGCACAACAGAAAGTCTCTGATCATTTTCTCCCTGTCCTCACCGCTCTCTGTAGAGCAGTGGTTCTTAACCTGGGTTCGGCCGAACCCTAAGGGTTCGGTGAGTCAGTATCAGGGGTTCGGCAGAGCCTCCACTGCGGAGGTCTGAACACACCTGAATTATTGTGTAAATTCGTGACGATACGTATCTGAACTGGTCTCACAAAGGCAACAGCACAAGTCACACTGGTTTGCAGGTATGTACCGTATTGGCCAAAATATAAGATGATGTTTTTTGCATTGAAATAAGACTGAAAAAGTGGGGGTCATCTTACATTCGGTGTCTAGACATGATACCCAGTCACAACGCTAGACGTGCCAGATATCTTTAAAGCAAATGCTGAACTAAACTCCCCAGGACAAAGCGAACCCGTCAAAAAGAAGAAAAATTAAAATTGCTGTTAGAAAGGTTCCTATGTTGATGTTAAAAAGTTGGAAAGTTACATCACCGTGCCTTAAGTTTCGCGTGAGTTACCTCAGCTTATCGCGATTGTTGGAGCTTGTGCGCACTTAAAGGTTGCTGGTATCGACTGAGTATGTTGCTGTGATCGTGTGCGTCGTTGACACAAAGTGAGTATATCCATTTCATTGTTACTACTGTCTATTGTTGAGCCGTTTGTCTGATCGCGGTTTGTTTCGTGCATGCGCCGTTTGATTTATAGCTTCGGCAAGCTCCTTTAAGTTTGCCTCGCATCGTACGAGTAGCCATTACGCAGCGGCACGGCGACTAACGGTCGCCAGCAAATGTATTTTGTTGTCTTATGTTTGGTGTGTTGCCGAGAGTATTTCATTTATGGTTATTCAGTATACCGGAACAGTTACGCGCAGTTAGTTATGTAATGTGTGCCGTCTACTAGTGTTGTGTGACGTCAGAAGTTGAGCGTTGACTTATGTGCTGTATTTCTGTCTGTTGCAGAACCACACACCTTTCACACGCTTCATACAATAATCACACACACAAGAATCACATTCACACCCAAAGACTCACCCATGTGCACTACACACACCTGCTCTCACATCCTTACGACCAAACATGTGCCTATACCCTTTTGCCAGTTTGCCTGTATGCCCCTATGAGCCACAGTGCCTGTTATTTTTGCCAATAATTCAGTAAAGCAATCAAAACTTAACCACTCCTGTGTTCTGACCGACACCCTGGGGCGAAAAGAGCATAATCATCCGAGCCAACCCCCTATACAGTCCTCAAGCTCCCCAACAATAACGGTAGCAGTTTTCATTATTTTTTTGCAATGTTTTTCCTTATTCAGCTTTGTTTCAAGACTACAGTTTGACTTCACTTTGATGGTTAATGCAGTTATTGCAATTTTGTTGTTTTATCACAGTAGATTGGCTTATTTACATTTCAAAAACCAGAAGCCAGTCATTTACAAATGTGATTGCACTTTAGTTTATATATTTAAATGTGCAGATATTAAGATGTGATGGACAGTTTTTGGATGATTTGAATGAGGCAAAATAACATGCTATTTCTCTCGAATATATTGTTATGATCATTTGTTTCAGATTTACTGTAATTATTTTCTGTATAAATATTAAATTTGATGTTCAAAAAGTCTTTTTTCAAACGAGTCTTGAAAAAGAGGGGGTCGCCTTATAATCCGGGTCGTTTTATATTCGGGCCAATACGGTAATTCGTTTTGAGTTCATGCATTGTGTTGGTTATGTTCTTTGAACAAGGTGATGTTCATGCATGGTTCATTTTGTGCACCAGTAATAAATAAACATTGAAGTCTTGAATTTGAAAAAAACACTTTGTTCACTAAAGAGGGGTTCGGTGAATGCGCATATGAAACTGCTAGGGTTCGGTACCTCCTATAAGGTTAAGAACCACTGCTGTAGAGAGTTGCAATCTATGGCCTTGCAGGCCCCAAATCAGACAAAGATGCAACTAGTCAACAGGCTCTCGATGGTGCCTCTGTAGAAGGGGACCAGAATAGAATTGGGTAGGAGATTCTCCTCAGCTGGCATAGGAAGTGCAGCTGTTGTGTGTGTTTTTTTTTAGATGGGGTGGTGTGCCAACCTTCGGTGATAAGGTGTGGCACCTGAAATGGCCGAGATTTCCTAAATTCAACATTAGTGGTGTGCATCTCTCCAAAAAAGACGATTGGATATGATTCTTCAGTTATTTTCCAGTGGCTTACCTGAAAGTCTGTCATTGTTATTTTTAACACGCTTCATTCATCGCTAAATTACATTTCGTCCCCGCTACTTTAGAAACGTCAGTAAAAAAAATTGTGCTTACAACACACAATCACGTTCCACAGAAAATTATAAGTTCTATTACCTCCTGCTTCTTGTCCCCAAACTGCCCGTCATCTGCTTTTTGAGTTTGTGGCAATCTTATCTGGGTTTGGCTGAAACTCGTCAGTGTTTGAAAGGTACTATCAGGTGCCAGTCCGCCAACAAAAACAGGAATTCGGAACTGACATACAGTCAATGACAGGTGTAAGTGCCCACTTCCAGTGTTGGGCAAGTTGCTTCCAAAATGTGTTCCGGACTGTAAGTCGCTAGTTTTTGCACAAGCTTTGAACCCTGCGTTTTATAGTCCGGTGTGTCTTATTTATGGATTTTTTATAATTCCCATGATATTGTAAGAGGATTTATTTTGGTCATGCAGGTGATAGAAGTGAGGACATTTCCTGCATCTTATAGGTTTATACATGAACAAAAGGGGATTTTTTCCTAATTTTACCAGGTGCGGTTTGTAGTCCAGAAATTACGGTACTGGAATTTGAAATAATATATCTTTATATTACTGTCTGAAGAGTAATAAATTAAATTTGTTCAATTGGGCATGGCTAATCAATAATCAATTCATAATTTGCTGACTCAGATGAGATGATGTGACGTTTTGTTGTTTGTGCTAGTCTTCTGACAGTTACAGACCACCTTGTAGGGGAATGGCCGTTGAGGAAACAGCCTGCTTCCTAATAAGAAATCCTGCTTAACACAAATTTAGCAAGGAGAAAGATGAGCATTCATGATCGCCATCAAAGTCAGTTTATTCACTTGTTGGATGCCACCGGCGCCAGGACACTACACTTCATCTCTATACATATGTAATAGCTCACCATGGCCATTTAATAGTAATTCTGAGCTATAACTCACAAATGACAGCTTCATAATGTCTGGTTTATTCTACCGGATAGTTCAAATGGTCATGCGCTTCTTTGGGAACGTCCCAAGGGACGCCGTTAAACAATGTGTTTATTGTGATGTTGCAGCCTAGGAGAGGGGTGAAACATAGTACATTTATACAACATATACTGTCAAATTAATCTGATGCATCATCTAGTTATGAAAAAAATACTGAAAATACTGTGAATCTTTGTAACATTTGTATAAGTAATCATTTCTAAAGGTAACAAATTAATCAAAATATATTATGCCTCTGGTGTGGGGTTTATGTCAAACTCAAGGCCCCCAAGCCAAATGGGGCCCACCAATTTAATTTGCCCTGTATGTGAGACCTTGAAAGGCCTTGTCTTACAATATGTTTTTTAAAGCGTGCGTTGAACATGATAATAAACTACATTTCCCACATTGTATGCCCATTGTTACTTATGCAGTGACAGCATCCTGCCACTAAATTTCTGTGAGGGCTACTTATTCACAGTGCATCTAATAGAGCCAACATAATGTTGGAGGAGCTTCAGATGGGAGAATCTGTCCACAGGACATCGATTTGTCTTTATGTGGACTCTAAAGTTTTTTTTTGCAAGAGTTGCGAGAAAAAAAACATTGTTGAAATTGAAGTGTACAGTTTGCCAAACGCCATAACAAACTTTTGGAAGAATTTGCATTGGTTTACCATTTATATGGTTAGTTTTAAACGGAAGCCAAGAAAGAAAATTATGTCAAGCTTTCACGGGCCACATGAAGTGACGTGGAGGGCTTTATGTATCTGGCTTTTGAGTTGACAACTGCGATTTTCAGTTAAAAAAACAAAACATGTAATTGATTTATTGTTCTTTACTGTGTTTACATTTAGGAATCTGTCAGTTGATCTACTCAAAATGATTCCTGAGAATGATGTTTTACTGGCTAAGGTCTGTGCCTTTTATTCTGGGAGTACTGCAGAAATCAACCAGTTACATGAAAGGGTAAGTAGGACAAGAGTAATCAGGCCTCTAGACTATTCTTTTGTACACTTTGCTCTAATGCGCCCCAACTTTTTTTTTGTGGTTACATGAGCACTATACTAGTTAGTTTTACCAAAATTGTTGAACGCATCATGTTCACATAGCTGCCAACCTATAGAAATTCACTTGTTGAACAATCTGAATTTTGTTATTTGTAAAATCCTGTCAGAAATATGACAGTGGGACTGCACTTGGGAGTATTTTATTTACAGTGTAGTTAGTAATATTGATGCTTCCCAAAAATATCACACAAAATGATTTGCTTAGCAGTGACGTTTGCATACACAGTCACATGAACAATTTGAAAAAAGAAAAAAGGCAGGACTCCAAATATTTTAGTTACCGTAATTTTCGGACTATAAATCGCACCGGAGTATAAGTCGCACCAGTCATTCAGTTATTGGGTCATTGTTTTCCAAAGAAAAAAGCAAATGTATACAAATGTCCTTGATTTTGACTAAACTCAAAAGTCAGTCTACTACTGACAAAAATTAGAGCGAGGTTAAAATCAGTGAGTTTAGAGGATATTAGGTACCACAATAGCTCTAAGCAATGACTCAATTATTAAAATAGTTGTTGATTAATTTGATAATCAATTACTGACTGCTTAATTGTTTATTTTGACACTTCTAGATGAAACTTTACTTTGTGCCACACTTAGCCTCAAGTACTGTTGCACTGAAGCGCGTAACCATCGTTTTATGAATAAATCCAACAGTTCCTAATGCGGTGATTTCCCGCTAGTTATTGTTTCAGATCACCCTTTGTCTGGATCTGACCTTGTATATGCAGGGAGGCTTGACAGCAAGGTTTAAGTAGTAGTTTACCTTCACTGCCCACAGCGCCTGCCAAACCTCACAACATTTCCTGGAGGTTTGCTGTCTTTTCCGAGTTGTTGCACTTGTTGCACAAATCTGGTGAAAAGTCAGTAGAAAGCGTATATTTGAACTATTTGAATGTCAATTGGGTCCATGTGATTGTAGTATCCAACAATGGAGGTAACAGTACAGCTTAAAAGGAAACTCCACCGTTCAGTTGCCATCACTGGCTTCTGAGTGCGCTAGTGGCCACCCAAAGCGACCACCTCCGAGCCCGCAAGTTTGTTGGATTTCGAAGATTTCTTTGAAGTTTGAGGCAAAGGTTGCTCGACATTTCGCGTCAAACTACGAATATGTTGAGTCGAGTTCCGGGGTTCTACTGTACTTGCGCAGATCTAAAAATTAACTCATTGATTTGTATTTTTCTTGCATGTGCAACTGATGAAACTCATTAGAATCAGACTATGAACACGTGTCTTTTGTAATTTCAGTGTTGTCTCCCCTCGTTAGAGGAGTGTAGAGCATTAGCAGAGGAATCCATGAGTGAAGGAGATCTCTTTTCAGCTGTTAAATTTCACCTTCTGACCACTGAACCTGAGAACGCCCTTAAGATAGCAATTGATCATGTCAAAGGTATTGACAACTCATCATGATTTCATTCATAAACATATATGACAATGTAATATTGCTGACATCTATATTTTGCATTGTTTTTGAACATTTGTGAATGACAGGTATATAAGATAGCAATTGATCATGTCAAAGGTATTGACAACTCATCATGATTTCATTCATAAACATATATGACAATGTAATATTGCTGACGTCTCTATTTTGCATTGTTTTTGAACATTTGGAAATAACAGGTATATAAAGGTCAAATCGGTAAATTTTGAATCACATATACAAACCAGATTTGGTTGAAGTTGGGAAATTGTGTAAAATGTAAATAAAAACAAAATACAATGATTTGAAAATCCTTTTCAACCTATATTCAATTGAATACCCTACAAAGACAACATATTTAATGCTCAAACTCGTAAACTTTATTTTAATTTTCAAATAATAATTAACTTAGAATTTCATGGCTGCAACACGTGCAGTAGAAGTTGGGGAAGGCCATGTTTACCACTTCGTTACATCACCTGTCACGACTCGCCCCTCCTGTGTGCTCATGTCCGTGGTTTATGTCTGTGTGCTCGCCCCTCCCCTCCTGTGTGCTCATGATTAGTGTGATCATTCTCACCTGCCTCTTGTTACCTGTCTTGTATTAAGTCCTGTCTGTGCGTCACTCCCTGTCGGATCATTGCGTGTCTGTTGTGTTGTGTGTTAATGTCATGATGTCGTTTTGGTTCCTGTTGCTGTTGTCATGTCCGGCTGTCTTCTTGTTTCACGTCCTGGTCAGTCACTCAAGTTATTGTTTTGTTAAGTCGTGTCAGTTTGCCTTTTGAGTTCGCCAATAAACCCTGGTCCAAGCTGCATTTGGTCGCCCTGCTCCATTTCCACTCCGATTCCTGACAGAATTCAGCGACCAGCGCTTGGACCAACCGTTGCCCCCTCCCGCAACTGCTGCATGGTCGCCACAGAGCTGGGCTCCAGCGGCGCAAGACGCACGACCGCCCCGCGACCCAGTTCCGACGCCGCGGGTGCTGTGGCCGCCACCAGTTCCGGCGGCGTGGATCCAGCGGCCGTTACCCAGTCGGCCTTCGGCGGTGTGTGACGAGTGGCCACCACCAGACCCAGTTCCAGCGATGCAAGATGCACAGTTGCCCCTCAACCCAGATCCAACGGCGTGGAAGATGCTGCGGCCGCCACCAGTCCCGGCGGCGCGGATCGAGCGGCCGTCACCCATTCTTCTTTCAGCAGCGCAAGACGCACGGCCGACCCCCGACCCAGTCCCGACTGCGCGGATGCTGCGGCCGCCACCAGTTCAGGCGGCGTGGATCCAGCGGCCGTCACCAAGTTGGCCTTCGGTGGCGTGTGACGTGAGGCCCCCACCTTGACCCAGTTCCGACGGCGTGGATGCTGCGGCTGCCACCAGTTCCGGCGGCGCGGATCCAGCGGCCGTCACCCACTCTGCTTTCAGCGGCGCAAGACACACGGCCGACCCAGTTCCGACGGCGCAGATGCTGCGGCTGTCACCAGTTCCGGCGGCGCGGATCCAGCGGCCGTCACCCAGTCGGTCTTCGGCAGCGTGTGAAGTGCGGCCGCCTCCCCGTACCCTCCCGCCCCTTGTTGGACAGTTTCGGATGTTTTTCTTTTTTGGGACATCGGGAGCTGTCCCTTGTGGGGGGGGGGGGGGTTCTGTCACGACTCGCCCCTCCTGTGTGCTCATGTCCGTGGTTTCTGTCTGTGTGCTCGCCCCACCGCTCCTGTGTGATCATTCTTACCTGCCTCTTGTTACCTGTCTTGTATTTAAGTCCTGTCTGTGTGTCACTCCCTGTCGGATCATTGCTTGTCTGTTGCGTGTGTGTGCGTGTTGTGGGTTGTGTGTGAGTGTCACGATGTCTTTTTGGTTCCTGTTGCTGTCGTCATGTCCTGCTGTCTTCTTGTTTCACGCCCCGGTCAGTCACTTAAGTTATTAGATGTTGAAAACCCTAAATTCCTTGCAATTTTGCGTTGAGAAATGTTGTTCTTAGACTGTTCAACTATTTTCTCACGTAGTCGTGGACAAAGTGGTGAAACTCGCCCCATCCTTGCTTGTGAATGAGTGAGCATGTTTGGGGAGGCTCCTTTTATACCCAATCATGGTACCCAATTAGCCTGATCACATGTGGGATGTTCCAAAAAGGTGTTTGATGAGCTTTTCTCAGCTTTCTCAGTATTATTTGCCACCTTTCCCTACTTCTACTGGAAGTGTTGCAGCCATGAAATTCGAAGTTAATTATTATTTGGCAAAAAAACAATGAAGTTTATCAGTTTGAACATTAAATATGTTCTCTTTGTAGTGTATTCAATTGACTATGGGTTGAGAAGGATTTTTAAATCGTTGTATTTTGGTTTTATTTACATTTTACACAATTTTCCAACTTCAACCGAATCCGGTTTGTAGATTGTACAATGCTTTTGGAAATGGTATTGGTACATGTGATTTGTCAATGCTTTAACTGTTGCACTTTTCATTGATGTCCAAGTTTTCTTAATGACTAATTATTGGTTGCTTTTGTGTGAAACACAGTCAGTTTTTAGTACTTGTGTTTAAATTTACTTGAAATGGGGATTTGCAAAAAAACCACCACATTTTGATTCTACATCGAAGATTTCACTATATGATTTATTTTCATTGTTGGACTTGACTTGACCAATGTACTACACTTCATCATTCTACTGTATTTGGTCCTAAAATTCGACTGGTTACTATACATTTCAACAGTGCAAGAATTAGTTGTAATATTTGCTTGTAGTCAAATTTGTTTTTATGTTTGTATACATCTGCAGCATGTTTGATGACAGACTGGCTTTCATTTTAATCTTCATTAGAACAGCTGACTGGATCTGACTGGACGGTGGAGAGTATTCATCCAATACTTGACCTGTTGAGTTATATCAGAACTGACCGCCTCCTCATGGCTAAGTTCACTCAGTAAACCAATTATTATGGATTATTTCAATAACATCTACTTTCCATATAATGTCAGAACTGATCATCGTGTGTGTGTGTGTGTGTGCGTGCATGTAGAGCCCGCAGTGAGCTGTTGATCCTGTGTGGTTACATTGGTGGGTTGCTTGCCGTAAGAAGACAGTACTCCGGCATTGTACCTGCACTCTATGAATACACCAGGTACACAATGATTAATCCCTTACAAACGTGTACTCACACGTTTACAGAAAAGTGCACAAGTTTGTGTTCAGTTCAAGTTGACATTTGGTGGAAAATGCATGAATTTTCTCCAACGACCGGTGTGGCTGAGGCCGGTTCCCACTGCACCAGTCGACGATTATGTTTTGGCTAATAATAATCATAATTGCTAATACCAACATGTCCATGTGTGCTACCATCTCATTTTCCTTCTGTGACACAGTCAGTTGTTGAAACGGAGAGAAGTGAGTGTTCCTCTGAAGATTGACCAGCTGTCAATGGAATTGGATGCCTGGCGAGTATGCACTCAGAGTAGCGACAAGTAGGTGTACACACACATCATCCATCACAAATTCTGAGGCATATTTCGCCAAAGTACAAGATAGGAATTTTAAGAGTCCACCAGCAACATAAGGGACATTTTCACCAGCAACTCAGTATAAATTACAGATTGTGCCTTGTACCTCTGTCATAACACAGCATTTCATAAAACCATCATACCAACAGACAGTCAAATGTGTTGGTGGTTGTGTGATGGTCTGGGGTATTTATTTTTATATCAGGAAAATGCAGTTTTTGTTTGATCCATTCATTTTGGAGAAATAATGAAACAACCAATGGCTTTAAAAACACCCATTTTTAATGAGGAATAAGGCCACGCACCCCTCCTCTCCATGTCTTGATCACGGAAGGAAGAGCTCACAATTTTCCTATTGGAACTCATTGGTAAGACTATTGCTTAAAATGTACAAAAACAGCTACCAATTGGCACCAAAACTTATGATACTTCAACATATTAAAAGGATTAGCATCTCCGTGGCTGACTTTAGAGCAGTGCTTCTCAAATAGTGGTGGGCGCCCCCCGTCTGTCTATGTCCTTTCATCAGTCACCAACATATGCAAACACGATGCATTCCGAGATTCATGTATGGGCACTGAGTGTAATATTGGTGAAATGTATTAAACAAACACACGCCAGCAGATATAGGCAAATATTTCCCTTTGCAATGGATGCCCTCTATAGAATCATGTTCTATGAAAATATTTTGCTCTTAAATTAAATGCTACTACAACAAAAACAAAAAACTCACTACATATCAATGTCAAGTCAAACATTATTTTTAGTCCACAATTCTTTTACAAAAACAGCACAAATCATATACAGTATTGCATTTACTTTAAAATCTATATTTAGAACAGTGCCTTTTTTAATAGCCCTCCATCAGAGAGTCAAAAAGAGGACTTCCGCTGCCTTGAGAAAAGAATCCTGCCTGTGAACTCAGGTAAGAACAGTCACAAACATAAAAGTTCACTGAAACCAAACAATTGCATTTAAAATACCTCATGTCCTTCCTCCACTAGTCTCATGCGGTGCTGATTATGTGACAGGCTCCAATCTGCCAAGTCACTCTGATGTTCAACTTTCTTGTTTTACTGGTTCCAGAATACAGGTGTGTGTGGTTCTTTTTTTGGTTTGTATGATTAGCCTGTTTGAGTAGGCCTCTTGGGCACATGTGATCAGCTTGGTGGCTTGAGCTATGCTGTTAGCTTGCAATGACCCTTCTGTTGCTTTCACTGGCCTTCCCTTCTCTATGACACTCAGCACGAGTTGATTTCAGTTAAGATTACAAAATCACACATTATCACACAGGCTAGGCAGACTCACCCCTTTGCAGGAGGGCGGCCAAGAGTAGTAGAAGAATAGAGACCTTGGAGTAGGGATTTGACCTTCTTTCGCAATTTTTCAGAGAAGGCTCCAAAGTTGTGTCTCGATCTTTCTGGCATACATTAAATAGCCTCCTAGTAATTACTATTAGCATACCAAGCATTAAAGATAAAGAACTGGGACAAAATGTAACAAGCCATTACACTCAGCGGACAACTTGTTAGATATTAAATACCAGTGAAAACTCTTGTAATTCTGGCAAAAATTATGGAATTGCCAGTCTCAATAGTCTCTGACCATTCATTCAGATGTTTAAATTTGGAGAAAAAAGAAGCAGATCTAAGACCTGACAGAATAAAACTCGCTGACAGCCAACAACAACATTAACAAAGTCAGCAATAAATTAAAAAAAAAAAAAAAGATTCTCATTGTGGTAGCACGGTGGCTCACAATTCAGAAATTTGATTTCGACTCCGGCCGTCATTTGTGGAGTTGTTTGTCTACGTGTGACCTGTAATTGGCCGGCGACCAGCTCAGGGTGTACCAGCACACCCACGACCTTCGTCAGGATAAGTGGTTTGGAAGACAAAAGAATGGAATGATACTGTCACGGTCGGAATGAAGCAGGGCGATCAAATGCAGCTTGGACCAGGGTTTATTGACTGGAAAAGGTAGTTGGAAAGGAAGACAAGGGGAACAAGACCAACAGAAGCGGCAAACTAACATAACTTAACGGACCGACCGACAGACTGACCGACGGATGGCAAACAGAAAACGACCGATGCAAAAACAGAAAGACAGGAACGACGAGAGACAAGAAATAATCTGACAAGGTTGTGACACGCAGACAGGACTTAAATACGTGACAGGTAACAAAAGGCAGGTGAGGATGATCACACTGATCATGGGCACACGAGGGGAGCGGCGAGCACACAGACACACGGACAGAAACTATGACATACATTCAAATTGTACTGCAACTGTGCTTTAATGATAATTGCCCAACTGAAGTGTTAGATATTTATGCACAGTATATAAGTATGGTTAAGGCTGCATAGTAATAAATAACATCGGTCATTTGGTAGATTATTTTGGCTGATGCTTTAAGGTCCATAATTATTACATCCAGGCCATTGAGTCTGCCAGGTAAGTGGCAAGTGTGGTGTGTTGAATTGTTTCTTTCTTATTGGTTGGGTTGTCATGATTCCAGATTTTTGTCCTCAGAATAGAGTGATTCAATTTTTCCCTCTGCTTGATATAAACAAGTAACTTACTGACAAGCACATTTGTTTTATTTTATTGCTCTGACTGTTTCTTCAAACCAGTACGTTTCCATTGGAAATTACTTCAGTTTTGTGCCATGTCTGTGATTTGTCATGTTTTTCTACAAAACTAAACAACAGAATGAGGATATTCCTCTGAGACTGGCATCATTTATCCCTGGGTTGTTTGTACCAGTGTGCAGAAGTGCTTTTTAAAATGGAACTATTTTTTTCTTTTTTTACATGCAGGGTCCAGTGTTTTTACTTGAAGATGGCAAATCAGCTATTTCCCTGAATGATGCTCTGATGTGGGCAAAAGTCAACCCCTTCTCTCCACTAGGTACAGGAGTGCGTATTAACCCCTTCTAACACCCCACCCACGCACACGCACTACGCACGCACTCAAGGAGGGTGCACGAAAGACATCAGAATAAAGTCCTTTAAACAAAGCATTTGTGGAACTACAACATACAATGTTAAAATGTTATAAAAGTAATGTTATAAAAGTTCCTGTTTGTACATTTTCTCTCTGTGTGGGGAATCATTCTTTGTTGTTTGTGTTTGTACATGCGTCATAAATATGATAAGCCTCTGAGTTCAGTTTATTGCATCACTGTAAAAAGAACAGTTGGACAGCAAAATGAAGCTGGTGTTGCATGGCTGTGTTGTTTTGTGTCGTTTTCTTCCCATAATTGTATAAATAAGAAAAATATAGATTATTGGTGGCAGTCATAGCGGTATGAAAAGGCACTGGCAATGAATGAAATATACAATACTAAAGCTCAAAGAGCTTTGATATGTCATGTATGAATGGAGCAGGGTGACCATGTGCAGCTTGGACCAGGGTTTATTGAAGGGAAGGGGGGTAGTGGAGAACAGAGGCACAGGTGGGACAGAGGCTCACTGACAGCGGGCAGGTAACAGAAGTCCACTCGGACAAGGAACAGAGACAGGTTGACCGTGAGCCTACACACGAGACCGGGGGGAATGCACAAGCGGGACAGGAACAACAGCAGCAGAAACAGATGGACATAAACAGAGGAAGAAACACGCGAGCAGGGTTTAAATACAATGGTAAACAAGAGGGAGCAGGTGACAGTCATTACGGTGATACGGGGGCGTGGCTGAGGGAAAGTTTGCGGCTGAGTGGCATGTGGCACGGGCACGTGACATGATAATGTGATTGATTCAACAAAATAATGTACCGTTTTTTTCCGTGTATAATGCGCCCCCATGTATAATACTGTTGCATGGCATGGTGATGCTGGAAAAAAGCCTGTACCCATGTATAATACGCAGCCAATTTTTTTATTATTTTTTTTAAGTCCCAATGATCGTCACACACGCAGGGAGGCAACGGGTCCCATTTTTATAGTCTTTGGTATGGTCGTAACTAGGCTGGATGTATTTTTTTTTGTTGGCGTTGATTTCGCCGACTGCCCGTAAAGGCACCACCGCGATCAGTGCGGACATGTGAAAAAGGCGTGCGGACATGTGAAAAAGGCGGCTCTGTATGGGAGAGAAGTTGAAGAGGAATAAAAACACCCTTGGAAACCAAAACTTGCCCCTCGTCGTGACTCGGAGCCGCAACAAATGTTTCGGATTTGTGTAGGGTACATTGTGACAGCAAACGAGCAGGTGATCAAGCAAGCGTCTGATACGAGAGCATTGCGGTCGTATGGAGCGTGTTTGAAGTGAACAGCAGAGACGAAAGGAACAAGGCAAAGTGTTGTGAAATAAAATATTACCTGTAATACGCATTTTGTTATTTGCTGATTGAAACAACTGATTGTGTCTTGCGCATCCGTTCTGCGCATCGGATCCATAGTGCGCATGCGCAGTCATACTGCCTCCGTATGACGTCCGGTCCGCGATGGAGATTAAAAAACAACCATCAAGGATTGAACCATCGCATCAAACGATGTGTCGTCAATTATGAATTTTACTGACTAAGTGGGTTGGGCAGGATGGCTGAATGCGATGCGCCATTGACAACAAACAAGAAGAAAGGTGATTTCAAGTTTTATTTCGAGGGAGATTTGTCATGTCTCGTCCCCAGTTTTGCTATGTGTCTAGGTTGCCATAGTTTCTGTTCGCGTCGCCCCTCCCTTCCTGTGTCACCTCAATCAATGTAACGTGTTTTGTATTTTAGTCCTGTCTGCCCCTCGCTCACCGTCGGATCATTGCATGTGTTACTGTCATGATGTCTGTTTGGTTTCTGTTCCTGTCTTTGGTAATGTCACCCTCTCTTTTTGTTCCACGACTTTGTCGGTCAGTCCTGTTGTTGGTTTTGTTGTACCATGATTTTCTTAAAAAAATTAAAAAATTTTTTTTTTTTAAAAATTGTACCCATGTATAACGCGCACCCCATATTTTAGGACAATAAATTTGTTAAATTTTGCGCATTATACACGGAAAAAAACGGTAATCGTTTATTCATGCTTTATATTAGCTATAATTTCACAGATGGAGAGTTAAATTGGATGTGTTTTATTAGATGCATTTACCTTTTCAGAGCTGTCAATTTCTCATGGATTGTCCGTATTTTGTTGGTCAAATGTCTGAACATAACCTGGTTACGACTGGAACATATGATCTGGATAATAAAAAAAAATCATAAAAAGAAAAATATCATCCATCACATCGCCCACACAGGTAGGAAACAACCAGAAATACAGAAAAAAGGTAGTGATGATGTAACTAAGATTATTCCAGGTTTTGAGTGTGTGCGTGAAGGAACAGTTTTTTATCAGGGTATGGCATGAATTCAATTAGACTTTTCTGATAAGGTTTTGGTCAGGTACGCGGCAGAGGGGGTTGTTAATCAGTTTCAGGTGCATTGGTGTTAATGGAATTAACAACAGGTGCACTAGAGGGGCAACAACGAGACGGTCCCCAAAACAGGACTGGTTTTGCAGGTGGCCATTTCAAGTTCCTCCCTCTTGATCTTTTCTAACTGTTTTTCCACAAGTGTTGGCTTTAGCTAGAGTCATTATCACGACTGGGAGCATGAGGCGATTTCTTAACCCTCCTGAAGTTGAGCAGATTGTCCAACTCCTCCAGGATGGCACATCCATGCGTGCTGTTGCAAGAAGATTTGATGTGTCTCCCAGTACAATCTCCAGAGCATGGAGGAGATTCCAGGAGGCAGGCAGTTACTCTAGGAGAGCTGGACAGGGCCATAGACGGTCCTCATCCCATCAGCAGGACCGATATCTGCTGCTTTTTAAGCAATAAAATTAAAAAGGCTTATAAAACATAAACCAAACGTTGGAGGTGGTCATTTCTTCATGCGCAGTGATAAACTCGGCACTCTAAAGCACCCGAGAGCGTTTTTTTCGATGCCAACCTAACCAGAGTGACGGGAGCGGCACAATTCAGAAAAAGTGCTCAGCTCGCCGAGAAAATGCGATTTAAGCAATACAATTAAAAATGCTTATAAAACATAAACCAAACGTTGGAGGTGGTCATTTCTTCATGCGCAGTGATAAACTCGGCACTCTAAAGCACCCGAGAGCGTTTTTTTCGATGCCAACCTAACCAGAGTGACGGGAGCGGCACAATTCAGAAAAAGTGCTCAGCTCGCCGAGAAAATGCGATTTAAGCAATAAAATTAAAAATGCTTATAAAACATAAACCAAACGTTGGAGGTGGTCATTTCTTCATGCGCAGTGCAAGGAGAAACAGGCTGAGCACTGCCCGAGCCCTACAGAATGACCTCCAGCAGGCTACTGGTGTGAATGTCTCTGTCCAAACAGTCAGAAACAGCCACGAGGGTGGCATCAGGGCACAACGTCCTGTACTGTACCCTGTGCTCACTGCTCAGCACCGTGGAGCTCGATTGGCATTTGCCATAGAACACCAGAATTGGCAAGTCAGCCACTGGCGCCCTGTGCTTTTCACAGATGAGAGCGGGTTTACCCTGAGCACCTGTGATAGATGTGAAAGGGTCTGGAGAAGCCAAGAAGAGCGCTATGCTGCCTGCAACATCATTCAGCATGACCGGTTCGGTGGTGGGTCAGTGATGGTCTGGGGAGGCATTTCCATGGAGGGACAAACAGACCTCTACAGGCTAGAAAACAGCAGTCTGACTGCCATTAGGTATCGGGATGAAATCCTTGCACCCATGGTCAGACCCTACGCTTGTGTAGTAGGTCCTGGGTTCTTCCTGATCCACGACGATGCCCGGCCTCATGTGGCAGGACTATGCAGACTGTCTCTGGAGGATGAAGGAATTGATACAATTGAATGGCCCTCACGATCACCTGATCTAAACCCGACAGAACACCTCTGGGACATAATGTTTCAGTCCATCAGACGCCGCCAGGTTGCTCCTCAGACTTTACAGGAGCTCACTGATGCTTAGACAGATCTGGGAGGACATCCCACAAGACACCATTCGTCGTCTCATTAGGAGCATGCCGTGACGTTGTCAAGCATGCGTACAAGCACGTTGGGGCCACACAAATTACTGAAAATAATTTTGAGTTGCAGAAATTGATGAATTTAGGCAAAATGGACGAGCCTGACACATAATTTTTTCACTTTGATTTTTGGGGCGTCTATACAGTGAGCCCTCTGTAGCCTAACAACTTTTATTTCCATCAAAAGATGTGGCATCCTTTTGTTCCTGAGACATTAAACTGTCCATATCAGTATAGATATCCAACATTTTTGTTGTCACCGTTGAAATCTGATGTGTTTTCAAAGTGTTAATTGAATTTTTTTGAGCAGTGTATATAGTGTATATATATATATATATATATATATATAGTGTATATATATATATATATATATATATACATACACACATATATACACACATATATACACACATATATAACAAATATAGGCTTACAGGTGTATTAAATAAGTACATACATGAGCTGTCAAGGTGTCATGGTCTTGATTTTATTTTATATGCTTCCACCTGCTCCAAAGCTTTAATTACTTTTGATTTTCTCTTTTAGTCTCCAAGCACAACTCTGGCAGCTGCCCCCTTTGCATACATGCATATGAGGATAAGGTAAAACAACATCAACAAACAGTATATTCAAATGTCAGTTATCACTGCTCAATGTGTGGTAATTGGCAGCAAACATCCTTCTAAGTCAAAACACAAATGCAAACAATCCCACATGGTTTTTGTGCAAGTATTACTTAGGTAATAATAGTTAGTTACAGTAGTGACACTACTTAATTACAGAAGCTTCATGATTGACTATAATGGATATATATATATGTATATACCGTTTTTTTCCGTGTATAGTGCGCAAAATTTTACTAATTTATTGTCCTAAAATCCGGGGTGCGCATTATACATGGGTACAAAAAAAAAAAAAAAAAATTTTTTTTTTTTTTTAATTTTTTTTTTTTTTTTTTTTTAAGTCCCAATGATCGTCACACACGCAGGGAGGCAATGGGTCCCATTTTTATAGTCTTTGGTATGGTCTTAACTAGGCTGGATGTAATTTTTTTTGTTGGCGTTGATTTCTCCGACTGCCCGTAAACGCACCACCGCGCTTCGTGCGCGCACGGGACAGCAAACGAGCAGGTGATCGAGCAAGCGTCTGATACGAGAGCATTGCGGTCGCATGGAGCGTGTTTGAAGTGAACAGCAGAGAAGAAAGGCAAAGTGTTGTGAAATAAAATGCACAGAACGGATGCGCAAGACACGTCAGCTATATAAAGAGCGAGAGTTGTTTTCTTCCTATTAGTTTCAATTCACAGTTTAATTAGCAGTTTCAATCAGCAAATAACAAAATGCGTATTACAGGTAATATTTTATTTCACAACACTTTGCCTTGTTCCTTTGGTCTCTGCTGTTCATCCTAAAACACAAAGGCGCTCTTTAAGCAATGCCACAGTGAGCGCCCGGCGCGCTGCACCAAATTAAGCTCCCTGCGCAGTGCGCACTGAGGTCCACTTAAATTTTAGAAAGTACATCAGGACTTTAAAAATATCTTCTAAATTTCAGCGACGGCTCTGTCACAATAATCGGCCAGCCCGGTGCAGTTGGGCGGTCGGCGGCGCGCTACGGTTGAGCGTTCTCTCGCACGCTCTCTCTCTCGCTCTCGCACACACGCAAACCGGATATCATACGGAGGCCGCCATTACAGATGCGCAGAACGGATGAGCAAGACACGTCAGCTATATAAAGAGCGAGAGTTCAGTTCTCTACCTAAATCCGTATTACAGGTAATATTTTATTTCACAACACTTTGCCTTGTTCCTTTCTTCTCTGCTGTTCACTTCAAACACGCTCCATGCGCACGGAGCGCGGTGGTGCGTTTACGGGCAGTCGGAGAAATCAACGCCAACAAAAAAAATTACATCCAGCCTAGTTAAGACTATACCAAAGACTATAAAAATGGGACCCATTGCCAACCCTGCGTGTGTGACGATCATTGGGACTTAAAAAAAAAAAAAAAAAAAATTTTTTTTTAAAAAAATTCATAAAAATTCGGTGCGTATTATACATGGGTACAAGCTTTTTTCCAGCATCAGCATGCCATTTTTAGGGGTGCGTACTATACATGGGGGCGCACTATACACGGAAAAAAACGGTATATATATATATACACAGCAGTAGTGCTTCTTCCTGGTTTTAAAAGAAGAGAGAAGAAAACAACAAGGACAAAGAAGACGATAACCAAGAAGATAACGACGACCAATAAGAAGCAGCTGAGGAGGAACAGGCATGGCCATCAAACTTGATTTTAAAGGTTGAACGTCGCATTAATCCACCAGGATTGTACCCTTGGCTAAAATGCATGGCAGGAGTTGTTCTGGTAAGCCATTTTAGGATCAAATAAAAAGATTTTAACTGAAGTTTTAGCCAACGTTCCGTTGTATTAGTCTGTTGCCGGCGGGCAGAAGACACTCCTCACAGAGCCTGTGGCTCGCTATTTATTCTTCATTTTGCATTTTAAATGGTAAAATTATTACCGTTTTTTTCCATGTATAATGCGCAAAATTTAGCTAATTTATTGTCCTAAAATCTGGGGTGTGCATTATACATGGGTACAAAAAAAATAAATATTTTTTCTCAAATTTTTATTTTATTTTTTTAAAATCCGGATATCATACGGAGGCCGCCATTACAGATGTGCTTTCTTCTCTGCTGTTCACTTCAAACACACCATACGAACACAATGCTCTCATATCAGACGCTTGCTAGATCACCTCCTCGTTTGCTGTCACAATGTACCCTACACAAATCCGAAACATTTCTTCGCTATTGAGTATGCTAGCGCATGCGCAGTGATACTGACCGGCAGAACATCCGGTTGTTTCCAAAGATGATCTTTTTTCTGAAATAATTTTACCTTCACGGACTTAAGTAGGAGTCAAAATCTAGGTGCGTATTATACATGGGTACAGGCTTTTTTCCAGCATCAACATGCCATTTTTAGGGTGCGTATTATACATGGGGGCGCATTATACACGAAAAAAAAACGGTAAGTGTATCAAGTTTTAGAGGGAAAATTTTTAAATAAAAAGCCAACCAAGCCAACCTCAACTTCGCGGATTTCACGTATTGCGGGCATTTTCAGGAACGAAACCCGCGCAATAATCGAGGGAACACTATTTATACAAGCACCCTAAAAGATAAATGCTATAAGACCCTTCAAACCTAGCACAACTGGCGCAATTTGCTCATAATGAGTGGGCCACAATACCCGGTCAGAGGTGTATGTCTCATTGAAAGTTCATTGTAGTCATTACTTTATCAAGTCATATTTGTCATCATTTTTGCCAAGGCCAATTTCATGCATTTGGTTTTCAAAATAATTCTGATAAAACAATTCAAAAGTAATATCTGATTCTCATTGTCTGTTTTGCATTCCATTTGAATGTATTACTTTTGTCAGATTCTATGACCACTGTGTTTTTTTTGGGTGGTGGAATAGCGGCCGGAGGTCCATTGTATTGCACTTTTAGTTTTCTGAGGGTTGCATTGGTAATAAAGCTAGTACTGCATTCATTCTATTATTTTGTCATAGAAATTAGTTCCTTTATTTGTATTGACATATTTAGGTAATGTTCAAGCCACGTTGTGCACTAGAATCCAAACATTTGTGGGTTATATACTGATAGGATTCCCACCACATGTCCTGACATATCAGACTGTGATGTTCCAGTCTTTCAGGTTACAGCTTTGTACCACTGCTCTCTTCAGCTCTCCAGCACGGGGTAAACCATTATGCAATGGTCACGCAGACATGGGTTCATAAGTGTGGAAGTGGATTCCTTTGGAGCATGTAATCTTCATCACTGCACCGTTTAGGCTGGTGTCGTTAATCAATCTCATCATACCTTCTGCGATCATTGATGGCCTGGAGATGAGGAAGGAGATTGGTATTAAATGACATTTAAAAACAACAGCACTTAGATTAGCATAGACGAGAGCAGGCATGTCTAGCTCCCGTCCTGGAGGGACGCTGTCTTTTCATGATCCCCTGCTGCAAGACACCTGATTCAAATAATGAATTCATCAGCAAGCTCTGATGAAGCTTGATCATGGAAAACAGGCAGGACAGCAGCACTCCAGGACTCAGTTTGGACACCCCTGCACTGATCTGGTTTAATCATTGGTACTTATCTGGAGAGGCCTCTTTACTATTAAAAAGATTTGCCAACATCTTGCACTACGCCATAAAATACTCCCCAAAATAGCAACTGTTATATCAGCCTCAAATATGGATTGGTGCTTGTAGTGTGTTTGACTTTCTTATTTAAACAATGTTTATCATCACCTCTGACACTACTGGTTCACTGATCTTCTTTAATGTGAGTAATTTAGTGTCACAAGCCACTTGTTGGCTGATTATAACTACACTATACATGAATTTCCTCAAAGACAAAACATCCTCCCAACTCCAAACAACATAAACAACTTGACAGTAACAGGAATCTAAACAGAATAGGGTAAAAAAAAGCCCTCTGTGCTGTCTTCCATACTTTTCAACAAATGGTTTAACTACATCTTTAAGAACTATATCTGGATTTATTGTCAGCCTTTTGATGTCCTGTATTCAAATAACATATTGCGAACTGAGTTAATTCATAGGCCACAGATTCATACATTTTCATTTCAACCCAATTTTCTGTCAACCAAGACATCACACACAAAGGCCGTATTTTTCTACACTGGCGACTGTGCGCTTGCCGTAAAATCAGATGTAGCTTCATTCATGCCAGCGCAAGTCTGGTCAAGCATTTTTGGGCCATCTGGCCATCAACTCATCTGGCAATTTGGTAAAAGAAAGAAGTCTGTGTTTGGCATAGAAATCGATGCATCATCATTTTAATGCTGGGACAATGGTTTAGTTTGGCATGTTTGTGAATTTGTTGACACTCTATACCTCACTGGGTCTTCCTGGTGTGCCTCAGGGGCATTTTGCAATTTGGTAACAAAAAATAGACAACATTTAAGACAGGGTCAAGGGAGCTTTATTTCGATGCGCAGGTGGTCTAACACAATTTTGGTGTATTTAATCGAGGTGCAGGCAGACAAATTTGGCGCGCTGCGGTTGTTCATGGTGGACATCATGATATTTCATTTAGAAATATGACGACAGCGTGGGACACTCTCTCTGAATCATTGTAGAAATCCATTGATTGAAGAAATTATTATCATTATCATCTCAAATATATTTTATTAGCAGTGCCTTCAGTATTAAAAGGAGAGGGAGGCTGGCATCCACAGCACCCCCACCACAATTTCAAAATCCGCGGTCAACGTACATGAATTAAGTGCACGTTGATTGGCTGATCAAGAAAAGATTACCATAATGTCAGGCACGACGTACTCGGGTTTGTGTGTTGAACACCCCAATTTTGATGCAAATGAAGAACATCACATTAATGTGCAGAGAAAAGTCTACTTCCATCCAACAATGGCGCGGACACACACACAGGCCTGCTGGGTGAGAGGCCTGGTCCTGAGGTCCACCACAATAATATAATTTTCCTTAAATTCTTTCTTGTACAATTAAAATTAAATGATTAACTGTAAAAGCAGCAATTTAAGATGATAGTTCCGTAACTACTTTTATTTCTATTAAATCAAAATAAATGGTCAGCTACTATTTCAGAAGAGACTGTTCAAGCTTAATTGTTCCACTACATTCCATTACAGTTGGTATTCGCATGATTACAGAATGAATTACAACTTATATGTTTGCATGTGTTATGGAAGGCATACTCACTGTAAAACTCCAAACTTGTTCATGCTGCGCTTGAAATCATCCTTGAATTTGACAAATTTCCCCATGTTATCCTCCTGTTCTACTGAGTGGAGCAGAGGAGTGTCGACAAAGGCAGGACACAGCACATTGATACGCACGCCGTAGTCGCTCTGCGAAGATGCATCCTGTAAAATAGGACAGTGATGTCCCACCGTAGACAGCACTCAAAGTATATGTTTGGTTTACATGACTAGCTCCTATCTAGCTACTAATGGTGCATTTGAGTATTCTACTTACGGCCATAACCCTGGTAAAACCAATGACTCCATGTTTTGTGGCTGTGTAGACAGGCTGGTGAGGAGAGTGCAGGAAGGCTGTAGCAATACAATGCATAAAAGACATAGCCATATTAATGTTAATTAAACATATAGCAATAATCTAAACAAAATATCAACAGCTACTCCTTCAGCCATCACTTTATCATGGCGGAGGGGTTTTTGTGTCTCTACGTTGTTGTGTTTTTATGCCTTAATGCTAAGGTAAAAACCCAGACAAAGCACGGCTAAATAACCCCAAAGTAAAGATATTCATTGGGCCATATTTTGTTTAGCCTGGACGCGAATCACCAGGTCCCTTCCCTGAAGCTAAGACCGAAAGTTGGCGGAGGGGTTTTGTGTCTCTACGTTGTTGTGTTTTTTATTCTTTAGGCCTAAGTGGAAAACCAGACAAAGCACGGCTTAATACCCCAAAGATAAAGAAATCCATTGGGCCATATTTTGTTTCGCCTGGATGCGGATCACCAAGGCCCTCCCCTGATGGAGTTGACTGAGGAAAATTAACCAAATGGGGTCATATGTGAAAAGTAAACCAGTTTCACCACTCCACTGTCGATTCAGGTCCTTGGAGAAAGTCATACTACTCCATATATGTTGACTACCTACAAAAGTTAGTTTCCCCATTTATATAGTTTACTGTATTTTCCGCAATATTAGGCGCACTTAAAAACTTAAAATTTACTCAAAAAAACACAGTTCACCTCTTAATGCAGAGCGCCTTATATATGGATCGATTGATGAATTTGTTGATTCATACTGGTTGTACACAGCGCTCTGCCAAAATGTTTCAGTACGTTTTAGTACGGCTAGTAAATTACAAGGTCGCATCGCTTCCCGGCATTACGGCAACCGTGGTCAGGGGGCGTCACTGAATAGCTGTTGTACCCGCGAGGCTATTTCATTTCAAAATGGGCTGTTCCGTTAATGTTTTCGAGTACGTTTACGGATCAATATCCAACGGAATCATGAATAAGCAGCACCAATGTGTTAAATCAGTCTTTAGTCGGTTCCGATCACTTTTATGGGAGAGAGTTTGAGAAACGTGATTGTTTACTGGGGGCTGCCACGACACTTTGCTGAGGCTCATGGGAGTCTGCAAGCTGAGGCTCATGGGAGTTTGCGGGTGGCTAATGCTATAATGATAGCTGCTATATGCACGAGGCTATTTCATTTCAAAATAGGCTGCGCCGTTAATGTTTCGAGTAAATTTACGGATCAATATGGAAGGGAAACATAGGTAAGGAGTACCAATGTGTTAAATCAAACTTTAGTCAGTTCCGATCATTTTATAGGAGATAGTTTGAGAAACGCGATTGTTTACAGGAGGCTGTCACGACACTTTGCTGAGGCTCATGGGCGTCTGCGCGTGGCTAATGCTATAATGATAGCTGCTATCCTTACGAGGCTATTTCATTTCAAAATAGGCTGCACCGTTAATGTTTTGAGTAAATTTACAGATAGATGTTGAAGGGAAACATAGGTCAGCAGTACCAATGTGTTAGATCGAACTTTAGTCAGTTCCGATCATTTTATAGGAGGTAGTTTGAGAAACGCGATTGTTTACAGGGGGCAGCCACGACACTTTGCTGAGGCTCATGGGGGTCTGCGAGCTGAGGCTCATAGGAGGTTGCGGTGGCTAATGCTATAATGATGGCTGCTATATGCCCGAGGCTATTTCATTTCAAAATAGGCTGCTCCGTTAATGTTTCGAGTAAATTTACGGATCGATATGGAAGGGAAACATAAGTAAGCAGTACCAATGTGTTAGATCTAACTTTAGTCATTCTATAGGAGATTGTTTACGGAGGGCTCATTGTTTATTGGCTAGTGGATGCATACCGCAACCCTAGTCAACCTCAGTTTGTTGCAGTATAGCTTCTATTTGATCCACCTTTTAATCCGGTGCGCCCTATGTATGAAATAATTTCTAAAAGAAGAAATTCTATGAGGGTGCGCCTTATAATCCAGTGCGCTTTATGGTGCGAAAAATACGATAATACACTTCTGCTTTATGGTAGGTCTCAGGTCAAAGCACAAGGTTAGACAGGATGTTTGCGGGACAGGTCTGTAGGTAAAAGTACTCACCAAAAGGTCATTTGTTTATAATGAGGCTTTGTCATTTTATATGAACAACAAGAAGCAAGATGTTGATCCATCTAGCAAGATGCATTTCTCTATTCATTCAGTACAGGGGTCCCTGATCCCGGTCCTCGGGGTCTGGTGTCCTGCCTATTTTTACATGTCTCCCTTCTGCATCACACCTGATTCAAATCATCGGGATGGTTAGCCAGCTTCTGTAGAACTTGCTGACCATTTGAATCAGATGTGTTGCACCAGGGGAGACATAGAAAACATGCAGGACACCGGCAGACCCCGAGGACCAGAATTGGTAACCCTTGATCTAATGAGTCAATGCCTGCGTATTAATTTAATTTGTGAAAAGATTTATTTGCTCTTGAAGGTAAAAAAAATGGTGGCAGTGCAAGCTATCTGTCCGCATGTGACAGTGTGCACAATATAGTGTGTAACTGTTTAGTACCTGCCATAGAAGAAACATTGATGATTGTGCCTCCTTCCTTGCCATGCTCCTTACTCATATGTTCTAGAGCCAGGTAAGTCCCATTTATGACAGAAGTCTGTAACAAAATGGACAACCTCATCATGGTGACATTCTTCACAACAGACGTGTGGCACACAAGCAGAAATAAAAAATCTTTAAAAAATTATTATTTAATTACATGTTAATCAAAATTGGAACATTCTGTTCAAACTTAGGAGCGGTTTTACGTCCTTCCTAGCACATACCAAGAAAATCCAACAGAACATCAGATAAATCCCCTGGAAAACAATCCCTGCTTATGTTTGTTGATGAGGAATTTCCTCCTCTTAATAAGCTCAGCAGTCAAAGATGGTAAAGAAAGATAAACATTTCTGCTCTCGGTGCTCAGCCAAATTGCAGAATTACAATTACTTTGCAGTCATACAATAGATCACGAGAGAGACTCCTCTTTTTTCCTTCTCATGTATTTTTCTGTGTGGATCCATTCTCGAGCTCCACAATGCATCACATGAGGCACGTGGACGGAAAATTGATGTGTTAAAACTGAAGACTATTGCTCTACCTAGTTGTCTGTCCAGAATAGAACCTCTGGATTTGCATTAGTATGACCTTTGGTGTTGAAATATTATATACAAAATGCTTAATTACAAATGATTTTATGTTTTGAGGACATAGGCATACTTATAGAAAAAAAAGTGCAAAGCTGATGATTTGTTATCGTAACATTTCACTTTCAACGAAACCTTTATAAATCTCCCAGGGAGTCTAAACATTGCTTTTTTATTTTGTTTGCTCGGCAGAATTTGTACAGTGCTAAACCATCCCTGGCTCCGAAAAAAAGTGTCACTCCTGCTCCCGAGGCTGTGTGAATGACAAACTAAGAGTTGACAGCATTATGCCTCTGGACAAAGAATTGGCAGGAACAGGAAATTAGTCAAGCCACACAAAGGAAATGTAACTCCAAACACCACTAAAATAATCGAGAAACAAGTTTAATGTACACAATCGTTCATGAATTTATTTAAATCACATTTTAAAGGCCGCTCCTCTGGTGAATATGATGACCATCTACTCAAAACACTTCACTGTAAAAAAAAAAACTTTTTGTAATTCACTCGCTGGGTAGCTGTAGTTGGTTTACTTACTTTACTCGTTTGGACCCAGCAGACTTGGTCAGAGATTGAATTTGGGCGGTCTGAAGATCTGAAGCTGACTGCCTATTTGAAGTGTACTAAAGCTCAACTAAAGTTAAAGCAACATAATACTGAAAATTGATTGACCTTCATTTGATTAGGCAGTATATGAACATTAAATTAGTAATGCAAGTATCAATGGGAACTGATTCCCTGTAAAAAAAAAAAGTTAAATTTGATTAAGTATCAAAATAATGACATAACCTGCCTAGCACCTGTTTTGACATAGTTTATATTAAATAATCCTGGTTTATTTTACTGTAAAATGTCATACTGCATCAATAAGTGCTGCCAAGATTCAGATAGCACTCCTAAAACCGTAAGGTGTCATGTTCTCATTTACAGCGGCAGTGGTTGGAAAAGGCAGCTAGCCTGTCAGCCTCCACTGTAGGTCAGGGAGGCCCAATTCTGATTCTCAAGAGCCCCTATCTATCCTGTTTTAGGTGTGTCCCTTCTCCTAGACACCTAATTTAATAGATCAGCTAATCATCCAGTTTTGGGAAAGCTTGATAACGATTCAGATTTGTAGTCTGTTGAGTGAATCGATATTTGGAAGCTCACAAATGTACTTTGTGGGGATTCTAAGGAGTACATTGAAGTTTGCTGTATTAGTTAGCAAAATAAATAAACTCCACACCTATTATCATCACCTCACCAAGTTCACTTGAATGGTCTTCTCCCAGTTCTTTTCATTGTTGATTCCAGCATTGTTGATGACAATGTCTAGACGACCAAACTGGTCGACGGTGCTCTGGAAGGCATCTAAATGACAGAAATCAAATGGCATGAGTGAATGATTTAAGACATTTGTATAACAAGGGATAAAACCTGACACGGGCTCTTATGATAACAATCGTTTAATGCAGGGTTTCTCAAACTACGTCAAGAGGAGCAGAAAAATAGTACTTTTATGATTCTTTTTCATCAAACAAAAACTAACTTTGACAAGATAGTGGTGGAATTGTTTTGTTAAATCAGTTTATGTACTCATTCACTTTCCAAAAACAAATATAAATGGAACGCGTTTGTGATGTGACACACATGCACACAAAGCAAGACGCCGAATGACAAGTACAAAAGATGACCAGCAGTGTTTAGCCTCCATAGAGGCTCATCCTATAGAGGAGGTCAAAATAGGTAGGGAAAATTAGGTGAGGCTTTTTGATCTCTTTTCCTGGAGACCTCTACTAAAGATGACATCACATCACGATTGCCGCATAATGAATGAACCACGTGTGACTTCTCATTGCAATACACAGGTCAAATGGATAGTTTTCATTATTTTATCTTTGCTTTAATATGAACTGTTATGTCTCAAAAACATAGTTTAAATCCGTGGTTCTTAACCTGGGTTCGGCCGAACCCTAAGGGTTCGGTGAGTCAGTATCAGGTGTTCGGCAGAGCCTCCACTGCGGAGGTCTGAACACACCTGAATTATTGTGTAAATTCGTGACGATACGTATCTGAACTGGTCTCACAAAGGCAACAGCACAAGTCACACTGATTTACAGATATGTACCGTACTGGCCCGAATATAAGACAATGTTTTTTTGCATTGAAATAAGACTGAAAAAGTGGGAGTCATCTTACATTCGGGGTCTAGACATGATACCCAGTCACGACGCTAGACGTGCCAGATATCTTTAAAGCGAATGCTGAACTTAACTCCCCAGGACAAAGCTAGTGTTGTGTGCTGTATTTCTGTCTGCTCGTTTGCTGTCACAATGTACCCTACACAAATCCGAAACATTTCTTCGCTATCGAGTTTGCTAGCGCATGCGCAGTGATACTGACCGGCAGAATAACAACCGGTTGTTCCCAAAGATAATCTTTTTTCTGAAATAATTTTACGTTTACAGACTTAAGTAGTAGAGTCAAAATTTGGGTGCGTATTATACATGGAAAAAAACGGTATATCCATTTCATTGTTACTACTGTCTATTGTTGTGCCGTTTGTCTAATCGCGGTTTGTTTCGTGCATGCGCCGTTTGATTTATAGCTTCGGCAAGCTCCTTTAAGTTTGCCTCGCATCGTACGAGTAGCCATTACGCAGCGGCACGGCGACTAACGGTCGGCAGCAAATGTATTTTGTTGTTTTATGTTTGGTGTGTTGCCGAGAGTATTTCATTCATGGTTATTTAGTATAGCGGAACAGTTATGTGCAGTTAGTTATGTAATGTGTGCCGTCTACTAGTGTTGTGTGCTGTATTTCTGTCTGTTGCAGAACCACACACCACACACCCTTCACACGCTTCATACAATAATCACACACACAAGAATCACATTCACACCCAAAGACTCACCCATGCACTACACACACCTGCTCTCACATCCTTACGACCAAACATGTGCCTATACCCTTTTGCCAGTTTAAGCCATATAAGCCACAGTGCCCGTTATTTTTGCCAATAATTCAGTAAAGCTATAAAAACCTAACCACTCCTGTGTTCTGACCGACACCCTGGGGCGAAAAGAGCATAACCATCCGAGCCAACCCCCTATACAGTCCTCAAGCTCCCCAACAATAACGGTAGCAGTTTGCATTATTTTATTGCAATGTTTTTCCTTATCCAGATTTGTTTCAAGACAACAGTTAGACTTCACTTTGATGGTTAATGCAGTTATTGCAATTTTGTTGTTTTATCACAGTAGATTGGTTTATTTACATTTCAAAAACCAGAAGCCAGTTATTTACAAACGTGTTTATATATTTAAATGTGCAGATATTAAGATGTGATAGACAGTTTTTGGATGATTTGAATGAGGCAAAATAACATGCTATTTCTCTCGAATATATTGTTATAATCATTTGTTTCAGATTTACTGTAATTATTTTCTGTATAAATATTAAATTTGGTGTTCAAAAAGTCTTTTTTCAAACTTGAGTCTTGAAAAAGAGGGGGTCGTCTTCCGTAATCCGGGTCGTTTTATATTCGGGCCAATACGGTAATTTGTTTTGAGTTCATGCATTGTGTTGGTTATGTTCTTTGAACAAGGTGATGTTCATGCATGGTTCATTTTGTGCACCAGTAATAAATAAACATTGAAGACTTGAATTTGAAAAAAACACTGTTCACTAAAGAGGGGTTCGGTGAATGCGTATATGAAACTGCTAGGGTTTGGTACCTCCTATAAGGTTAAGAACCACTGGTTTAAATGTTTTGAATAAATCTGCCCAAGAGGGACAGAGAGAATATTGATATTGATTATTTTATATCTACAATGTTTCAGTGTTTTGGTTTTGCAAATAATTTCCTGAAATAATAATAATAATTTTATTGTTACATTATTTTGCTGCATTACACTTAGTTTGAGGTCGTGTTTTAATGCCCGGCATATGATGAAGGGTGATGTCACAGTGGTGAAAAATAAACTAATCTCGTTTAATGGAATGCGGCTTTTACTAGAAATCAACTGCCACGGGGAACGCTACTCCCACTGAAAATTACTGACCAATAATTGCAAAAATTATTTCCAACCTTGGTTGCCATGAGTACAAAGGAAGAAAACTCATGGTATAGCCAACATTATGCCATCAGGCCATGTGGAGCATCCTTCGAATTAAGATCAATTCCCTGTGACATACGTATGTTATACCCCCCAACAGCAAGGAAATTCTTACTTCCTCAAATGAGATGCAGGCAGAAACTATCCATGAACTATCCATTAGAGTGGATGAGAGAGTTGTTAAGATGAAGAAGAAGAGGAGGAGGGCATCTCGGGGACCCACCCTAATTGGTTAATATTGATCAAAAAGACTTTCTGTCTGGGGTTGTAGACCGCCATAAATTAGTCTGTATCCCTTTACTCAAGGTTTTGTCTTATGGCACAACCTGTTGGAGGTCTGCGTGCTTCTTTTTTGAGACGGCACCCGCAAATTTCCAAAGGAAAAAAGCTACTACTTGTAATGTTGTTGATCACCAGCTTTAGTTTTTCTCTTAATCGTGATAGTGTAGATAGGATAAATTCGCTGCAAAACAGGGCTGGATGGTTCACAGCTCGCTTCAGCGGAATGCGGCAAAAATTAAGAAAGTAAAAAAGTATGAATCGTAGCCCCTAACAGCTTAGCTTCTATTCACTTAGAATCACTTTCTGGTGATTTCTGGTGACTGTTGATAGCTTTGTAACCCATTCCTTCTTTTATTACCGAAGAACGTATCTAAACTTGGTCCACGATAGCTAATTTTGAACTAGAAATGGTCTTTTATGCTTTCTCTCCTTATATCTTTTTTTCAGCTGTCTAAACCACACGTCATCTTTAGTTAGTTCAGAACGGTGCCGTTGTACTGCCTCCCTTTTTATTTAAGGATTCAGTACATTTTCAGTCACTTAAGGACCTGTCAATGGCTTTTTCGTGCACAAATCCCTCCCACAGCGAGCCACCAGTTTGTTTATCTCCACATGTGAACAGACAGATCAGGTTTCATCAACAACTGACGAGGTGGTAAAACCTGCATGTGTCAATAGCGGCTGCATTCCACACTTGGCCAACACACAATCAGAAACAAACACACCTGACTTCAGAAAAGTTATCTTTTCAACACATACTAGGTAGACACATACTAATTGACAGCAGTCACACATTTAGAAGCAACGTCAAACAGCATTCCACAGTTGGTAACCTGCAGGGTTTTGCGGTGTCACACATGGAAAGCACTTTCCTTTTGCTCCCTCGAAGGCGCATTTCCCCATATACAGTGCACAATGTTCAAAATAACGCACTGTCGAACCAACAGCAGAAATGCAGCAAAACAAGCAGTCATGTGACTACGTACAAGACCAGACAAGCTTCATTTGAACTGAACTCTGATTGCTGCTTGTCAGCGAGATCCTCAAGTGACCGGATTGTCATAGCTTGTCTGTGGCAGCTGTTCTCACACTCTCAATGTAACCGTCAGCATATGCAAGCATAGAAGCAAGGAAACACTCTTGGGAAATGTTTGTAAAGCCTCTTGGAAAGTCGGAAATAATTTACCAATCCGAGACTTTTTATGAATTCGCTATCGTGTTGGGCTAAAACCATAGGAGCAAGACTTTTCTATTACGGGATAACTATATGAAATGTTCCCTATTACACTATGTCACTCCCACAAGCTGTTACCTCTCAGTAAGTCACCATTGGAAACATCACACTGAATAAAAGTGCTGCTGTCAGCTCCAAATTCCGTGTCCAGTTGTTTCTTGCACTCGTCACCACAGGTCTTGTTCAGGTCAACAACAGCCACCTAAAGGACACAAAAGCTTGAAGGAAAACATCAAAAGGACTCTGCTGATGTTTTTGTTTGTTTGTGTAAAATAAATACACTTGACTGCCAATCAGTCAGCCAACAATCCCCCAGACCGTTTCATCAAAAAAGTCACTTTCATGTAATGATCATTCTATGACAGTTATGCAAATTGGCACACAGAATCTGTGCCACCAGGTGAAACCAAAGCAGTTAGGTCAAAACAGGTTGTGCAGCAAAAGATAAGAGTCAAGACAGTTGTGCAAGAGCTGTCTATTCAGGGAAAAACAATCGGTTTCATGGCAATGTTCCGACAGTGTGAGAAATGGTCAAAGTGATGACAAGAAGCGGTGAGACAGATCAGGACTGACCTTAGCTGAGCTCTGTAGGAGGGACTGGACTACGGCTCTCCCGATGCCCTGAGCTCCCCCGGTCACCAGAGCCACCCTCCCATTCAGAGACATGATCCTATACACTTTGGCTTCTCTGTGTCAACCTATCGCTCACTTTGAATTTTTTCTTTTTTGCTGTCCACCTACCTGAGGACTCACATACCTATCTGACTCCTTCTCTGTCTTTGAACACACTCGGAGGCTCGCTCAGTATTCTGTCTGTTTCTACTCTTTTGGTTGGGTATTGCTTTCCCTCCCCCTTTCACTGTCTCCCTCTCTCCTTCTGCATATCAGTCCAAACAAATACTGTGTGTGTGTGTGTGTGTGTGTGTGTGTGTGTGTGTGTGTGTGTGTGTGTGTGTGTGTGTGTGAGAGAGTGCGTGTGTGAGTGCGTGTGTGAGTGCATGCGTGCGCGTGCGTGAGTGAGCGCGTCATATAGTCTAAGTAAACTGTTGGATAATAATTACAGATTTATTCAACAGTTGTACCTGCCCTCCTAACTCCACCTATTTCCTTCCCCACCCCTTTCTCAGCACTCTTTCACGCTTCTCATTTTCACATTCAAAATGTACGGGATATCCTACAACTGAGAACAACGATTTGGATCCAGTATTAACTATCTGCATTTCCCATCTGGAAAGACTTCTTCCAGATTGTCCAATAAAGTAACTAAGATAACCCATATTTGAGTGTGGTTCCTCCAGGGATGCTTTAGAAACAGGATTCGTCATTGACAGCGTTGAACTCACCCAGGTTATGGGACAAAGGAGAAGCAGTGGGTGCAGGATTTCACTCCAGTGTTTGGTAAACGTTGCATTACGTCGAGTAACAATGGGCTTGAACAGATGCCGTGTAAACATCTACAACTCGGAGAAGGAGGAGACCAGGAGCTCTATTTACTACTATTCACTTGAATACAATTTATATTTTGGGTGTATCAGTTTTAACCTTGTATGAAAAGAACCCTATTATAACAAAAGACTTGTCGTTTTAACAACACTGCTATTGGATAATAAAAACTAACCAGTTAACTTTCCAGTTTGATAAATTATCCTGTTTCACCTCACACATCTTTCAATACAATTTTTTACAGTCACAATTTACAATGACCGCTATAATAATAATATTTGGTCATTTTGCCTTCACAGCCACATGCTTTCAGTATGTCCTATGGCCACTAGAACCACCCTTTAAACACATTCTACAGATTCACACCACACCGGGGGGGTTATGTAACGACTTATTGATGTATTAAATCTATCATGATCTGTCATACAACTTACTCAGAGGAGCAATTCCCATCAAAACACTGTAGGAAGAGCCCTGCAGCAATAATTTGACAATTCAATCCATTCCTCCATCTTTTTTGACTCTGACGTCGCATTTGCTTATAATGTGTACAAAGATTGTGATTTCAGCAACTATCTTTAAACATAAAGACATTTCATTATTATTTTTATTATTATTGGTCCAAAATACATGGATTGCATTGAGTGTCATTTTAGCAACTATCTGTAAATATTTTATTATTATTATTGGTCCAAAATACACTAATTGCAGTGAGGGTAATTATTTTTTGCATGGTTATCACGTTTATCTACCACAGCAACTCGCTCAAGGCAGGACTGAAAACCTTCCTGTTGTTTCCTGGGGAGTTTGGAAGCCAAGCTATCACCTTATCGTGTGGTGTTCTTTACTATATCTTCCCTCGTTGGAATGAGACAGGCCTCATGAGCACAAAGAAAGGTGATCCTTAATTATATGTATATGTCTGTGTATCTGTTTATTGCTTTGTGTCTGTTTATACTTGAACGCGTTCAATGAACGAAGGTTCATGAACTCGTTCATAGTTTGGATGAATGTGAACTGGACGTAGCACATTTTTGCTTCGTGAACGCTCACAGCAACCTTCTTTTTTTGATTGGGGGAAAACAAGAACTACGAACTTTTCATTTTTGGAATGATGAACTTAATTTAAAAAAATCAAATATGAACTATGAACTGAACCAGTTCCTTTTAAAATTTGTGAACTGAAGTTTGAACTAGCTTGTGTAGAAAATGAAATTTTCCAACACGGGTTTAATGAAATGTATGGGTGATAATGCCTGCAATTCAAGATTCAAGAGTTTTTATTCGCCATGTTTGAGCGTGCCAAACAAGGAATTTGACTTTGGTAAATCACACCCTCTGTTCAACATTTAGGTGACTAACAACACTCAGGACATGTGAAAAATGGCAAATATTCTCAAACATCCCCTGATCTTAAACTCCCAAAAGGGCAAGGAAAAACTCAAAACTCCAGCTAGGGGAAATGAGAAACCTTGAGAAGAGACCACAGATGGGAGGGTCCCTCTTCCAGGATGACCAGGCTGCAATGGATGCAGAGAGGACACATAGTACAAACAGTGTAGACAATTCAAAAAAGGTGTGGAGAGCAGGATGTTATTGCACACCAATGACTCTAAGACTCTAAGAGTGGTGTGAGTTCATCAGAGCAACAGCCTGGGGGAAGAAGCCGTCTGGTTTTGGCGTACAGAGCTCTATAACACCGTCCAAAGGGGAGTAGTTCAAACCAGGGCTGTGGAGTCGTTCGGGTTTTTGCACCAAGTCCGAGTTCGGCCTCTTGACCACCGAGTCCGAGTCCGGCTGTCCATTTTTTCTGTTAATTCATGTGACTGCTTAGTCTTTATTTAAGGCTAATTTAGATCAAAATCTAAATAATTACAACAGTTTTGTGATGGCTTTGTCTTTATTAAACATATAAACGAATACAATAAACAGATACGTTCAAGTTTCAATTCAACGACTTGAGTTTGTTCTTAGGAACAAAATCGCCTCAACCCAGTCAGCCTTCATCGCGCCGCGCTGATCAGACATGATAAACTTGAGCCCGGAAAACAGGCGCTCTACGCTGACTTGGCTGATTGGCATTGCTGTTAGTGTCTGAGTCGCTGCCTTGAGGCCGGACGGATAACAATCAGCTGTAACAAATGTAAGATAATATTTTTAATCATTAATTACACCATTATAGCTCAGACATTTATCTAAACACAAATAATTAGTGACGACCCCACAACTATCGAAACACATCAATGATATAAGCTGGGTGACATAATCGTCCTTGACATTGGTACATAATGTAAACATTAGCCCAAGTGCAACTCAACGTGCCCGCATTGATCGTAAGCAGGGCTGTGGACAGTATTCCTATGCGCATTCTCAGCAGCATGATGAAAATAAAATTGAACGTATTTTTTTTATTGTCGAACTCGCTGGACTCGGTCAAAATCAGCACCGAGTCCGAGTCCGGCAAAAAAATTTCAGTTGTTTACAAAAAGGACAAAGATTGATCACGGGATGACGAAGATGACGAAGAGCCCCACATACTACCGGCCTCATTAGCGGCTTTGTTTCTAAGTGACACGGAGGACGAAGAGTTTGAAGGATTTAAGGATTTGGAGTGACACAGAAGGTTTGAAAAACTATTATGGCTTTTACGCACGCCCGGTCCTATTCTATGGATCTCTCTTCCACCTCCGTGGCTGTAAGTCCACGCCGCCACACGCCTGGAAGTTTTTTTTTTTGTTAAATAAAGAGCCGTTTACCAAACCCACGTCTTTCCTTGTACTTTGTTGACGCTACAATATAGTTATATACTAGATCTGTGGAATAACGACGAGGCTGACGTCAGGGCGCACGCGCGCCGTTGTTGACAAAGGACGAGGAATTTGATCGATGGGTTTAATGATTGAGTGCACAGATGGTTTGATAATATTATTGCTTATATAATAGTTATTTGATATCTAATTTATATTTCGTTATATGGGCATGTGGAATATTTTGAAGTGCAAGCGCCGCGCACCCATTGTTGATATAAAGGACGATCGATGGATTTAATGAATTGGAGTGACACAGATGGTTTTATAAACGTGTTATTTATGTAATAGTTATTTGAATAATTCTGAATGTTACGTCAGGCCCGTTCTCAGCTCTTTGTTTGTGTTTATGTCACGTTAGCATACCTATCGTTTAGCCTGTTGTTGCTCGTTCATGTCTGTTCTTGGTGTTGGATCTTGTCGAATAAATTGCCCCCCAAAATGCGACTTATGCTCCGGAGCGACTTGTATATGTTTTTTTTTTTCACTTTTTTGGGCATTTTATGGCTGATGCGACTTTTACTCCGGAGCGACTTTTAGTCAGAAAATTACGGTAAATACGGCAAAGTATCGAGAGAATTAAAACTGGTCAATTTTGCAGATGACACCAATATGTTTTGTTCAGGTAATAACATCCAACAAGTGGAATCAGTGTTAAATTAGGAAAACATGGTTTGACTGGAACAATTGATCATTAAAGGTATGTAAGACTAAGTTTATGTTATTTGGCAAAGGCACAGCAAACATAAAGGTAGATGGGACTGAAATTGGGTGCAGGAAAACACATTTCTTGGGGTTACAATCGATGACAGGCTGAGTTGGAATCCACACATCAAACACGTACTGTCCAAAATCTCAAGAAGCATTGCAGTCATATACAAAGCAAAAGAACTACTGGATTATCATTCACTTCGGACACTTTATTGTTCACTTGTCTTGCCATATTTGCATTACTGTGCTGAGGTTTGGGGTAATACTTATACAAAACTTCACTACAGCCACTATTGTATTGTACTCTACTCTACTCTACTCTACTCTACTCTACTCTACTCTACTCTACTCTACTCTACTCTACTCTACTCTACTCTACTCTACTCTACTCTACTCTACTCTACTCTACTCTACTCTACTCTACTCATCCTGCAGAAAAGAGCAATGAGGACTATTCATAAAGTCAACTACTTGGAGCACACAAATCCACTTTTCATACAATCCAAACTATTGAAATTCACTGACATAGTATCTTATTAAACACCAATCACCATGTATAGGGCAAAAGCAAAACAACTACCAGAAAATATCCAAAACTTATTTAGTAATCGGGAGGGAGTTAAGGGGGAAATCACAACTTCAAAATTTTAAAGATAAGAAAAATCTTAAAAGGTTTCTGTATAACTATAACCGGGGTCAAACTATGGAACAATCTAAATGAGGAACTCAAGCAAAGTCCAAACATCCACCAGTTTAAAAAAAAATACAAAAGTATGTTGTTTAGCGGGTACAAGGGCTAAAAATGCGAAATGGGTACACACAAGCAAAAATGAAACAGACAAATAAGTGTGAAAGTGTGTCTACTTGTGTTCTGTTGTAGATTTATATGTTGAATCATTAGTTTGATGGATAAAGTGAGAAAGGGGTAGGAATCTAAAAAGCTATGCTTCCTCCTACTCCTTTTCGAGCATTCTTTCTTATGTTTTTTTCCCCCAGTTTTTTGGTTTATTGTTTGTTTGTTTCATGGACTTAAATATGGCACTTTAAAGTGTTATTTGTTTTGTTTTTCTCTTTTTATGTTTTAAATATGTTTGAAATAAAGATATATCAATCAATCAAATAATCCCAAATACAATTTGTCTTTCACCTACCTCAGTAAATGTGTGGCTTTCTTTGAAGAATACAATGCTGATGTAATGCGGAAGAGTGATGATCATTGTAACAATCACGCAAAGTGACATTTTATTAAAATCTTTGCTCTTATAAAATCACAACCTCTCAGAGATTCGTATTTAAGTGATAAAGTCAAATCCCCACAAATCCAAACACCTATACCACCTTTGGACCACAGTTGAAGAAATAATACAAAATCAGAATATCGCCAGTTCATTGTTGAAACAATGCCAATAAACAAAATAAGTCTATCATGTATACAGTACACAGAGTGCAATAAATATAATTGTAATTGAATGAAACAACAATGGAAATCTAACAAGGAAAGCTTAATATTTTGAAACAGTTTATGGTGTGAAATATCAGACACAAATTTGAAGAATTTTCACTTTCAACAAGTAAAATTGAGTGCTACTTTTCATTAAAAAAGAAAACTGGAAAAAGAGCCACCGTATTTGCGGTTCCACTCTTCTTACCGGTCTGTAAATACAGAATTAATTTTGATGTTGAAATTAGAACACATCAATGAAAACTATCACTTAAAATAACATTTAATAGAGTCAAACTGCAAAGACAGAACTTTGTGTCCAGAATGAAGACATCCACATCGATTTGAATTAGTATTCTGATTAGGAGTTAGGAGGGTGTGGGTTTGATTCCAGCTCCGGCCCTCCCTGTGTTGAGTTTGCATGTTCTCCCCGTTGTTTGTGCCTTTTCAAACGTGTTAAACTGTGTGCATGTGCAAGGGCAAGAATGTTCTGCAAGACACATCTGCAACCCTAATTATATAACACCATCTTCATTCATCATGGAGTGTCTCTAGAATCTTTAGTAATTAAACTTGTTCTTGTTATTGCTAATCAATAGTAATTATATTCTACGATTGTATGACACTTGTGTGGTCATTCAGAATATTAATTTTGAGGATTTTGAAATTCCATTGTGCACCAATTTAACAAAACAGTGATAGAGATCAAACTAAACTGACTGTTGATGAGTTATATAACAGCTAACAGGAATTAACAGGAATTTACAGTGTCAGTTTTGATGGCGACTGTTTACTCTTCTTTCTCTTTGTCTTGTCTTGATCTCTGCTACTGTGATTCAGATTACTATGTTAAACTGCTTTTTTCCCCATCTCCCCCGATTATGATGATGGGACATTTCTATAGATTATGTAACAGCTTCCATTTTATTTCACCAAAAATCTCATACTTGTCACGCCTGTGCCAGAGCACGCTCGGCTGGCAACTTCCCTCAGCCACACCCCTTCATTACCGTAATGTCTGTCACCTGCTTCCTCTTGTTACCTTATGTATTTAAGCCCTGCCCGTGTGTTTCCCCCTGTCGGTGTCTACTGTTGTCTTCCGTGCCTGTCCGCGCCTGGTGTTCCAGTCGTCTGGTTTCCCCCCGGTCTTGTCTGGAGGCTCACGGTCAGAATTTTATCCTTGTCCAAGTAGACTTCGGTCGGTCTGTCTGTCTGTTTGCTGGCCGTGAGTCTCTGTCCCATCTGTCTTCATTGCCCAACTTCTTCCCTTCCAACTCCCTTTTCCCTTCAATAAACCCTGATCCAAGCTGCATTTGGTCGTCCTGGCTCAACTAATTTCCTGACAATACCAACAACACTTCACTCCCAAGTAGGTATGGCGGAGGTGGGAAAAACTGCTATGAACCAGTGATAACAAACTTGACTTTTCCAGCTAGCAATAATACGAAACACTTGTAAAACTGCCCTTTGGTGTGATGTCTTTATTTGTACACATTTAAAAAGACACAAATATAACGTGTTCGAAACAAGAAAATTGTCATGCTCGTATATCATATAAAACCTTAAAAAAAAAATGTAATACAGGAACCCAACATACCCAACTGCGACCAGAAAGGCTTATGTGGGGAGGTAAAAATGGACTACTATATTTTGAAATACAAATACCGTAAATTTCGGACTATAAATTGCGTTTTTTTCTCAAAGTTTGGGTGGCATGCCAGAGAATCTTCATTGCTCTTAGCCAGTGTGGCGACAGACAACACAAGGTGGTAACATCATTACATTTGGTGATAATCACTAGTGAATTAAATAGTTGGCATTTATGATGTCCGCTGTTGTCAATTTTATTAATCCACACACGTCCGGAGAGCTCTGTCTCTGTCTGGCTGTGCCCCGATCAAATCTGTCAAAAATCACATTAGACTACGTGCGTCATTCTTTAGACATGGTACGGGCAGGCATATCCTTGAGTCCGACTTTCCGCTACTCAATGGTCATTCAGGCGGTCCAGCCTGTGATTAAGCAAAGCACGCCCATACCATGAAGCTCCCTTCACCATGCTTCTCTTCACACATGGTGTTGTACTGTGTGCTCCTCCCAAACAATTCAATTTGGTTTCATCTGTCCACAGAATATTTTTACAGTAGTGCTGTGAAGCAGCCAAGGGCTCTTTAGCAAAATTCAAAATGCCCTCCTTGGTATTCTCCCATGAACTTCATTCTCGTTTGATGCTTGTAGATTTGTCAACGGACATTGGGGTTTGCCAGTGATTTCAACGTCTTTAGAGAATTGGTTCTTTTTTACCTTTTGCAGACCCCTTTACTTGATAGCCATACATTAGAAGAGAAGCAACAAATTTGTCTGACCATAGACTGATGAACATCAAGACTCTTCGACACTTGTGTAACCTATTCCATCGTTATACAACTTTAGTTTAAATACAAAGACAAATGCTGACCTCAACCCATCCGAGATGCTGTCATAAGACCTCATGAGAGATATTCACACCAGGTCCCCCACCCCCCAAAAAAGACAAAAATACAGTTTTTTTGTCATGTATAATGCGCCCCCATGTATAATACGCACCCTAAAAATGGCATGTCGATGCTGGAAAAAAGCCTGTACCCACGTATAATACGCACCCAATATTTTGACTCCTACTTAAATCCATAAATGTAAAATTATTTCAGAAAAAAGATCATCTTTGGGAACAACCGGATGTTATTCTGCCGGTCAGTATCACTGCGCATGCGCTAGCAAACTCGATAGCGAAGAAATGTTTCGGATTTGTGTAGGGTACATTGTGACAGCAAACGAGCAGGTGATCGAGCAAGCGTCTGATACGAGAGCATTGTGTTCGTATGGAGCGTGTTTGAAGTGAACAGCAGAGAAGAAAGGAACAAGGCAAAGTGTTGTGAAATAAAATATTACCTGTAATACGCATTTAGGTAGAGAACTGAACTCTCGCTCTTTATATAGCTGACGTGTCTTGCGTATCCGTTCTGCGGATCTGTAATGGCGGCCGCCGTATGATATCCGGTTTGCGATGGAGATTAAAAAAACAAACATTTGACAATAACACACCATCAAGGATTGCACCATCGCATCAAACGATGTGTCGTCAATTATGAATTTTACTGACTAAGTGTGTTGGGCAGGATGGCTGAATGCGATGCGCGATTGACAACAAACAAGAAGAAAGGTGATTTCAAGTTTTATTTCGAGGGAGATTTTCTAAAAATAAAAAAAATGTTCCCATGTATAATGCGCACCCCAGATTTTAGGACAATAAATTAGTTAAATTTTGCGCATTATACATGGAAAAAAACCCGGTAATTCTTTCTGTGGTATTAGTTCATGCAAATTCTGTGTTTATTCTTGTGATTTTGATGAGACTTCATTTTATGACCAACTTTTGCAGAAATTCACAGAATTCCAGAAGCTTCACGGCAGTGGCGGCTTATCAAAAGAGGGAGCGAGAGCGCCGCCCTACGAGATCATTTCTTATTATCTTTCACTTCTTTTCAAAATTAATGCACTTTTTTGTAATTAGCAAAAAGTGGGCAGAGTTCAAACCAGTCAACAGTCTGGCTGGATTTAGGTGAAACAGTTCAAGTGACCCAATTCTGGTGTGGGTTTTTTTTCCTCCAATGTGGCTCAGTCTGGATATAGAACGAGGCAGTATAATCAGGAAAAAACAGTACAAATACAAACCAAAACAGAACTTAATCATATGACTCAAGAATTGCGTCATGTACGGAAATGTAAGTAAAGTGGTTAGATGCACAAAGCCATTGTGATCCGGATGTCATTGCAAATCTCCATCGAATAGACTATGTCTCTCGGCTGGCCTAGGAAACTCTCAAATGTAAAAACTGGCCAAAGTATCAATTCTTAAGATTAGTAGATTTACAGTCACTTCCATTTTTTTTTTGTTCTTCTGCCATGTGTTTGCCTGCTTGCCTTTCTGGCATGAGTGTTGTTTTTGGTGTTAATTTAATATAAGCACAAGTGATCATAATTTGAACGTGATGGAGATGAAACAATACAGACCCTCAAAAATGAAGTAGGCACTAAATTGAAATCGGGCATTGAAATTACAAGCACAGATCTCAAACCCTGTTTTCTTATTAAAAAGAAACCCTGTTGTCTGAGTCATGCCGAATGGTCTTCAACATGACCAAATCATGATTATTTTACATCTGTGTATGCTTGTTTCTTCTTGTACATCTATGATTGTGGCAACATTGGGGCAATTTGAGGTCACAGGTCACATGATAGAGGAAATGTGACCAAATAAAGGAAGAAAACATGTCCCCACATATGCAGTGCATGTGTGTCTTTGTTTATGGATAATGGAAATCTTCATGGCGAAGTATTTTATAAAGAACCCAGTAGAATATGTTGAAAAACAGGAAGGCAAGGGGGAAACCGGCCCTCGACACCGTGTCAATCTTTTTGGCTCGGTCAATAAATAATTTCCTCATCTCCTCCATGCTTTTCCCACCTCCTGAAGCAGCGCCCGGGCGATTCAGAGCAGTGTTTGCCGTGGTTCCTTGAGTGTTTGGTGCAGTGACAGTATTGTTAGTGGTGGCCTTGGAGTCCTTGCTATTGCTGGGAGTGGAGGTTACAGCAGCTGTAGAGGTCACTCTGGTCTCATGCACTTCCCCTTCCTGTTGGACAGAAGAGAGCAGTAGAAATCTCACTGCTTTTGTGTGCTCCATAAACTTCTTATTTTTATTGTTAAATTTAAAGGACAATACAGTGAAACCTCCGAAGCCAAATAATTTGTGGTCTGATGCTGGTTGACATTACACTTGGTCTAATTTCAAAGGCAGTTTGCTTTGGTAAACAAATGATAGTACATTCATTTGGCCCGCTTTTTTCTTCAAGGATCCACAAGTCATTCCATATTTTCCCTTCCTATTTACAGCAAGATTTTATATACATTCAAGTGACATGTCATTTAAAACATGATTTGTATAGTTAAGGGTTTTGTTCACACCTGGCATTTTCAATATTTCCTATTACCGTAACTTTCGGACTATAAGTCACGTTTTTTTTCATAGTTTGGGTGTGGGGGGGGGGGGGGGCGACTTATAATCAGGAGCGAATTTTTACTTGATCATTAACACACATCACTTACAAGTATAGATGACCACTTCACATGTTATTTTTAGTATAGTTGATCACTTCACATGCTTTGATATCTTTATCTTGAACATATTCAAAACATGAAAAATAGAGAGAAAAAATCAAATAAAGTAATTAACACTTTAAAGCGCCATATCCTCTGGACATGACCTCTGTCACCAGGATGACATAAAGGACGAGAAATTCGATCGATGTATTTAATGATTTGGAGTGACACAAATGGTTTGATAATATTGTTGTTTATGTGATATTTAAAATATAGTTTATATATCGTTGTATGGGCCTGTGGAATAATTTGAACTGCGGCGCGGCACACGGCATATACATATATATATATATATATATACATATATACATATATATATATACATATATACATATATACATATATATATACATATATACATATATATACATATATATACATATATACATATATATACATATATACATATATATACATATATACATATATATATATATATATATATATATATATATATATATATATATATATATATATATATATATATACATACATGATCGATGATGATATATGTATATATATATGTATATATATATATATATATATGTGTGTCATCGTAAAAAAAAAAAAGGCCTACTCCCATTCCCTATGAAAGTTTCTTAAGTTTAAGAGAAAACACAGGGTTCTGACAATTGGAGGGAACTCGCGAGCTAGCGTGTTTGTGTTGTGTTGTGTGCGCCGTTGTTTGTACACGCGTCAAGTGCGGAAAATAAATAAATAAATAAAAACATCTTAATATCACGCGATCGACCAATAGTGGCTTGGCGATCGACCGGTTGATCGCGATCGAGGTATTGGGCACCCCTGTGTTAGGCCATAGTCTCATCTGTGACAAACCTTTTTTCTCTACATTTCACAGTGTCAATTGCAGTTGGCATCTGCAGCGCACATTTATGGGTCTGCTGTCCTAGTTTTCAACACTATGATATGCAGGATATGCTCATCCAATTGCTGTGCACTCTGGACAACACGGCTTTTGTTGAATTGCTGGCTTCCCCCAAAGTTTACTGGAGGGATCTTTTTTTTCTACACCTCATATTTGTTTACCTCTTCAACCAACACTTCCCACTCCATCACGACAACCTTTACTTTGCATTTTTTCAGGACAAAAACAATGAGCGCTAACTTAAAGTGCAAAATCGTCTTTTAAATGATTGACCATTTTTATCCCTGTCAACATTACGTTCAATCAGTTGGAGTAGGTGAACACGCAATTCCTTATTCAGGGTCTAAATAAAAGATGGCAATCTTATTAGATCATGTGTAACACGCCTACCATCAGTGCATGCAATGTTAGTGTGACATGCAATTTAGCACACACTATTGGGGAACTTAGTAAATCAGGCCCTCAGTGTTTAGATTTGCCTAATATTTGCAGATACTTGTAGAAATACATGACAAAAATGTTTGGTGCAGCATAATTTTAAATAGACTGTAGGATATTTCACGGTCTTTGCATTTTTCTGTGATTAACACCCTCCTTAAGGTTATGCCCTCATCTCCTCTCAAACAGCTTTATTTGCTGGCAGAATGCTGGTGAAGAAAGACAATAAACTGGTTGCATTATGTCACATGCACATGCAAATACATGCCAACACACTCAATGTATTGTGCCATTCATTACCCTGTAGTTGCTGCTGTAGATGTTGGTGATAGATCCATAGAGAGGGTCTGATGCCTTGAGGCCGTTGTCGACATTTACACGATGGAGGGATTCAGCTAGCGCATCTGCATCAACTGCACCTCCACCGTTCTACCAGTCGACAGCATGCACACCAGTGATCAACGGAGAGAAACCAAAAAGGGGGAAGGGGGGTGCATCCAACACAAATACCAAGTACGCAGTGCTCATTCATTCAGTCAATGTATTATACGTGTTCGTTATATTTGTAAAGTTATTCAATTATAGTTACACAATTACAATTATAGTTACCGTAATTTTCGGACTATAAGTCGCGTTTTTTTTCATAGTTTGGGGGGGGCGACTTATACTCAGGAGCGACATATGTTTTTTTTCACAAATTTTTACTTGATCATTAACACATCACTTACAAGTATAGTTGACCACTTCACATGTTATTTTTAGTATAGTTGATCACTTCACATGCTTTGATATCTTTATCTTGAACATATTCAAAACATGAAAAATAGAGAGAAAAAATCAAATAAAGTAATTAATTAACACTTTAAAGCGCCATATCCTCTGGACATGTCTTCTGTCACCAGGATGACATAAAGGACGAGAAATTTGATCGATGGATTTAATGATTTGGAGTGACAAATGGTTTGATAATATTGTTGTTTATGTGATAGTTATTTAAAATATAGTTTATATATCGTTGTATGGGCCTGTGAAATAATTTGAACTGCGGCGCGGCACACGGCATTGTTGACAAAGGACAATCGATAAAAGACGAGAAATTTGATCGATGGATTTAATGATTTGGAGTGACACAAATAGTTTGATAATATTGTTGTTTATGTGATAGTTATTTAAAATATAGTTTATATATCGTTGTATGGGCCTGTGGAATAATTTGAACTGCGGCGCGGCACACGGCATTTTTGACAAAGGACGATCGATGGATTTAATGAATTGGAGTGACACAGATGTTTTTATAAACGTGTTATTTATGTAATAGTTTTTTTTAAATAACTGAATGTTACGTCAGGCCCGTTCTCAGCTCCTCGTTTGTGTTTGTCACGTTAGCATACCGTATCGTTTAGCCTGTTGTTGCTCGTTCATGTCTGTTCTAAGTGTTGGATTTTGTCGAACAAATTGCCCCCCAAAATGCGACTTATACTCCGGCATTGTTGACAAAGAACGATCGATGGATTGGAGTGACACAGATGTTTTTTTTTAAATAACTGAATGTTACCTCAGGCCTGTTCTCAGCTCCTCGTTTGTGTTTGTCACGTTACCATACTGCAGTGCTTCTCAATTATTTTCTGTTACGCCGCCCCCCTAGCAAGAAGAAAACTATTCGCCCCCCCCCTCCCCACCGTGACTATCCTAACTTGTCTTGTAAGTCGTAAAATGTTGCACTGTCGCAAACGTGACAGAGGTAACAATGAGAGCGCCACTGCCCCCTGCTGTAGTAAATGCGCAATTACACTTTATTCTAGTACTGCCAAAAAAAAGCCTGTTCCCCAGGGTCACACGCGCCCCCCCAGGTATACCACCGCGCCCCCCAAGGGGGGCGCGCCCCACTATTTGAGAAGCACTGCCATACTGTATCGTTTAGCCTGTTGTTGCTCGTTCATGTCTGTTCTTGGTGTTGGATTTTGTCGAATAAATTGCGCCCCAAAATGCGACTTATACTCCGGAGCGATTTATATAGGTTTTTTTTTCACATTTTTGGGCATTTTATGGCTGGTGCGATTTATACTCTGGAGCGACTTATAGTCCAAAAATTACGGTACATTTTATTGCCGTGGGTCGAATTTCAAACTACCTGCTATATTTTTAGAAACATTTACAAAACACTTAACTACAGATATTTAAATTTGGAATGTATATCTATCTAATTATCATGAGTAATTTGTAATAATAATTTATACATGGTAAAGCTACATTCAAAACAAGATCTTACACATGTATGTCTTCCTTTTTTAAAATCATTTTCTTCCAGTCCAGTATTCCACTAACAGACAAAATGTCTCATTTACCGTATTTTCCGCCCTATAAGGCGCACCTAAAAACCTAAATTTTTATCAAAAGTCGACAGTGCGCCTTATAGTCCGGTGCGCCTTATATATGGATCAAGTGATGAATTTGTTGATCCATACTGGTTGTACACAGTGCTCTGCCAAAATGTTTTAGTACGTTTTAGTACGACTAGTAAATTACAAGGTCGGATCGCTTCCCAACATTACGGTAACTGTAGTCAGGGGGCGTCACCGAATAGCTGTTGTACCCCCGAGGCTATTTCATTTCAAAATAGGCTGCTCCGTTAATGTTTTGAGTAAATCTACGGATCGATATGGAAGGGAAACATAGGTAAGTAGTACCAATGCGTTAGATCGAACTTTAGTCAGTTCTGATCATTTTATAGGAGATCGTTTGAGAAATGCGATTGTTTACACTTTGCTGAGGCTCATGGGAGATTGCGAGCTGAGGCTCATAGAAAATTGCGGATGGCTAATGCTATAACGATAGCTGCTATACGCGCGAGGCTATTTCATGTCAAAATAGGCTGCTCTGTTAATGTTTCGAGTAAATCTACGGATCGATATGGAAGGGAAACATAGGTAAGTAGTACCAATGCGTTAGCTCGAACTTTAGTCAGTTCTGATCATTTTATAGGAGATCGTTTGAGAAACGCGATTGTTTACACTTTGCTGAGGCTCATGGGAGATTGCGAGCTGAGGGTCATGGGTTTTTGCAGATGGCCAATGCTATAACGATAGCTGCTATATGCGCAAGGCTATTTCATGTCAAAATAGGCTGCTCTGTTCATGTTTCGAGTAAATCTACGGATCGATATGGAAGGGAAACATAGGTAAGTAGTACCAATGCGTTAGATCGAACTTTAGTCAGTTCTGATAATTTTATAGGAGATCGTTTGAGAAACGCGATTGTTTACACTTTGCTGAGGCTCATGGGAGATTGCGAGCTGAGGGTCATGGGTTTTTGCGGATGGCTAATGCTATAACGATAGCTGCTATACGCGCAAGGCTATTTAATGTCAAAATAGGCTGCTCTGTTCATGTTTCGAGTAAATCTACGGATCGATATGGAAGGGAAACATAGGTAAGTAGTGCCAATGCGTTAGATCGAACTTTAGTCAGTTCTGATCATTTTATAGGCGATCGTTTGAGAAACGCGATTGTCTACACTTTGCTGAGGCTCATGGGAGATTGCGAGCTGAGGCTCATAGGAAATTGCGGATGGCTAATGCTATAACGATAGCTGCTATACGCGGGAGGCTATTTCATGTCAAAATAGGCTGCTCTGTTAATGTTTCGAGTAAATCTACGGATCGATATGGAAGGGAAACATAGGTAAGTAGTACCAATGCGTTAGATCGAACTTTAGTCAGTTCCAATCATTTTATAGGAGATCGTTTGAGAAACGCGATTGTTTACAGAGGGCTCGTTGGTTATTGGCTAGTGGGTGCATACCGCAACCCTAGTCAACCTCAGTTTGTTGTAGTAAAGCTTCTATTTTATGCGCCTAGTCCGGTGCGCCTTATATATGGACAAAGTTTTAAAATGGGCCGTTCATTGAAGGTGCGCCTTATACCCCGGTCGGTGCGCCTAATAGGGCGCAAAATACGGTACATCATTATCTTGTGTTAGTTAAAAACTTCATTTTCACAAATAGTAGGCAGAAGTCAAAAGGAGAAAATTGCTTGAGAAATACACTAATTTTCTAAAATTTTGCAATCATTTGCTATCATATTTGTTTTGTTAAGTGGGAAGAAGTGGTTTAATCTAAAAGGGAATTGCCTTCTAATTTGTATGCAAAACTTCTAATGGAAAAAAGTCCACCACTTCGATCATTTTCCATTACATTGAAAAGAAGTAAACGTGTTATATGCAGTAAATGTGAAATCTGCAAGTTGACTGAATGCTGGATGCGCCCAGGAAACAAAGATTCAAATCATGCATCAGGCTCATCTTGTTTAGATTGCTTGTGAAAAAACAAAACTACATACTGCGATGAAGCCATGCAGAGCCATGCACTAACACAGTGTAGCGACAATCACCTCCGCATTTAAACTCCACAGGAGTTGTCTGAAGACCCATCCTGTGCATGCACATATCAAACATTTCACCCCCCTCAATAAGCAGAAGTCATGCAAGATACTGAATGCATTTAAAATCATTAAAGCAAACTGAGAAACCGCATGCATATGCACTTTTGAGAACTTTGAGAGAATTTCATTTGTTTTTCATTTTTCTCAATTTGTATCTGCACAAAGTAATAATTGCACATTTCAATTTTAGGAATGGGTGATCCTAACTCCTCCTGTTCAAAAGACCGGATGGGATTACAGAGTTCTTCAGGCTATCCGTGAAACGGAGGCCAGATTCCCTTTTTTTTTTTGCAGTTTAAAAGCCAAATCACTTCCTCCACTCTCTCGTTCCTTTCTTTATTTGCTGGCTAATCTCCCTAAGGCCTGTTTTACGACCTTCCCTCATGGGCGCGGCTGGACTCTGCTGGCACGTGGTCTCACTTGGGAAACCTGTTTTCTTTGTTGGCTGGATGCCAGCACTGGTCCACGCGTTTGTACAAAGGCCGTGACTGTGAGCTCACGTCGGCCCCTGACCGACTCCACAATAGGCGGACTTAGCGTGCTAAAACCTTTCTGAGGCCTAAAACAGGCTGAACACTGCAAAAGCCAGGTGTGCATCACCAGGCCGGCACTACTAGAGAGCTCCCCCTGACCACGTGCTGTGCGAAACCAGCCTTTTCCAATTTTTATTTTTTCCTTTTTCTTTCAACTTTGCACCACCTTCTTTCTACGTGGCCTCGCTGGACCTCTAAGTTTTTTTTTAACCAAACTCATTTATTAACTGTAGTCTCCTTTGGATTAATAAACTAATTTCAAGTTTCCGTTTATTTAAACCTTTTTGAAACGATTAAGAAAAAAACAACGTGGTGCCCTAGTGGCAGTTGATTTCACCGCTGGCAGTAGATTTCTGCCACCACTAACGAAATGGATAATTATTTAACTAACTAATTAATAATTAGTTACTTAGTTAATTAATTTTATCCTTAATTACCCCATATTCGCTACAACTGAAATAAGGTGGGTAAACTTAATCATGCTCAGTCATAATAGAAGTCGAAACCTCAGTTTGTCGGGAATGATTGGAGCAGGGCGACCAAATACAGCTTGAACCAGGGTTTATTAAAGGGAAAGGGAGTTGGAAGGGAGGTAGGTGGGGAAAACGAAGACACAGACGGGATAGAGACTAACGACCAGCAAACAGACAGAAGTCCACTCGGACGCGGAACAGAATGTGACCGTGAGCCTCCACACAAGACTGGGGGGGGGGGGGGGGGGAACTGGACGAGCTGACAGGAGCACTAGGCACGGACGCAGACGGGAGACAACAGTAGACACCGACAGGGAGAAACAAACGGGCAGGGTTTAAATAAATCAGATAATAAGACGGAGCAGGTGACAGACATTACGATAACGAAGGGGTGTGGCTGAGGGAAGTTGCCGGCCGAGTGTCTCTGGCCCGGCACGTGACTAGAGTTCTCATTTCATGTTGCAGCAAGCGAATGAAGTTCTAGTATTTCACCACTGGGGGGCAGACTGGTGCCCTTAAATTGACATGCTTAAAAGATAACATGAATCACTATTTCATTGTCCAGCTACAGAAAAATGCTATAATATTGGAGTATTTATTTTTCCCTCGTACACATCTTTGAGTACCTTGCTCTTCTTGGGATGTCGCCTGAATCGTAGCAGCTCTTTATGTTGCCTAGAAACAAAATTAACTGCAGCATACTCCAACAGTGCAGAGAAGACAAAGAGAAGACACACTGCCATCCAGATGTCTATTGCCTTCACATAGGAGACCTGTAAGATACAATGACACAACTCATAGTCAAGGTCCAGATTTTGATATGAATTGAAGATTTTGTTTATATTTCATTAATTCACTCGAAAGCACTTGTGAACTTTGTCTGTAGTAATTATTGTTTTACAGCAACTTTCCGTAAAACGCTTTTAAATATTATTTTAAAGTACAAGCTACTAGTTGAACATCTGATGCCTGTTGTGTCAGAGGATGTGACCTCATTTTTTAATGAAATTATACTGTATTCAGACATGCGGAACATAGTAGAGTGCAAAGCTCTGTTTGGCACTGAGAACACGATAAAACTCCTTGCTCCTAAACACACACGCACACGTTAATGTGGTGTAGGTTGGCAATACGTGAGAGAGAAATGGGCATGCTAATAAGGGTGACGTAACAAAGTGCTTCATTTCTAATTTTTTCTCATGCATACAAGATGCCACAAAAAGACTGAAGGGCTCTTTCTCTCCCTCTCACACACACACACACACACACACACACACACACACACACACACACACACACACACACACACACACACACACACACAGGCAAACACATACACGCACACACACAAACACACGCACGCACGCACACACATGCATGCACACACCAGATGCGCTTAATTCAAGATTCAAGAAGTTTATTGGCCATGTTTGGGCATGCCAAACAAGGAATTTGACTCAGGTAGATCTCAGCCTCTGTTCAACATTTAGGTGACTAACAACATTTAGGACATGTGCAAAAATTGACAATTATTCTCAAACATCCCCTGATCTTCTTTATTATGCATTCTATGGCTGGTGCGACTTGTACTCCGGAGCGACTTATAGTCCGGTATATAGGGTAAATGATTCATGGACTGCACATAGCTTGGACTTCATAAGACCAAGTCGGGTTGTTATGATGCGTCTAGTGTGTTGGTAGAGTGTTGGTGGAGTGCCCAGTGCATGTCACTTCTCACTGTCAACCCTCACCAGTGGCTAGCAGTATGCGAACGGGAGAGTCTCTCCCTGCCAGTCCATAGCCTCTCTAACAGCAAGCCCTATGTAGTGCCTCCACACGGCGACACATGGTAACTGGGTACAACACAGACCCAGGCTAAAGTACAAGGGACTCGGAGGAGGTTTGGCCCCTAGACGTGCGGCACGCAGGCCCACCGGTGTGTGGACACGCCCTGGTGCCCACGAACCAGCCCCCAACTATGGGTTAAATAGTACCACTGCCCAGTGGGCTCCTCGGGAGAGGAATGGGCTAAGGGAGTCAACCCCTACAGAAAATCAATTTCCCCTTGGGTTAGTGTCAGGAAGGGCATCAGACTGTAAAAAGTTTTGCTCCAAAAATATTCCCAGTATCGGCACTCTCAACCACGAGATGGCCATATTGTGAATCCAGTCCAACCCAGCGGTGCCTGGAAAGCAGACTTTAAACTGATGATGATGACATAGCACTTAATCTACAGCCTATGGTGCCCAAAGCGCTTTACAATGCATCACATTCACCCATTCATACACCAAATGTGAGGCTGCTGCCATGCAAGGTGCTGCATGGGTCCACTGGGATCAAATTAGGGTTCAGTGTCTTGTTCAAGGACACTTGAACACAGTCGCAGGGTTGAGGATCAAACCCACAGTTTTAGGGTTGGGAGATGAGTACTCTGAACCACGCCGCCCCTAAAAAAGCTACGTGTAGTGACAATAGGCCATATTATTGTGTGCATGAGTAAGGAAAGGCGTCCAGCTGGTCGCTTTTCAGGCTGCACGCATTCTCCTGTCCACTCAAATCTGTCGATTATGCTCCCTCACACCAGATACGCACTCTGGGTGGAGCAAACCTACACTGTGGGTGTTTCCCTGTCAAATCTGGCTCTGTGCGCATGCTACGTGCACCGCTGATCTACAATATAGGACCTTCTCACTGACACCAATTAACACAAAATGCTGTGCTTCCGGCTGCCAGATTCCAGGGCAAAATTGCAAAAGGAAAACACAGTTTCAAATTTAGTTAAATGCGATCTTGGTTAATTGGAGAATAGGGCTGTCACAACCAAAACGTTTTAGAATCTAATTATCCTATCAATTATTCCATCAATTAATCTGCTAATTGCCTCTTCAAACTATGACGTAGCTGCCTATTTTTTTAAATGCTTGACAGTGATAAGCATGTATCTGAAAATAATTGTGTTTGCCAAGGTGGGTGTATATTAACAGTATTCTCACATGTTTACAACATGAGTGAGCCCACGAGCCGCTGGAACAACGAACGTGCATTACATTGGTTAGCTATTTATTTTTGTTGTACATGTTTCCAAGACGTGTACATGTTTCCAAGACCCCTCCGTGAGTCGTCACCTTATCGTGGGTTTGCATGTCCCAATAATCCTAGGACCCATGTTGTCGGGGGCTTCATGCCCCTGGTAGGGTCACCCATGGCAAAAGGGCCCTAGGTGAGGGGCCAGACAAAGCATGGCTCACAAAAAAACCTTATGATGAGTACATTAAATGGACCTCGTTTTCCCTCGCCCGGCCGCGGGTCACCGGGGCCCCCCTCTGGAGCCAGGCCTGGAGGTGGGGCTCGAAGGCGAGCGTCTGGTGGCCGGGCCTTTGCCCATGGGGCCCGGCCGGGCACAGCCCGAAAAGAAAACGTGGGTCCCCCTTCCCATGGGCTCACCACCTGTAGGAGGGGCCAAAGGGGTCGGGCGCAGAGTGAGCTGGGCGGCAGCAAAAGGCGGGGATCTTGGCGGTACGATCCCCGGCTGCAGAAGCTGACTCTTGGTACATGGAATGTCACCTCTCTGGCTGGAAAGGAGCCCGAGCTGGTGTGCGAGGCAGAAAAGTTCTGACTAGAAGGAGTCGGACTTGCCTCCACACACAGTTTTGGTTCTGGTACAAGCCCTCTCGAGAGGGGCTGGACTCTCTTCCACTCTGGAGTTGCCCATGGTAAGAAGCGTTGAGCAGGTGTGGGTATACTTATTGACCCCTGGCTGGGCGCCTGTACGTTGGGGTTCACCCCAGTGAATGAGCGGGTCGTCTCCCTACGCCTTCGGGTGGGGGGAGGGGTCCTGACAGTTGTTTGTGTCTATGCACCAAACGGCAGCTCAGAATACCCATCCTTTTTGGAGTCCTTGGAAGAAGTGGTGGACAGCGCTCCTTCTGGGGACTCCAATTGTTCTGGGTGACATCAATGCTCGTGTGGGCAATCACAGTGAGACCTGGAAAGGCATGATTGGGAGGAACGACCCCCCGATCTGAACCCGGGCGGTGTTCTATTGTTGGAATTCTGTGCTTGACATGGATTGTCAATAATGAACACCATGTTCAAGCACAAGGGTGTCCATGTGTGCACTTGGCAACAGGACACCCTAGGCCGCAGTTCGATGATCGACTTTGTAGTCGTGTCATCGGATTTGTGGCCACGTGTTTTGGACACTAACCCAAATGTACTCTGAGGGTCTGCTGGGAACATCTGGCAGAACCCCCTGTCAGGAAGAGCTTCAACTCCCAGCTCCGGCAGAGCTTTTCCCACGTCCCGGAGGAGGCGGGGGACATTGAGTCAGAGTGGACCATGTTCCGTGGCTCCATAGTTGAGGCAGCCGACCGGAGCTGTGGCCGTAAGGTGGTTGGTGCCTGTCGTGGCGGCAATCCCCAAACCTGCTGGTAGACACCGGCGGTAAGGGATGCCGTTAAGTTGAAGAAGGAGTCCTATCGGGTCGTTTTGGCCTGCGGGACTCTGGAGGCAGCTGAGGGGTACCGGACGGCCAAGCCGAACGCGGCTTTGGCGGTTGCTGAGGCAAAAACCGGGGCGTGGGAGGAGTTTGACGGGGCCATGGAGAACGACTTCCTGACGGCTTCGAGGAAATTTTTGTCCACCACCCGGCGTCTCAGGAGGGGGAAGCAGTGCACCGTCAACACTGTTTACAGTGAAGATGGCGTGATGCTGATCTCGACTCGGGACGTCATGAGTCGGTGGGGAGAATACTTCAAAGACCTCAATTCCATCGACACGCCTTCCATTGTGGAAGCAAGGCCTGGAGACTCTGTGGTGGATTCTTCAATCTCTGGGGTCGAAGTCATTGAGGAAGTTAAAAAACTTCTTGGGGGCAAGGCCCCAGGGGTGGATGAGATCTGCCCAGACTTTTTAAAGGCTCTGGATGTTGTGGGGCTGTCATGGCTGACACGCCTCTACAGCATAGCGTGGACATCGTGGACGGTGCCTCTGGATTGGCAGACTGGGGTGGTGGTTCCCCTCTTTAAGAAGGGGTACCGGAGGGTGTGTTCCAACTACAGAGGAATCACACTCAGCGTCCCTGGTAAGGTCTCTTCAGGGGTGCTGGAGAGGAGGGTCCGTCGGGAGGTCGAATCTCGGATTCAGGAGTAGCAGTGTGGTTTTTGTCCTGGCCGTGGAACAGTGGACCAGCTCTATACCCTCGGCAGGATCCTCGAGCGTGCATGGGAGTTCGCTCAACCAGTCCACATGTGTTTTGTGGACTTGGTGAAGGCGTTCGACCGTGTCCCTCGGGAAGTTCTGTGGAGGGTGGTTCGGGAGTACGGGGTGCTGAGCCAACTGATAAGGGCAGTTCGCATTTCCGGCAGTAAGTTGGATTCTTTCCCAGCGAGGGTTGGACTCCGCCATGGCTGGCCTTTGTCACCGATTCTGTTCATAACTTTTATGGACAGAATTTCTAGGCGCAGCCGAGGTATTGAGGGTGTCCGGTTTGGGGAACTCAGCATTGCATCTCTGCTTTTTGCAGACGATGTGGTACTGTTGGCTTCTTCAAGCCGTGATCTCCAGCTCTCACTGGAGCGGTCCGCAGCCGAGTGTGATGCGGTCGGGAGAAGGGTCAGTACCTCCAAATCCGAGTCCATGGTCCTTGGTCGGAAAAGGGTGGAATGCCCTCTCCGGATCGGGGATGAGATCCTGCCCCAAGTGGAGGAGTTTAAGTATCTTGGGGTCTTGCTCACGAGCGAGGGCAGGATGGAGCGTGAGATCGACAGGCGGATCAGTGTGGCGTCAGCTGTAATGTGGACTATGTACCGGTCCGTCGTGGTGAAGAGACACCTGAGCCAAAAGGCAAAGCTCTCAATTTACCGGTCGATTTACGCTCCTACCCTCACCTATGGTCACGAGCTATGGGTCGTGACCGAAAGAACAAGTTCCCGGATACAAGCGGCCGAAATGAGTTTCCTCCGCAGGGTGTCCGGGCTCTCCCTTAGAGATAGGGTGAGAAGCTCGATCATCCGGGAGAGACTCGGAGTAGAGCCGCTGCTCCTCCACGTTGAGAGGAACCAGATGAGGTGGCTCAGGCAGATCACCACGATGCCTCCTAGACGCCTCCTTGGGGAGGTGTTACGGGCATCTCCCACCGGCAGGAGACCCCGTGGACGACCCAGGACGCGCTGGAGAGACTATGTCTCTTAGCTGGCCTGGGAATGCCTTGGGATCCCCCAGGATGAGCTGGACGAAGTGGCTGGAGAGAGGGAAGTCTGGGAGTCCCTCCTAAAGCTGCTGCCCCCGCGACCCGACCCTGGATAAGCGGAAAAAGATGGATGGGTGGATGGATGGATGTATGTATGTATGTATGGATGGATGGATGGATGAATGGATGGATGGACGTTTCCAAGAATCCACGTCACGTCACAGTGGATCTCTGCTAGAGATGTTTTGATAACAGACATCAATATGCTAGGTTGAGCATTATTGTTTAACAAAAATGAGTTGCCATTTCCATCTGTTATACATCTTAATACGACATTTACAAACACCATGCAGTGCTTTGCATATACTGATGCTGGGGTAAATACTTCTAACTAGCAACCACACCGCATGGTGGGGCACTGGTTAGCCACGTCCGCCTCACAGTGCAAAATTGTGGGTTCGTTTCCGGCTCCGGCCTTCCAGAGTGGAGTTTGCATGTTCTCCCCATGCCTCCATAGGTTTCCTCCGGGTACTTCCTCCCACAATCCAAAGACATGCATGGTAGGCCGACTGAGCACACCTATTGTCCGTAGGTTGAGAGTGTTAATGGTTGTTTGTCTGCGTCTGCCCTGTGATTGGCTGGCAATCAGTTCAGGGTATCCCCCAAAGTCCACTGTAGAGATGCACCGATCCGACTTTTTCAGTTCCGATACCGATACCGATGCCGTTGCTTTGCGTATCGGTCGATACCCGATACCGATCCGATATTATGGTTGACTTAACAAGCTACATAACTCTACATGTGGAACAGAAAATACCAAAGGCAATGGCATCAGGCAGACTACACAGTTCTTTGCTCTAAATTAGGGGTGTCCAAACTAACGGTCCAGTTTTTATTGGCCCGCAGCAAATTCTGAAAACATAATTGAATATGGCCCGCACAAGAAGCTTGAGCTCAGCTTCTCAGTTTCCACACTAGATGGTGTAATGTATTTGGACTGTGTGGTTACCCGTACTGGGGGGTGGAGCTAGAGGTATGGCGGGCGGATGGCATGTTGTAGCTAGGAGAGACTGCGGCTAAAAAGAAACGAACATCAATACATGATTGACTCACTGCTTCCCTAAAACCTGGTCGTCTTGTCAAGTTATTTCTCATGGTATAGAGAAACATTACAGATGGAGCCCGCCACACAAAGCGTTTGACGTCCCATTAACACCCCCCCGGAATAGAAGCGAACACGCAGCGTTTGACATCCGATTAGCCGACCGCCCCCCCCCCCCCCCCCCCTCATTCGGAAGAGAAGCGAACGCGCAGCCTTTGACGTCCCATTAGCAACCCGAAGAGAAGCGAACGCGCAGGGTTTGACGTCCGCTTAGCAACCCGGGGAAGAGAAGCGAACGTTCGCTCCATGTTTGCGTTTGTTTAGAAAACTCTTGTGGCATGCGGCACACGTAGCCCGCGTCCCAATAGATTAAGGAAAGTATCGGCTCACAGATCGGCTGCATTTTCCGATACCCGATCCATCTATTTTGTTGATATCGGGGCCGATATCCGATCCAGATATCGGATCGGTGCATCTCTAGTCCACTGGGATAGGCTCCAGCACACCCACGACCCTTGTGAGGATAAGCAGCACAGAAAATGGATGGACGCTGGATGGATAGATAGCAACCACTGTTCAAATCCCAGTCACAATAGTAGTATCCAAATGGGTATGACAGACCCTAATTTCAAACCACATAAATTAAAATAAGTATGAAGCATAAGTCTGAAGGGCATCTGGCATTAAAACTACGCCAAATAAAAATTTCTGTTGCAACACGACTTGCTCCTATGGAAACAAAAAATGTCACTGACTGCAGTGTCAACCTGCTACCACAAGAGGGTGCTAATAATGTGACAAATTGATGATTGGTTTAGCGAGCGTACAGTGGACTGGAGACTAGAATCTGGCCTGTAAATGTCGTATGGTGAGCATACAAAGCTCGTAAATGTCTCTGGGGGGGTTGCAGCGACCACTTTTTGAAGTTGACTTGCTCAACTTTTTCCTCCTAGCCCTATTGCAGACAATTTCGTCGACAAGATACTCAAACTTCTTTGCTCCGTATTCTCCAATCCTGCTGCTCTTTTCATGTCCTGGCCGGTAAAGGACTGGAACATTGTGACATTGTTTTTATTTCATCAACTGCACTGTGTGTATGCGTGTGTTAAAAACCCTCCATTTGTCTTAGTGTCTGCTTGCTCACACACATGCCATATAGTAATTACGTTCTTGCCATTGATTGGCTGTTACCAGCGTGACACGTCATTTCATCATATGTGAGCAGAATGGGTGAAGTCCATATAGTCTGAAGACCGTTAATAAAATCACTGTTGCTCCTAACAAATCATTTAGGATTGACAGAGACATAGCATCTCCACATAGAATGCTCTAAAAAGAAATGCAAAAGTAGTCTCACATTTGGAATTTTATGTACCTATTGTACATTTAGCAAAGCAATCAGGAATTGATAAATAATTGCTAAATACATAGACATATCTGTTGTTTTCATTTTAGCATTTACACTGGCAATAAGTAAATAAAAAATTACAAGACAAACTTTGTAATCACAGCAAAATATTTTGCAAATATTATAAGTTCAGTCATTGTCAATCTGTACAAATCAGAATATACCAATCAAGACAGCCATCAACTAGCATCCATCGGGATAAGCTCCAGCACACCTGCAATCCTTCTGAGGATAAACGTTCCGAATAATGAATGAATTAATGAATGTCTTGTTATGTAGAAAAAGGTTGCAACCAAATCAAGTGCTTGTTCAACCAACTTAAAAGATGGCAGCATTAGCGCTACCAGGTGAAAAGTTATTGTAGAGCAATGCATTTCATTGTATATTTGAAATCTCATGGTCAAAGTGTAAAATAGCTTAAACTCATGAAACACACTGAAAACTATATTAATTAGGTGTACCTAATTCTATTACACATTCAGTGTTTTGTAATTTTGTCAGACTGGTTTACAAAGAGATGCACATTGCTAAAGACATAACTGAATAAGTCAACAATACTATCATGTAATCGTGTTCACCAACTCATGCAGAGTAATGTGAGTATTTGTCTTTAATAATTGATCACTGCACATCAGTTCTTTTAAAGCTGACTGGCAGTGCACGCTCCAAGTTAGGCAGTGCTCTAACTGTCAAATTGCTGTTGGATGTTAAGAGGAGCGTAACGCATCGAAAGTAAAGCCAACCAGACAAAAGCTAAACAAGAAAATACCCCACAACTGACCTTTGGCAATGAAGTCCTGGAGCCTGAGCTCTGTGTTGTCATTGTGAGGACAGTAGTGATGCCAAGCGCCACTCTGGCCGGGGCCGCATCCATGTTAATCCAAAAGGAGACCCAGGAGAGAATAACAATCAGCAGAGACGGGATGTACATTTGGATCAGGTAGTAGCCCATCTGACGCTCCAGGTGGAACCGCACTTCAATACAAGTAAATTTACCTGTAACAGGGCACATACACAAGGTGGAGGTACTGCTGTCTATGTTTCACAAACTATACAGTGAAGGCCGGTTGATGACTTTTCCAGTTTCGGTATAGTACCATGTTGTGGCATGACTTGCCTTGTGGCATTGTAGTCTGTTAGTAAAGATGCAGTGTAATAACATCAAGAAGAAAAAGCAGTGAGGGTCCACGAATTATACTGAAGTACCCAACAGTGAGAGTCAGTCACAAAGAGAAGAGAACATTTGCCTGGGTGTATGCTCTGGTTGGATGTGTTATTGAAACCAGTGTTAAAGTAGCAATTGTGTGAAAGTTTACTGTAACATCCATGCTACATTCCGTTACAAACTTATGCGGGTGTGCATTGTTTTTGTTTCAATACAGAATGTTTAATTCTCATCTGTATTGTGTCAGTTTCACAGTAGAGTTCAACTCTGAATGACTAATAAATACTTTAGTGAAAGTCTCCCATTTCCTGACTGATATAGTGAGAACAGGCGCTTAAGAACACTAAAAGTGTATTTTAGGAAGTGCAACTGTGTTTTATTATCGAATAAGTATAACTTTCAAAATAATGTGTACTCTCTATTTAGCGGATACGTCTGGAATGTACTATGCCCTGCAATAAAAAGGAATTTATTGTACTTTTTTAGGGAGTGGAAAATTTTCGTACATTCAGAAGTGTATGAGTGTGGATGTTACCTGTGTTGTAGTGCTTGGTACAGTATCTGAGGTCGGATTCGTCTTTAAGGATGAACTGTGGGAGCGTTAGTCCTTCGGCCACTTGGACCGGTCCATTCTCCTGCCACTCGAAGATCAGGTCATTCATGGTGTAACCAACTGTAAAAGATAATTCATAAAAAACAGGATAATTTATTTTCATTCAACTTGTGAGGCAGTAGGTGCTCATCTGGGACATTTACACTGCTTTATGTCTCGGGATAGGACGAGACAAATCCAACAAAATGAGATGTCTCACAAGATGGAGTCCTCAGGGACCAGATGAGCTTTTTGCAAATTTTTTTATATAAAATAATGGCTTTGTCAATTTACAAAATGTTTTCTTTTTATTGAGCAGACTGCAAGAAATTGTATGATTTAGCCCTAAAGTGCAAATGTGAATACAAACACGAGAGTCAGTTAGTTAGAGGCTAATTTTTCAAATGCGGCTGAGGTCTTTCCTCCTACTGAATAGTTTAACAAAAAAGTATCCAGCCATCCATTATCTGAACCGCTTAGCCTCACGAGGGTCGTGGGCAATGGCGTGCTGGGTAATCGGGAGAGCCGGGATTTTTCTCGGAGGGCCACTCCAATGTGTGTGTGTATCTGTGTTGGGTGTGTGTGTGGGGATGGACCATCATTTTCATATAGGCTACTACTTAATTAAGTCGTATAAATGTTTTTAATCCAAGAAAAACCAACATGTCTTAAAACACCCCTTTTCCATAGCAATTTTCTTTCAAGTGTTTTCAGTTGGGAGATACCATTACATGTTCCACCCCCCCGCACTCATTGAAGTTGGTAGAGTCTAATTTAGCTTTGTGCCTGAATGATGGAAGTTGTAGGGAAGAGGAGTGACCTGTGAGTAAAAAGAAAAAGCCAGGTGGGGTTGAAAAAGCTAGGATAAGAAAAAGAACGCTTTATATCAGTGGTCCCCAACCACCGGGCCGCGGACCGGTACCGGTCCGTGGGTCACTTGGTACCGGGCCGCCAAGCAGCACAGAAAAAAAAATAATAATAATATCGACGATCAATTAATTCAGGTCAAGACACTCATCCCGGTCACGTGACGTGTTTCCCCAGTCGAGGCTGCAAAGCTAATATGTGGTGACAGGCTAACTAACCAGACAATGAAGCATTCAAAACTGCTTCAACACATGGAGACCAAGCATCCTGCAATAAAAGACAAACCTTAATCACTTCGGGTGTCATTGTCTCCGATTACGTCTAGATGGGACCGGCTCGTTTCTGAGAAACAAACTCAGTGCTCCCACTAATTCAACGTAATGGTGAGTTTTATTTTTGTCATTTGTACTTGTTTTTATGTCAGTCGTATCATTTTATTTCATCGTATTTATATATTTATTATAAATGTATTATTTCTTTATTTATATAAATGTATTATTTATTTATATAAATGCCGGTCCGCGGAAATATTTGTATATTGTTGGAAATATTGTAACCAGTCCGTAGCGCAAAAAAGGTTGGGGACCACTGCTTTAGATCACAGGTGTCAGATACGGCCCGGCACATCATTTTATGTGGCCTGCGAAGACAAATTGTGCATCAAATTCGTGTCATTACTAGAATTGCAAATTGTCTTCACTTTTTTATATTTGACCATTTTTTACTAGTCTGATTTGAAAACGAGTTATTTTTCAGTTTGTTTTTTAGCTTATACTGTATATAACAGGGATCACCAACACAGGTCGTCCGTGAGGACTGTTCTAAAATTAGCTCAAATAGCGGCACTTGTCAGTGAGCTGCATCTATTTATTTAAAGTCAAACCTCGGTTTTCGAACATCCCGGTTCTCGAAATAATCGGAATTCGAACAAAAAATTTGAGATTTTTTTGCTTCGGTTGTCGAACAAAATTTGGAGGGCGAACCTCGCGAGATGAGCCGGGAGGACCCGAGAAAACCCGACCGCGCGGCCCGGAAACCGACTGACTCCGTTGTTATTGTATTTTTGTTATTTTGAGAGTTGTATTAACCCCTAATCATGCCTCCAAAGAAAGCAAGCGGGAGCAGTAAAGCCATCCTAAAACACAAAGACGCTCTTAAAGCAATGCGACAGTGAGCGCCCGGCGCGCTGCGGTTGCGCGATCGAACCAAATTAAGCTCCCTGCGCACTTAGGTCCATTTAAATTTTGGAAAGTACATCAGGACTTAAAAAATGTTTTCTAAATTTTAGCGACGGCTCTGTCACAATAATGCGACCAGCGCGGTGCAGTTACGCGTTTGGCGACGCGCTACTGTTGCGCGTTTGGCCGTGCGCTGCAGTTGCGCGATCGGACAAATATGTGCAAATGAAAAAATGCTTAAAAAAGGCGTTTTTTTTGTCTTGAAACGGGTTAAAAATGTTTCCATTATTTGTAATGGGAAAAACTGATTCGGAATTCGACCGATTCGCTTCTCGAACTGCCTTCTGTAACGGATTGTGGTCAAAAACCAAGGTTTGACTGTATTTCTGCTATTCTTGTTAAAATCACACTTACGTACATGTGAACTGGAAATGACAATAAGAACACAGTGAAAGCCAAATTGAGCAAATTGGCTATTTCAGAAGTGTGTGGTAGCCCTTTGCCTTAATCAGTACCCAGGAAGTAGCTCTCGGTTTAAGAAAGGTTGGTGACCCCTGGTATATGAGGTGCTCATACAATTATTTGGGTTGACAGTCATAATGGCCCTCCGAAATAAACTATGACTACAATGCGGCCCACGAAAAAAAAGTTTGACAATGAAGGAATGGGGTCGAAATACAAAAAGTCCTGCCTAGCTACAAAAACAAATATGCTCAAACCTCATTGAATAAAGTACATAAGCAGACAAGTATATTCACATATTAAATCAATAAAAGAAACATTTTAAGCATATAATTATACCTACACACCAAATCAATAAAGGAGACATAACTAGACATTTTTGACAAAGGTTTTTATAACTTTATGATCTGATATGTATTTTTGTGCACTTTTAAATAACAAATGTTTTCTGATATATTGCCTGAATAGCTCAATGACCCTTAAGGAACTGTTTAATGCATGCCTGATAATTTTCTAAATCACGGACACTGCCAAAGTCGTCTAAAAATGCTCAGTACTTGATTATACCTTAAGTTTTGACTAATGCTAGACGCCAGTTTTCGATTACTACTGAACGTTCTGGACAGAGGGAAATATTTTGCCTAACAAAAAAAAGATATGGTTGGAAGCATGATTAAACTAAGAATATGATGACGTAAGCAAGTACATGGAGTATCAAAAGAACAAACAAACAAAAACATGGTAAGTGGTGATTACAAATTTTGCATAGTCAGGGAACATTAATAAATTGATGATGTCACAACCAAAAGCTCACTTAATTCCAAAAAACAAAAGGCCCAGCGCTGTATTGTACTTTCCTGAAAACAGAGCTTTCTTAACAAGAATTGTGATTGAACTCAACCAACCTGTGTAATTTTACTGAAGAAATCAAACGAGCACGCAGTGAGTAAATTGGATAACAGGTGATTAGCTGTGGCTTTTGCCATGAGGCGTGGGTAGCGCGCTTCCCAAATTGTAGACCAAATCCAACAACACCCCTGCTATAGATGATGGTCCTGCCAAGTGTGCAAAGTTCACAGATATGTTTGCATGAAAACGGACTGAAGAAGAAAATGGTAGAGAGCCAGGGCCACGGGCACACGCTAATTAGAATAGAATAGAATAGAATAGAATAGAATAGAATAGAATAGAATAGAATAGAATAGAATAGAATAGAATGCCCTTTATTGTCATTTTACAATTTAGGTGTACAACGAAATTCGGATAGCTCCTCCCTTCTTAGTGCAAACATTACAAAATTTAAAAAAGTATAAAAGGAAATCTGAGAATAAAAGTAAAAGATCTTATTTACGTTATAGCTATTTGTCTAAGAATGTGTTATTTATGTAATAGTTATTTGAATAACTCTAAATGTTACGTCAGGCCCGTTCTCAGCTCTTCGTTTGTGTTTATGTCACGTTAGCATAGCTATCGTTAGGGGTGGGCAATTCCGGTCCTCGAGGGCCGGTGTCCTGCATGTTTTCTATGTCACCCTGTTGCAACACACCTGATTCAAATGGTCAGATAATTAGCAAGGTCTGCAAAAGCTGGATAACAATCCTGATCATTTGAATCAGGTGTGTTGCAGTAAGGAGACCTATAAAACATGCAGGACACCGGCCCTTGAGGAACGGAATTGCCCACCCCTCGTTTAGCATGTTGTTGCTCGTTCATGGCTGTTCTTCTAGTTGGATTTTGTCGGATAAACTTCCATAATAAACTTACATAAATAACACGTTTATCAAACTATCTGTTAATTCATTAAATCCACGAATCGTCCTTTATCGAAACAATGCCGCGTATGCACCGCGCCGCTGACGTCTAAATATTCTAAATATTCCACAGACCCATGTAACGATATATAAAGTATATATCAAATAACTATCATATAAACAACAATATTATCAAACCATCTGTGTCACTCCAAATCATTAAATCCATCGATCAAATTCCTCGTCCTTTGTCAACAATGGTGCACGTGCGCCGCTGACGTCAGCCTCGTTGTTCTTCCACAGATTAGTATATACCGTAATTTTCGGACTATAAATCGCGTTTTTTTTCATCGTTTGGCGGCTTATACTCAGGAGCGACATATATATGTTTTTTTTCACAGATTTTACTTGATCATTAACACATCACTTACAAGTATAGTTGACCACTTCACATGTTATTTTTAGTATAGTTGATCACTTCACATGCTTTGATATCTTTATCTTGAACATGTTCAAAACATGAAAAATAGAGAGAAAAAATCAAATAAAGTAATTAACACTTTAAAGCGCCATATCCTCTGGACGAGAAATTTGATCGATGGATTTAATGATTTGGAGTGACACAAATGGTTTGATAATATTGTTGTTTATGTGATAGTTATTTAAAATATAGTTTATATATCGTTGTATGGGCCTGTGGAATAATTTGAACTGCGGCGCGGCACACGGCATTGTTGACAAAGGACAATCGATAAAAGACGAGAAATTTGATCGATGGATTTAATGATTTGGAGTGACACAAATGGTTTGATAATATTGTTGTTTATGTGATAGTTATTTAAAATATAGTTTATATATCGTTGTATGGGCCTGTGGAATAATTTGAACTGCGGCGCGGCACACGGCATTTTTGACAAAGGACGATCGATGGATTTAATGAATTGGTGTGACACAGATGTTTTTATTAACGTGTTATTTATGTAATAGTTTTTTTTAAATAACTGAATGTTACGTCAGGCCCGTTCTCAGTTCCTCGTTTGTGTTTGTCACGTTAGCATACCGTATCGTTTAGCCTGTTGTTGCTCGTTCATGTCTGTTCTAAGTGTTGGATTTTGTCGAACAAATTGCCCCCCAAAATGCGACTTATACTCCGGAGCGACTTATATATGTTTTTTTTTTTCACTTTTTTGGGCATTTTATGGCTGGTGCGATTTATACTCCGGAGCGACTTATAGTCCGAAAATTACGGTAACTATATTGTAGCGTTAACAAAGTACCGGGAAAGACGTGGGTTTGGTAAACGGCTCTTTATTGAACAAAACAAGAGTTCAACGAGCCAACAATTACTGAACTGTAACGATAAAAACATATACAAGTTGCTACATGAAATAAAATATTTCAAATAACTATCATATAAACAACAATATCAAACCATCTGTGTCACTCCATATCATTAAATCCATCGATCAAATTCCTCGTCGTAGGTTTGGTAAACGGCTGTTTTTTTAACAAAACAAGAGTTCAACGAGCCAACAACTACTTTTTTTTTTTTTTTCGGTATGGCGCCGTAAGTGGCTGCCTCCCAGCAGTGTTCTCTCTTTTCCTCGTTATTTCTTTCTTTTCTCCTTTTTCTTTCTGTCTTTTTGTCCATTCGGCGATGCTGGTGCCTTCTACCGCACCTCGGTATCTCTTCGGATCGGATATTTTGTATTATTTTTTTTTCTTCCTGGGACCGGGATCATCGGTCGAGACCGGCGTAACTCTACGGCGGCTTCCTGCTTATCCGGCCAGTGATGACCGGGTCCCTCGCCTTGGCCTTGCAACCGCAAACCCTGTGGGGACTCCGCTCCCTCGTGCTCGTCGGAACCAACGACTTTCGCCATGCTAGCCCCGTGGTGACCATCTGCACGTGCACCCGACTGGGTGCCCAGGACGCTGCTCACACGTTTGCCTACTCTGTGATGTTTTTCACCGATTCACGACCACGGTCCATTGGGCGCCGTTGAACTGGACTGCCCCTACACCTGTCTATGGACCCCGTGGAGGCTATTTTGTGTGTTTTGGGGTGTTCTCTTGTATTGAGGGGTGCTGGTTGGCCGCTGTTACTTTTTTTCCTTTGTCTTTTAGCTTTGTTTTGCTTTGATGGCTTTTATCTTGAGCACTTTCTGCCTTTCTTTGTGGCGCCGTTGTGTGGCAGCCTTATGAGAGCCTATTGAGTTGCGCTCATGCCATCTGTGTGTCTTTTGTATACCCACTCTGTGGTATGAATACGGCTGGGGCCTGAATTTCCCCACCCCTGGGGATCAATAAATATACAATCAATCAATCAATCAACTTGAACTTTAACATATACAAGTTGCTACACGAAATGAAATATATCAAATAACTATAACATAAATAGTTCACCGCCACACGGCCTCAAGCACTGGCGTGTGGCGGCGTGGATTTCCATCCCCGGAGGTGGCACTTCCAGCCTCGGAGGTGGAAGAGAGCTCCATAGAATAGGACCGGGCGTGCGTAGAAGCCATGCCCGTGCCCCATCCACCGTCCCCAGACAGCCACCCGGCCGAGCGCCGGCCCCCGACTTCCATCCACGAAGGTGAAAGAGAGCTCCGTAGAGTAGGACCGGGCGTGCGTAAAAGCCATAATAGTATATCAAACCTTCTGTGTCACTCCAAATCATTAAACCCTTCAAACTCTTCGTCCTCAGTGTCACACAAACAAAGCCGCTAATGATGCCAGTAGTACGTGGGGCCCTTCGTCATCTTCGTCATCCCGTGATCGAATCTTTTGTCTTTTATGTAAGTCACGAGATCTCTCCCATACAGAGCCGCCTTTTTCACGTCCACACGCCTTTTTCACATGTCCGCACTGATCGCGGTGGTGCCTTTACGGGCAGTCGGAGAAATCAACGCCAACAAAAAAAATTACATCCAGCCTAGTTAAGACCATACCAAAGACTATAAAAATGGGACCCATTGCCTCCCTGTGTGTTTGACGATCATTGGGACTTAAAAAAAACAAAAAAAAATTAAAAAAAGTCGGGTGCGTATTATACATAGGTACAGGCTTTTTTCCAGCATCAACATGCCATTTTTAGGGTGCGTATTATACATGGGGGCGCATTATACACGGAAAAAAACGGTAATCATTTAAATGACCATGCTCTGACTAGGATGACCCAGCTTGAGAAAGATTAAAAATGGTAAAATGGAGAAACAGAAACCACTGAACTATGCAAGAGGAGGAAGATAAAAGATAAAAACCTGCATTAAGATGGTGCTCTATGGACCATTTTTTAAAAAGCGGAACAGCTGGTAAAAGCTGGTACATGCCTAAAGCCATACACAAAAGATGAAGTTGGTCTTCTTTCTTAAGGTTCTATTGTGTGCATGCCCGTGTGTGTGTGTGTGTGTGTGTGTGTGCGTGTGCGTGTGCGCGTGCGTGCGTGCGTGTGTGCGTGCGTGCGTGTGTGCGTGTGTGGTGGGGTGCCAGCATGTGTCATGCATGCAACTGAAAGCCAAAAATGAGATACCAAAAATCAAATGATGCAGTATTTGGAACAGTATATGAAATCAGTTCAAAACAGCCTTATTTTCCTTGCTTGACAGGTTCTGTAAAATCTGTAATTAAAAACCATCAAATTGTTACAATATCCACACAAGACTTTCATCAGAGGCGTAGCCAAGGGCAGCGCCCCGGTTCGGACTCCCTGCGCCCCGGTTGAAAAAAAATCGAGCTTTTTCGATTCTTCATTTTCATGCCGTTTTTTTCTTTCGGTCTTGCGCGAACGTGTTTGCGCTATTCTATGTGCGCGATGTTATCCATTCACCGTTTGCCTCCCTGACCCGGATGTTGTTTTAGCAATCAGCGAACGGCGTGGGTGATGTTAGATTTTTTTTCCTGTGGGCGTGCGCCCCTACTGGAAAAATTCCTGGCTACGCCTCTGACTTTCATGAACCTTTATAATAGTTTTTTACATTTCATTGTTTTTTTTTATACACTTTTTTTGTATTTTCAAACAATTTTGTAGAAATTTTAACCCTTTCAGAAACGTTCTTATTTATATGAAAAAATAAGAGATTATTAAATTTGAGTAAATACATTGTTACAATATATATAATAACATGAACCTTTTATGAAGTGTAAACATGGCTCCTCTCTGCTCTTGCGTGCTGGCCGGCTGGCGCGTCCCCTGTGTTTATTTTTAAACACTCTATTGTACTTTTAAATACATTATTGTATTTTAAAAACTTTTTTGAAACATTCTCCTTTAAATTTTGTATGAGCCCGTGTTGCATTTGGTTGTCCTGCCTCATTCGTGACAAAATGAAGTGCAAATCAGAGATGCTGCCAATTCTGCTGACGTGAATGAAATTACATAAATAACACGTTTACAAAACCATCTGTGTCACTCCAATTCATTAAATCCATCTATCGTCCTTTGTCAACAATGGGTGCGCGCCGCTGACGGCGCATGCACTTCAAAATATTCCACAGGCCCATATAACGATATATAAATTAGATATCAAATAACTATTATATAACCAATAATATTATCAAACCATCTGTGCACTTTAAATCATTAAATCCATCGATCAAATTCCTCGTCCTTTGTCAACAACGCCGTGCGTGCGCCCTGACGTCAGCCTTGTCGTTATTCCACAGATCTAGTATATAACTATATTGTAGCGTTAACAAAGTACAAGGAAAGACGTGGGTTTGGTAAACGGCTCTTTATTTAACAAAACAAACTTACAGGGGTGTAGCGGCGTGGACTTCCAGCCACGGAGGAGGAAAAGAGATCCATAGAATAGGACCGGGCGTGCGTAAAAGCCATGACCGAGCCCCATCCACCGTCCCCGGACAGACACCCGGGTGAGCGGCGGCCCCTGACTTCTATCCATGGAGGTGAAAGAGAGCTCCGTAGAGTAGGACCGGGCAAAGTCGTGGAACAAAAAGACAGGGTGACATTACCAAAGACAGGAACAGAGAGCAAACAGACATCATGACAGTAACACATGCAATGATCCGACGGTGAGCGAGGGGCAGACAGGACTTAAATACAAAACACGTTACATCGATTGAGGTGACACAGGAAGAGAGGGGCGACGCGAACAGAAACTATGGCAACCTAGACACATAGCAAAACTGGGGACGAGACATGACAAATCTCCCCCGAAATAAAACTTGTAATCACCTTTCTTCTTGTTTGTTGTCAATCGCGCATCGCATTCAGCCATCCTGTCCCAACACACTTAGTCAAAAAAATCCATAATTGACAACACATCGTTTGATGCGATGGTGCAATCCTTGATGGTGTGTTATTGTCAAATATTGTTTGTTTTTTAATCTCCATTGCGGACCGGACGTCATGCAGAAGCAGTATGACTGTGCATACGCGGAAGCAGTATGACTGCGCATGCGCACTATGGGTCAGCTGCGCAGAACGGATGCGCAAGACACGTCAGCTATTTACTAATTAGCGAGAGTTCGGTTTAATTAGCAGTTTCATCAGAATGGATAAGAGAGCAAGTTATACTGTAGCATTTCGAAAGAAAGTCATTGAAGTGGCAGAAGAATTAGGCAATAGGGCAGCTGCGCGCCAATTTGACGTCAATGAGTCAAACATAAGACTCTGGAGGAAGAAAAAAAATCAATTTGATACAGCGAAGGCTTCAGCAATATAGTCCTCTTCTCTTCTTGACTGACAATGAATGTGATAGTTTAATACAATCAGCAAATAACAAAATGCGTATTACAGGTAATATTTTATTTCACAACACTTTGCCTTGTTCCTTTCGTCTCTGCTGTTCACTTCAAACACGCTCCATACGAGCGCAATGCTCTCGTATCAGACAAGGCTTGCTCGATCACCTGCTCGTTTGCTGTCTGTCACAATGTACCCTACACAAATCCGAAACATTTGTTGCGGCTCCGAGTCACGACGAGGGGCAAGTTTTGGTTTCCAAGGGTGTTTTTATTCCTCTTCAACGTCTCTCCCATACAGAGCCGCCTTTTTCACGTCCGCACGCCTCTTTCCCGTGCGCGCACGGAGCGCGGTGGTGCGTTTACGGGCAGTCGGAGAAATCAACGCCAACAAAAAAAATTACATCCAGCCTAGTTAAGACCATACCAAAGACTATAAAAATGGGACCCATTGCCTCCCTGCGTGCGTGACGATCATTGGGACTTAAAAAAATAAATAAATAAAAAATTTCAAAAAAAAATAAAAAATTGGGTGCGTATTATACATGGGTACAGGCTTTTTTCCAGCATCAGCATGCCATTTTTAGGGTGCGTATTATACATGGGGGCGCACTATACACGGAAAAAAACGGTACTTTCCTCATCCCAGTAAGCACGACAGTTCCATATGGTTTCAACATACATGTTAGCATTGGACGTTTAGTTTAGCGCTATAGTGAATGAATGAATTTGTGTGTGCGCGCATGTGTGTGTGTATGTGATGTGTGCGCATGTGCATGCAAATAAGTACATTAAAAGAGTATGTATGCTGACCCCACGCCCAAAACCTAAAAAAAACCCTTCCAAACAAAATATAAAAGACAGATTCAAGATTTTTTATTTGCCATGTTTGGGCGTGCCAAACAAGGAATTTGATATTCTCAGGCACCCCCTAATCTTCTGCCCTCTGGGAAGAGGTATAGGAGCCTGCGCTCCCGCACCACCAGACTCAACAACAGCTTCATACTCCAGGCTGTTAGGATCCTGAACTCGCTTCCCCTTTCTGCGTAGCGTCCTGTACTTTTGCGCTACGCTTACACAACCTTTTCTACAGAACATCTAATCGTTGTATTCATTTCTTCCTACATCATTACTCACTTTACCCTTAAATTTCAACATAATCGATTTCTTATGAAGGTAGTATATAGGCCTGATTGGGGCGCCTCAAAACGGAATCAACTTTGTGACGTCATATCCGGGGCGCCATATTTCTTCCCCAGGCAGCAAAAGTGCCGGTCAAACGGCAATGTTTCAGGCTATATATCTCTTGTCCCTAAGAGGTGTTGTGTTATTTCTTTTTTGATATTGTACATTTACTTTATACTAAATCAGTGCCTGCGTTATACAGGTTGACCAAAGGTACCCTTTAAAACAAGGAAACGAACAGAGACGGATCGTGACACTTCCAGTATGACCAGGCTACAATGGATACAGAGAGGACACATCGTACACATAATATGGACAATCCAAAGGTAAAGCATCAAGAGCAGGATCTTATTGCACTACCCCAACCATAGAACACCAGAAAAAACTCTCTTTCAAACCTATACCAGAAACATGCAATTCAGGTGTATAACACTCCATATGTAAAAGTTCATATTATATTTGTTATTTCATATTATATACGTAAATTATTATTATTATTATTATTATTATATATCATATTATAATTAAATGGTAGTGGAATTGGATAAAGGAAAATTTCTCCAAAAAATTCTCTGTACATGTACGCGTGTTGCATTTCCTGTGCTCTCAGCATCATTACATCACAGTAAGATGCATTATCTCAGAAAAAAAATAATCTCAAATAAACACATCACATAAATTGAGCTATGTATGGTGTGGTTAGTGGGGTAAAGCAGAAATTTTACTAAAAAAAAATCATCTGATCCTGTCAGGCCTGATCCTGTCAGACTGCGTTCCCTGAATTAGCCTTCACAGAAATTAGTTTACCATTTGATGACTGAGTCCTTAAAGGTCTGTAGCTACATGGCACTTTTTACAAATGACATCAGTCATGACATCAAATCGTGCTGCAGCTTGGTACAAAATTGGGGTACGGGCTGGTGTTTCAATCAGAGATATTGCTTCTAATCTGGTTTCTTGACCCTATCACCACCACTAATCACAAATAGATAACACACCTTTCATATAAAAAAAAAAAAGCAGGTGGATTGTCCCAGGGTGCTGCCCTACCGCTGAACTATTTTGAGTAGGAAAAACATAAAGAATAAAATAAAATAAAAGGAATTACAGGAGGACGCACAGTGGGTGGCGCACTGGTTAGCACATCCGCCTCACAGTTCAGAGGGTGCGGGTTTGATTCCACCTCCGGCCTTCCCTGTGTGGAGTTTGCATGTTCTCCTGCCTGAGTGCCTGCGTGGGTTTTCTCCGGGCACTCCGTTTTCCTCCCACATCCCAAAAACATGCATGGCAGGCTGATTAAGCCCTCCAAATTGTCCATAGGTGTGAATGTGAGTGCTGATGGTTGTTTGTCTCTGTGTGCCCTGCGATTGGCTGCCTACTGCCCGATGACTGCTGGGATAGGGTCCAGCACGCCAGCGACCCCCGTGTGGACAAGCCGTACAGAAAATGGATGGATGGATGGATGGAATTACAGTAATACATATTTTTTAAATCATATGTATATCTATTCTTAGATAAGCAGCACAAATTGTATATAGTTTATGATGAATAAAAAGGTTTTGTTGGTAAGTTGTTTGATTTTTCGCAAGGGCACAAGAAATAACGAGATACATGGCGCCACATTGCAGAGGATTTGCTGCCATTTTGTTGTGGACAACAAGGGTTTTAAAAGGGTAGTAGCGAACCAGAAGCCTAAATGCGGGTTTCCTTCATGAGCGCATTTTAGTCAATCTGTATTAGATTGTCTTTGCACCGATGCACAAGCTCTCATCCAACAGAACTTTATGCAGTCAGAGTGTATTGCAATCACCACAAATGGCTGGACTTCATATACAACCCTGAGTTATATTACCAATACAGGACATATAATGAGTGAATGGGAGTTTAAAAGATATGTCCTAGGGCACTATTGAATATTTGGGGAATTGATTATTCTATCAATTATTCCGCCTTTTAATCAAACAATCATTACAATTTTGTTTGCATTAAGTTATATTAAAAACATATATCGATTACCAAATCGAAAACCAATTGTTTTTGTTAGTTTGGCATTATTTAAAAGTTAAAGAAACAACTGAACACCAGCTAAAGCAATATCACAAAAAGCATTAATGGTCATTGTTTCCCAAAGTAAACGCATATGCTCTTATTTTGATAAACAAAGCTAAATCAGTCTGTTTTACAGCAGGACTAGAGCTATCAAATAATTCATACTTTTGAGAGTCTGAAATCTGTATTTAATAATGACTCTAAACGATCACTCAATTATTAAAATTGATTACTTTTGCCTTACTTTTACTTTTGTACTATGTCCTACAAAATTTAGCACTTGGGTAAATTTACACTGGAACCCAATTGCTGTAGATCAGGCATGTCCAAAGTCCGGCAGGCGGGCCAAATCCGCCCCCCGGTCAGATTTCATACGGCCCGCAGCTTTGGTCTTATAATGTATGATTTATGGCCCACCTGCACTGTCAAACTGAATGAAAAAATCATGAAACTTGAAACTGTAAGTCCTTCTATTACCAAAGGGTGGCAGCACCACCCCTCTCCGCTCATTTCTGCCATGGCGACTGCAAAGAAAACGAGGAAAGTTGACATTGAGGGCTGTCGCTTTCAAGAGAAATGAGAATTACAATACTTCTTAACTGAAAATCAAGGCAATTTTGTTTGTCTAATTTGTAAAGAGACACTATCAGACTAAATATGCTAACACATACGACAAGCTAACAGAGCGTGACCGCGCTGATAAAGTGAAGCAGCTCCAAACTGAACTGGCATCACAACAGCGATTCTTCACGCGGGGTTGCGAGTCAAAAGTAAATACCGTAATTTTCGGACTATAAGTCGCGGTTTTTTTTCATAGTTTGGGGGGGGGGGGGGGGGCGACTTATAATGAGGAGCGACTTATGTGTGAATTTTTTCAAAAGTTTTCAAGAAAAAATTAAAAAATGAAACCGCGATAAACGAACCGCGATGTAGCAAGGGATTACTGTAATTTGAATTTCAAGTGACGTCAGCAGCGCGGCACGGCGGTTGTTTACAAAGATTGAACACGGGATGACGAAGATGATGAAGGGCCCCACGTACTACCGGCATCAATAGCGGCTTTGTTTCTAAGTGACACGGAGGACGAAGAGTTTGAAGGATTTAAGGATTTGGAGTGACACAGAATGTTTGAAAAACTATTATGGTTTTTACACACGCCCAGTCCTACTCTACAGAGCTCTCTTTCACCTCTGTGGATAGAAGTCGGGGGTCGGCCCTCAGCCGGGTGGCTGTCCGGGGATGGTGGATGGGGCTCGGTAATGGCTTTTACGCACGCCCGGTCCTATTCTATGGATCTCTTTTCCTCCTCCGTGGCTGGAAGTCCACGCCACCACACCCCTGGAAGTTTGTTTTGTTAAATAAAGCGCCGTTTACCAAACCCACGTCTTTCCTTGTACTTTGTTAACGGTACTATATAGTTATATACTAGATCTGTGGAATAACGACGAGGCTGACGTCAGGGAGCACGCGTGGCGTTGTTGACAAAGGACGAGGAATTTGATCGATGGATTTAATAATTTAGAGTGCACAGATGGTTTGATAATATTATTGCTTATATAATAGTTATTTGATATATAATTTATATATCGTTATATGGGCCTGTGGAATATTTTGAAGTGCAAGCGCCGTCAGCGGTGCGCACCCATTGTTGACAAAGGACGATCGATGGATTTAATGAATTGGAGTGACACAGATGGTTTTATAAACATGTTATTTATGTAATAGTTTTCTTTAATAACTCTGAATGTTACCGCATTCCTACATGTTTTCCAAGTTTCCCTCGTTAAACAGACTGATTCAAACGATCAGTTCATCCTCACGTTCTGCAGGAGCCTGATAATTGAATCAGGTGTGTTTAACGAGGGAAAACATGTAGGAATGCGGCCCCGAGGACTGGAGTTTGTGACCCCTGGTTTAGCCTGTTGTTGCTCGTTCCTGTCTGTTCTTGGTGTTGAATTTTGTCGAATAAATTTCCCCCCAAAATGCGACTTATACTTCGGAGCGACTTATATATGTTTTTTTTTCACGTTATTGTGCATTTTATGGCTAATGCGACCTAGTATATTCCGGAGCGACTTTTATTCCGAAAATGACGGTATTACTAAAGCAAGCTACGAAGTGGCCATGTTAATACTGTTGATGTTATGAACCTGTAGACGTGACACAAAATATTACTTTCTGAAAGATATTGTAAATGACAAGAGCAAAATTAACTTGTTCTTAGTTAATAACAATAACAGACAAATTTGCATTACTTATAACTCCTGTTTAAAATGTTCATGAGGCAAACATAATTTTAAACTCATGTAAATTTAAGGTATTTAATACAGTTTGTTCAATCTTATCTGACTCTCATATGAATGAAAGGCAGAATTTGTGTTTTTAGACTTGTTCACATCTGCCTGAGTGGGTTATATTTGGTTATTTTGTCATTTGAAAAATAAAGACAATTGCGACAATGAAATTTGTTTTATAACAGTGTGTATTTGCATGAAATGTTTGTAGTTAAAATGTCAGAAAAACGATTGGCCCCCGGGCCCCTTCACTTTATTAAATCTGGCCCTCCCTTGCAAAAAGTTTGGACACCCCTGCTGTAGATCATAGGTAGGCAACTCTGGTCCTCGAGGGCCGGTGTCCTGCATGTTTTCTATGTCTCCCTGTTGCAGCAAACTTGATTCAAATGATCAGGATTGTTATCCAGCTTCTGCAGACCTTGCCTGACCATTTGAATCAGCTGTGTTTCAACAGGGAGACATAGAAAACATGCAGGATACCGATCCTCGAGGACCGGAAATGCCTAACCATGCTGTGGAAGATGTGATAAAGTCTGCACTTAGTGAGTGGGACCTTGACAACATTTAACATCAACAATAATAAATATTGTTGTTGTAATGGGCAATGCAGGAAACATCAAACTAGCAGTAAACAAGGCTGGACAGTCTCCACACGAAGTGTTTTGCTCACACTTCAAACCTGGCACCACAAGCCCGGTAAACGTAGGCAGTGTGAGTATGCTGTGACGTTTTTTTTCACTGTGGTACATCTGCCACAGCTGTGCTAACCATTAATCAAAAATCTTACCGTGCATAAACTTACAATGGTTGTAGTGACTAGATGGAACAGCTTGCTTGACATGATTGAGAGATGCTTGGAACAACCACAAGCTGTTGCTACAGCTCTTTTAAGTGATGATCTTAGACACAATGCACGTGACCTCTGAAATCACAAAATCCTGAGTATTTTGTAAAATTTCTCACACCATTCACGGCTACCATTGAGGAGTATGGTGAGTCCCAGCACACCAATCTCTCATTTCAAATAAATGATTCAAGACAGCATGGTATGTAATGCCAGATACCCAAGCCTCATTGCACAAATTAAGCCAGCTATATTAAAGTGGTGAATTTGTGTCCAGTACTTACAGCTTTCCAACTGCATAATGCAGGTCTGAACATCCATGGGGAAGTTTTTTAGATCCATGGGACATGAGAGCGTTAACGTTAATCTGAAAGTGTACAGAAAAGTGTATAAGTGAGAAGTAAGTGAAATACATTGACAGTGTTGAACTGTGAACTGAAAACAATGCATGGCTCTAGAAGTAGCTTGGGTGAAAATCACAAAACAAACACGACAGGTTTAAGCATTTTATGTGCAAGTAAAGTGCTTGTGAACAGTATAAATTGTATAAAATAAATAATTACAAATGGGTGTTTATAATAGTAGAATATAATAGTTCACTGTGAATTAATCCCGTGTTATTGTGTTTCAATGAAAAAACAATGGAATGTACTTGCTTAACAACTACAAAGTTGCATTTGAGTACCGTAATTTCTAGAGTATAATACATTATGCACTTCAAAAGCAGTTTTTTTCCACCTGCACTTGGGTATCATGAACTTCACCATTTTGCTGGTAAGCATTCTCAAAAATTTGATTATTATCAGCATAGTAATTTGAGAGAATGGAAGTGTAAGTGTAAGATAAGTTGTCTTAGCTTTCTAACAGTTTCTGCTTTCACTCGTCAACTCAAGATATGAACACTGGTACCTAGATGCATGTCCCTTTTGAGCTGCGTGCCTATGACAATGCTTCATTTGATCTACAACGCTTCATTTGATCTTTCATTTTTTGTCATTTTTCATTTCGATCATTTATTTAATTCATCATAAAGAAAAAAAACATAAATACAAATGTTCTCTAATCTAGAATGAAATGGAGCAGAAAGACGACTAGTTTTACTTTATCTGCTGCTTTTCTTCCCATAATTAAGTTACAATATGCATTGTATTTAATTATTACGTCAACATTGCTTACATGGCTGCCATGTCGGCACGTACCTACCCAAAATGGGGAAAAATGAGCTATGTGTCTTGGATGCAATCAAGCAATGCTTCTGTGGTGAAAAAGACTGTGTGGTACTGTTAATTATTACTTTTGAGAGCCTGAAATAATAATCAACAGATTTGGATCATCTTTAGTTAAACAATGTGTCTAAATGATTACTGAATTGGTTTGGTTTTTCAACCTTTTTAAATGTTATTTATTGGTTTTAGCCTTGTATTTGACTATACATTGTACAATGTCACTGCGGAACCAAAAGGTTGCTGAGGGTCCGCTGGACTGTTTCTCTGCTCCTTTTCTACTTGATGTAAGAATAACGTCGAACTCACCTTATAGAGTATAAAACATTTCCATTCTTAAAAATCCGCAGCAACTTGTTGTCTGTTGTAACCTCATGGAAGTGTGCACCCTTTTCATTGGCGAAGAACAGATCTGGCTTCCAAATGGAGTCTAACATAGAGGGGTCCAAATCCAAAGAGTCATCTGGATATTCTGCATAGGCAAGCCTGGGATCATTCCACTGCTGACGAAGGAAAATGTTCACGCGATAGTCCTAAATGCACAAGAAATAATAATATGAAGATTAAGCAATACCACGTGGCATCTGAAAACGCATCAACACACAAATTGCATTTGGTGATAGAAAGTATTGAATTAGATTACGCATGTTACTTCTAGAGGGATTTTTTTTGTGTGGACTGCGCAAAAGCTAGAATTTTAAGTTTACCTGTGTAAAAAAGTAGTATTTGTACTGTATGTAGAGTGTATTCAAATCATACAGTAAACCATTAGAATTAGAACCCTTTATGATAATGACACTAGATAAGCTATGATTGATTTTAATACAATAAAATAAAGCATGAAGCAGAGAAGTGACATTTTAAATATTTTTATTCAATCATTGTTTTTTTTGGACTTCATGATTTCATGATTTTTCTGCCTTCTCTGACCATCCCTGTTACAATGTAAAACATTACTTAATAGACAGACTGAGATACGTAACAAACTTAGCTAAGTGGAAGTAGTTCCCACCATGCAGATCATTAAATCAAGATCACTATAGCTTAGTTACCTTCCTCTGTATACTAAGGATATAAAGTACGTATATTACCCCTCGAAGGACTGACGTATCAATATTTCGATTTGAGAATCAATTTCAGCGGATACAGATATGGTATCGGACATACTGATATCTCAGTATTGACCTGCACATCACTGACTTGTGCTGCTTGTTGAATTCAACTATCAGTTACGCAACTTCCCAACATGGAGTAAAGAAAAAACTGTGACTACCGCTACCTGTGAGTCTAAGGGCCTGATTTACTAAGATCAAGTTCACATCAAGTGTAATGGTGATGAAGGACACTTTATCTAAAAGAGGGTTTTTAGGTAGCTCTAATGGTTTCTTTTCACCATGCAACATTTGGATGAGAACTGCGAGCACAACCAAGCACATGATTGAGTTACAGACATATATCGCTCCAATAATTTTTGTGAAGCCAACGATTTATCTCATTCTAGTACTCGGCCATCCTGCATAATTGCATTTCAAAGTTGGAATAGCTGCTCTGCGATACCACCAGACAATTGTCACAGTGCGCTGAAATGATTTTGACACAAGGACATGCAGAGTGGAAACTAGTTTTGCAATAGGTGCCCGGATTCATTGTCAGAGATGGGACGAGACACAAACATAGTGAGACGAGATACGTATCTCACGAGATCGATTTCATGAGAATGATTTCTGCAAAAAGATCAAATAATGACTAATCTGATAATTTTCCAGTTTTTAAAGTGTGCAGATGAAAAGAAAATGAATGATCTACCGTAATTTCTGGATTATACTACTTTTTGTTCAAGTTTTGAACCCTGCAGCTTGTCGTCCGGTGGATTTTTGGAGACCGTGGAGATGACAGTGGATTTCAGGCGAGACCCTTCACCACTTTTACCCCTCACTATCCGCAGTAATACTATTCTTTCCACAGACACCTTCAAGTTCCTGGGAACCACAATCTCTCGGGACCTGAAATGGACCGGCCACATAGACTCTGTCCGGAAGAAGGCCCAGCAGAGGCTGTACTTCCTGAGACAGCTCAAGAAGTTCAACCTGCCGCGAGAGCTTCTGAAGACCTTCTACACTGCCATCATCCAGTCTGTCCTCTGCACCTCCATCACTGTCTGGTTTGGATCGGCCTCCAAACAAGACAAGCACAGACTACAACGGACAATCAGAACTGCAGAAAAGATCATTGGAATCAACCTCCCATCTATCCAAGACTTGTACCTGTCCAGGACCAGGAATCGGGCAAGGAACATCTCTACAGACCCTTCTCACCCGGGTTGCAGTCTGTTTGAACTACTCCCCTCCGGACGGCGTTATAGAGCTCGGTACGCCAAAACCAGCAGACACAGAGACAGCTTCTTCCCCCAGGCTGTTGCTCTGATGAACTCACACCACTCATAGAGTCTCAGAGACATTACTGTGCAATAACATCCTGCTCCTCACACCTTTTTGAATTTGTCTACACTGTTTTTGCCATTATTCACATGTCCTGAATGTTGTTAGTCACCTAAATGTTGAACAGAGGGTGTGTTTCTACCGAAGTCAAATTCCTTGTTTGGCACGCTCAAACATGGCGAATAAAAAACTCTTGAATCTTGAATTTTTCGTGATTACTGTGATGACTTGATCACTTATACACTTGTAAAAAGGCTGTAGACTGCTGTTGTGCGGCACCGCTTCACTTGGTGGAGGGACATGTGACACGGTCACTGAGGAGAAGAGTGGTGTGTTGATCGCATGTCCATCTGCCAGGCAAATAGTGCCGTATAAATGACACAATGAAGAGACAGAACGAGTTCAAGACAGATATTACTGAAGAACGGAAGCTTTTATACACAAACCCTCATTTTGGGGGACAAGAGAAATGCATATGATGCCGCTTTTAAGTTAAAGGCAGTCGATTTGGCTCTTAACAAGCACTGTAGAGGTTTCTGCCAGTCACTAGGGGGCACTGGGCTATTGTTGATGACATCTTGTTGCGTCACCCTTTATTTATTTCCTGGTCACGTGTAGCTCGCTAGTTTAATGTAACTTGGTGCTTTGTGCGTGAATAAAATTAGCATGAACAGACCCTCATCGTGGAAAATGCTAGAAGAAATGCATAAAAGCGACAACGAAAGAGAGAGTGAGAAAGTGTGTGGCGAAGTATATCTGACGCTATTCCAATTCGACATTGAGGAGGAAGACTTCGATGGTTTCAGTGCACAGGAGGAAGATGAAGAGGGCTCTCAGTGACTTTTACTGCTATATTTTTAACCAGCCCTGTTAGTGCTGTGCAACACGGTAGGTTGCTGCTTTGTTACCGCCGCGTCTCAGTGACTTCTACTGGTATGTTTTTTTTATCCAGCCCTATCAGTGCTGTGTTACTTTCGTGTTGCTGCGGTATTACTGCCGCGTCACAGGCAGTGTTTGGAAAGAAATGTTAAGGTATGTTATTAAAACTTTAAAAAGGCTTTCTGTGTACCGTCTTTCTTTGTAAATAATTTGCGTGCACATGCGGCTTTTAGTACGGTGCGGCTTATTTATGAAAATAAAACAAAATTTGTCCCTTATTTTTGCTCGTGTGGCTTATAATCAGGTGAGGTTTATGGTCCAGAAATTACGGTAGCTCTGAAGTGCAAATCTGAACATAAACAGGGGAGTGAGTCACTTTTGTCTACTCCTGTCTCAGGTTTGACAAATCATGTGAGTGCTAAATTAATCTGTTTGCATGCACTCCTCTCAGAATGCACAAAGCAGTGTGGAAATTTAGTGAATTTGGCAGCCACAATCCTGGCTGTACTCGGTTAGTACATCAGCTGTTTGCGTGTGCAATCAAGTTTGCTCCCCTTTTTGCACATGCAAAACCTTTGGAACTCAGACTCTAAATGGCAGCAATTCTATAAAAGTATTTTTGAAGATACTGTTCAATTTAGATATGAGGAAATCAAACATTTAAACACAATCCAACAGATTGTGTAAATATACAATACTACAAATAATTCCAACAATTAGATCTTTAGAAATTTGCTTCACTCTGTAATTTGATGTTGCAGGGTCCTCTTCCATACAATTATTTTTGAAGATGCTGTTCAATTGAGATGATGAAATGAAACACTACACAACTCAAGTTCACAGTTCAATTAAGACATGATGAAATTAAACACTACACAATTAAACATGTCTGTTTCACAAGGATGTACTATATACTATTCAGTAATTCAAACAATTTAATCTTAATGACCCATTATCATTCACTGAGCTGTACCTCTTTGATCCACGTCATTAAATTTTTTTTACTCCCTGTAATATCATTTTGTAGATTCTTCCTAAGGCATTTGATGTGAATGTAATTCCTTCACATTGTAAAAGTTTCATAATCATCGATGAGAGAGCGAGAGAGAGAGCAACAGAGAGCGACAGAGAGAGACAGAGCGAGGGAGATAGAATTATAGAATTATAAATATTTAAAAAATATCCACAATTATGTGGAGAAGCCTTTTTATGGGGAAGGAGGGTAACACTGGTTATATAAACTTCAATTACTTTTATCCTAATGTAATTTGTGGATAGATGTAATTTTAAATGTGTTACTCTATATAGAGTTTGTGTTCTTATATTGCAAGTGGGTCCCAGAGATGACATTTATAGTATTGTTAGGAGCAAAACATTTGGAAATGTGTCAAAGTGTTTTGGTTTTCTCTCCTGCATATTTCCTCATACTAATTCCAGTTATTAGTTGTAGCATCGACATGTACACAAAATGAAGAAATATGAATGTACCCTTACATCACCACTGAATTGGTGGACTGTAGTTATTGTGAGCAACACTTGAACGAACATGTACATGTTTTTACCGTTTTTTTCCGTGTATAATGCGCGAAATTTAACAAATTTATTGTCCTAAAATCTGGGGTGCGCATTATACATGGGTACAAATTTTTTATTTTATTTTATTTTTTTTTTTAATTTTTTTCTTTTTTTTAAGAAAATCATGGTACAACAAAACCAACAACAGGACTGACCGACAAAGACGTGGAACAAAAAGACAGGGTGACATTACCAAAGACAGGAACAGAAACCAAACAGACATCATGACAGTAACACATGCAATGATCCGACGGTGAGCGAGAGGCAGACAGGACTTAAATACAAAACACGTTACATTGATTGAGGTGACACAGGAAGGGAGGGGCGACGCGAACAGAAACTATGGCAACCTAGACACATAGCAAAACTGGGGACGAGACATGACAAATCTCCCTCGAAATAAAACTTGAAATCACCTTTCCTCTTGTTTGTTGTCAATCGCGCATCGCATTCAGCCATCCTGCCCAACACACTTAGTCAGTAAAATTCATAATTGACGACACATCGTTTGATGCGATGGTGCAATCCTTGATGGTGTGTTATTGCCAAATATTGTTTGTTTTTTAATCTCCATCGCGGACCGGACGTCATACCGAGGCAGTATCACTGCGCATGCGCACTATGAATCCGATGCGAATAGTCCTCTTCTCTTCTTGACTGACAATGAATGTGATAGTTTAATACAATCAGCAAATAACAAAATGCGTATTACAGGTAATATTTTATTTCACAACACTTTGCCTTGTTCCTTTCGTCTCTGCTGTTCACTTCAAACACGCTCCATACGACCGCAATGCTCTCGTATCAGACGCTTGCTCGATCACCTGCTCGTTTGCTGTCACAATGTACCCTACACAAATCCGAAACATTTGTTGCGGCTCCGAGTCACGACGAGGGGCAAGTTTTGGTTTCCAAGGGTGTTTTTATTCCTCTTCAACGTCTCTCCCATACAGAGCCGCCTTTTTCACGTCCGCACGCCTTTTTCACATGTCCGCACTGATCGCGGTGGTGCCTTTACGGGCAGTCGGAAAAATCAATGCCAACAAAAAAAATTACATCCAGCCTAGTTAAGACCATACCAAAGACTATAAAAATGGGACCCATTGCCTCCCTGCGTGTGTGACGATCATTGGGACTTAAAAAAATAAATAAATAAAAAATTTCAAAAAAAAATAAAAAATTGGGTGCGTATTATACATGGGTACAGGCTTTTTTCCAGCATCAACATGCCATTTTTAGGGTGCGTATTATACATGGGGGCGCATTATACACGGAAAAAAACGGTACTTGAAGTGTTCTGCTCTAAAGCCAAACCTTTGATAATGTAATTTCTCCCTTTGTGCTCTGCTCACACACAGAGAGAATAGATTAAGAGGGATTGCGTGAGCAATTGAAAAAAGAGAGTCGAACAGCAGTAAATCTGTTTAACATAGTAGATAGCGTGTGCAGACTACAGCGACCAAACCGGGCTTTAAGCCTTCCTTCTGTGTGTGCATGTGTGTGTGACTTACATTAGATATTTAATATTAACCTTAAATCTCTTGACCTTCCTGTATTTGTTTCCACTTTCAAGGTAAAAAAAAGTGTTTCAGAAAAAATATCTCTGAAAAAGTTACTCTTTTTTTTAATATTTACTTAAAATTATATTATTGACAATACTGACTATTTAATCTCTAATAAAACTAAAATAACCACCATTTATTGTCTATTAATGTCACTTACATTCATGCCAGTAAACCATATTTAAACGTGGTAATGATACGAGGTTATGTCACTGGGAACTCCCATTTATCAAGAGGAAACAAGTTGTGGGTGGCTCATAAGACAGATGGTAAAGAGGAGAGAAAGCTCTCAATCCTAAAGTAACATATGGTCCCTGTATACGTATGTTCCTCTTTCTGGACCGGTTTGAAGTATGAACTTTCGATCAAAACCTCACTGTTTGTCTTGACCCTTTCACTTTCCCTCATAACTGAATAGCCCCTTATTGGCCATATGCCACTCACAAGTTTTCAAATCACTCAACAGCTTAGAGCAGGGGTGGGCAAACGTTTTGAATTGCGGGCCGAATTGGGTTCTAAATTTTGACTGGGGGCCGAACCAGGAGCAGATGGATGTAGTGTTTGTGTGAAGTAATATAAACGACACGTAAAGGTAATTGCATAAAAGGTTTTGGCCTTTAGTAGGTAGTAAAGCATGGATATTCAAAAAAAGCTTTTTGAAAACAAATGCCTTTATTAACAGCATGAAAAAAGAAATTTCACCCAAAAACTACTAACAGTGATTTTCATTAAATATGACACTGTTATTATGAATAACAGTTTCCATCACTTCAGCGCCTGCAGGTGAGATTTATGAAATATGTTTATTTTATGAGCCGAAATAACATAAAACGGCAAACATTGTGACCAAATACATCCTCTTTAAGAATCAGTGAAAGTATACATCTAAATAAAGTAATAAAGAAATCAAAATGGTGACGGATATCTGAAAATCAGAACAGAGCCCATGCTCAAAATTCGGCACTGATAGAAATCGATGGTGGAGTGCGCCGAGTCCATACTATTGCGTACGCACAAGCACTTATGAGTGTGCACTGAGCTCTCTGACACGGCTGTCGGGTGTTCCCCATCTACTGGGGAAACACAGTCATTGCAGGGAAAATGACCCAAAAAAATGTTTAATAATACAATTTATTCCGGTTTGGCGGGCCAGATTAAACGGGCCCGTGGGCTGGATGTGGCCCGCGGGCTGTATTTTGCCTATGTCTGGATTAGAGCAACAGTATGCATACACATCCTGCTGCCACCATTAGAAGTTCGTCTATTGGTCATTGAGTTATATTGGTTTTAATTTGAAAAGAAAAAAGAAAAAACTTCTCACAAACACTTCTCACAGTCTGCCTGTCACAAACAAGAGTTTATTGTTGCTCTTTTATTAACCACACTGGTTATTATTATCTCCCAGGATGAAAGTTCCTCTTGTGTGTTTCAGTTGCTCCTTTTTGTAAGAAGGTAAGATATTATTTTGTCTGCCATTTCCAAAACAGAGCTGCAAAATACTGTGCTTCTCTCCATCGTCTCCTTCAATAATGATCATTTTTGTCAAAAACACTTGATGGCATGATTGCTTTCTCCTTGACCTGAAGCAAATTTAGCTTACCGTATTTTCCGCCCTATAAGGCGCACCTAAAAACCTAAATTTTTATCAAAAGTCAACAGTGCGCCTTATAGCCCGGTGCGCCTTATATATGGATCAAGTGATGAATTTGTTGATCCATACTGGTTGTACACAGTGCTCTGCCAAAATGTTTTAGTACGTTTTAGTACGACTAGTAAATTACAAGGTCGCATCGCTTCCCAGCATTACGGTAACTGTAGTCAGGGGGCGTCACCGAATAGCTGTTGTACCCGCGAGGCTATTTAATTTCAAAATAGGCTGCTCCGTTAATGTTTCGAGTAAATCTACGGATCGATATGGAAGGGAAACATAGGTAAGTAGTACCAATGCGTTAGATCGAACTTTAGTCAGTTCTGATCATTTTATAGGAGCTCGTTTGAGAGACGCGATTGATTGTTTACACTTTGCTGAGGCTCATGGGAGATTGCGAGCTGAGGGTCATTGTTTTTTGCGGATGGCTAATGCTATAACGATAGCTGCTATACGCGCGAGGCTATTTCATGTCAAAATAGGCTGCTCTGTTAATGTTTTGAGTAAATCTACGGATCGATATGGAAGGGAAACATAGGTAAGTAGTACCAATGCGTTAGATCGAACTTTAGTCAGTTCTGATCATTTTATAGGAGCTCGTTTGAGAGACGCGATTGTTTACAATTTGCTGACGCTCATGGGAGATTGCGAGCTGAGGCTCATAGGAAATTGCGGATGGCTAATGCTATAACGATAGCTGCTATACGCGCGAGGCTATTTCATGTCAAAATAGGCTGCTCTGTTAATGTTTCAAGTAATTCTACGGATCGATATGGAAGGGAAACATAGGTAAGTAGTACCAATGCGTTAGATCGAACTTTGGTCAGTTCTGATCATTTTATAGGAGCTCGTTTGAGAGACGCGATTGTTTACACTTTGCTGAGGCTCATAGGAGATTGCGAGCTGAGGGTCATAGGAAATTGCGGATGGCTAATGCTATAACGATAGCTGCTATACGCGCGAGGCTATTTCATGTCAAAATAGGCTGCTCTGTTAATGTTTCGAGTAATTCTACGGATCGATATGGAAGGGAAACATAGGTAAGTAGTACCAATGCGTTAGATCGAACTTTGGTCAGTTCTGATCATTTTATAGGACCTCGTTTGAGAGACGCAATTGTTTACACTTTGCTGAGGCTCATAGGAGATTGCGAGCTGAGGGTCATAGGAAATTGCGGATGGCTAATGCTATAACGATAGCTGCTATACGCGCGAGGCTATTTCATGTCAAAATAGGCTGCTCTGTTAATGTTTCGAGTAATTCTACGGATCGATATGGAAGGGAAACATAGGTAAGTAGTACCAATGCGTTAGATCGAACTTTGGTCAGTTCTGATCATTTTATAGGACCTCGTTTGAGAGACGCGATTGTTTACACTTTGCTGAGGCTCATAGGAGATTGCGAGCTGAGGGTCATAGGAAATTGCGGATGGCTAATGCTATAACGATAGCTGCTATACGCGCGAGGCTATTTCATGTCAAAATAGGCTGCTCTGTTAATGTTTCGAGTAATTCTACGGATCGATATGGAAGGGAAACATAGGTAAGTAGTACCAATGCGTTAGATTGAACTTTAGTCAGTTCCAATCATTTTATAGGAGATTGTTTGAGAAACGCGATTGTTTACAGAGGGCTCGTTGGTTATTGGCTAGTGGGTGCATACCGCAACTCTAGTCAACCTCAGTTTGTTGCAGTAAAGCTTCTATTTTATGCGCCTTATAGGCCGGTGCGCCTTATATATGGACAAAGTTTTAAAATGGGCCGTTCATTGAAGGTGCGCCTTATACCCCGGTGCGCCTAATAGGGCGGAAAATACGGTAATCGTTGGGGTCAAATGACATTGTAGTTATTGGTTGGTCTTTGAGGATGTCTTCTACCTCACAAACTAGTGGTTGTTGTTTTAGAACAGGTGTAGCGGACACTGATTCATCGTCATACTTCAATTATTGTGTGTTGTTACCCTGTCTTTGTTTAATGCCGATTGGTTTGTTCCATTGTGTATTGCTGAAGTCCCTTTGAGAGGGACGCATAATGGATTGACGGGAGTTTTCTTCCTGGGTTATGTGACTGGGGAACACGGAAGTACAAAAATAAACAACACGTTGCTGCCTAGTTAAAAAGTAGAACTTGCCTTATGTTTTCACTCTGCAGTTTCTACAATGCAAAGATCTTTATGACTAGTCTGATCAGTCTCTCCCAGACTCTGCCACGGTGGGAAGGAAAGGAAGGATCAAAGTCCATTTTGCTCCTTCTGTTCGAAGACTGTTTTAAATCACGCAATGTGAGCTGATTTGAATGGGAAAGAGAAGCACTTGTGGATGTGAACACCAGACCCTTGAAAATCAAGATTGAAATTAAATTATATTTTAAATTAGTATCATGTTCAAACGTCAACATGAGGCCCGAAAGAGCGAAGTCAGTGTAAAGTGAGGAGGATCTAATTGGAGAATAAAGTGAAGAGGATCTAATTAGAACTGGAAAATTGACCAATCTTTCTCGGACATGTTCCTCACTAATGGACGCAACAGTTACTTGCTATTAAGGATGGCATGAGACACAAATCCCATGAGACAAGATGTCTCACGAGAATGAGTCCACGAGAATGAGGTAAGATTTTTGCAAACTTTCTACTAAAAAATAATTATTATAATATAATTATATTAATATTATAATTATTATAATATAATTATAAATTTCCCAGTTCTCAAAATGTTTACTTTTTATTGAGTAGACAGCTAGAAAATGAATTATCTCATGCTACACTTGATCTGGTGAGACTCCCCCTCCACGCAAGGAAAATGTAATGGCTGTGATGATTAGGGATGGGAATGGATAAGATTTTTACGTTTCCGATTCCATTTTTGATTCCGTTTAACGATTCAAGACCTTATCGGTTCTCTTATCGATTCTTATTCAGAAAAAAAGAAAAATCATTTTGTTTTATATATTGCAACTTTGTGTAAATATGACATTGCAAACCCAAGAGTGAAGAATGCAAAAAATGTTTTTACAATAGAAATCTTCACCTACCGAAAATCAGGGGCTTCTACAGTGGCAAACGGGCGCATGCCTTTAACTACAAATTTTGTCTCTGCATGATGACATTTCTGTGCTTGGACATTTTGCACTTCCTTGCCTCCGTGAACGGATAAGCTAGAGGTACAGTACTGCTGGCATCTGACCAGTTAGACGGTGTCTCTCGTTGTCATCTAAAATAAAACATGAGACGCGATTTGCATGACAGATTTTACTATTATAGAAATAGAGCTACCACAAAAAAGCAGTGTTACCTGCAGTAAAACTGCACGTCGAGCTAGCTGGTGCTAGGTTTTTGACAGTCCCTCCGCAGCAGATAAAACACGTGACATTCCGTTAAACTAATGGCATGCTGCATGTACAAATTATTTTGTGTATTAGAGGTATTTCCTCCCTTTGTTGAAATTTCAACATTGCAAGTATTGCACATTGCTCTATTCTCGTCCATCTTAGCAAAATGTAACCAAACTTTGGTGCGCTTCTGCCTCACCGGTGCCATCATTGTTTACGTCGCTACGCATGCTGCGTAGCATGCTGCGTAGCATGCTGCGTAGCATGCGTAATTCGTGCTGACTGGAATCACTAATGGGATTGTTAGCAAAATAGCAAAGGATTCCAAGACATTGGTAACGTGGGAACTGGTTCTCAACAAGAACTGGTTCTCAAAACGGAATTCCTTGATCAACATCATTATCAGATCTGTAGTATACATTACAATTTTGGACCCTTCATATACCTATTACAAACATGTTACACATCCAGCATTACAGAAGTTGAATAGTTATGATTATTATAATAGATTAATGACAGTGTGGAGCTGCTGCCTTAGAGCGAGAGGCAGTACATCCTGTATAGCAGTGATCCCCAACCTTTTTTGCGCCACGGACCGGTTACGTGTCAGAAATATTTTCGCGGACCGGCCTTTATATAAATAAATAATACATTTATATAAATAAATAATACATTTATATAAATAGATAATACATTTATAACAAATATATGAATACGATGAAATAAAATGATACGACATAAAAACAAGTATAAACGACATTAAAATAAAACTCACCATTACATTGAATTAGTGGGAGCACTGAGCTTGTTTCTCAGAAACGAGCCGGTCCCATCTAGGCGTAATCGGAGACAATGACACCCGAAGTGGTTAAGGTTTGTCTTTTAATGCAGGATGCTTGGTCTCCATGTGCCGAAGCAATTTTGAGGGCTTCATTGCCTCGCTAGCTAGCCTGTCGCCACATATTATGCAGAGTGGGCTTGGCGCGTCATAGTCTTTTAAATGCAGCTTTCCTTTTCTTAGAAGTCGTAGCCTCTTCTTCTTCCGTCTCCTCATTGGGCTTTTTTCCCTTTCCAAAGAAGCTTTCCAAACATCTCTGTTTCTTCCTCATTTTTGCTTTCTTCACGGGCTCAACTGACATGTCACGTGACCGAGACGAGCGTCTTGACCTGAACCGACGGATGTAATTGGGAGAGAATCGCCAATTTTTTTTATATTTTTCAAAATAAATACTTACCCATTTTTGCTAGCTTTGCGGGCTCGACTGGGAAAACATGTCACGTGACCGGGACGAGCGTCTTGACCTGAATTAATTGATCGTCGATAAAAACACTTTTTTTTTTCTGTGCAGCTTGGCAGCGCGGTATTAAGTGACCCACGGACCGGTACCGGTAAGCGGCCCGGTGGTTGGGGACCACTGCTGTATAGGTCACCGGCAGTGTTCCCTTTAATTTTTCAAGTGTCTGTGCAAACACACGAGCTTAAGCTCCCTGCGCACACTGTGGACCACTGTGTGCAACACATAAATAAATAAATAAATAAATAAATAAATAAATAAAGTCAATGAAAACTTTAAGTTGCTCTTGGTCAGATTTTGTTTTGTGTGACACGTCATTCGTTTACTGTCGGTCTTTTGCGCTCTCCCGCAATAATGTACCGATCCCCTGTCCCATCTTCAGTCTTTGTTGAATTCCAACAGGTTTCAAATGACATTTCTAATGAATGGGATGCTTGAGGTAGTCTTACTTCCATTCCTTCCATATTTTTCCCTCCGTAAACTTGCTCGCCACTTTGGCTTTACTGCATGTTTTGCAGGAGACCTTTCTCATTCGGAAAATCGAAAATCTCACAGTTTCACCGTTTCCTCTTGTACTTGCACACACTCCGACAGCCATTCAATCTTAAAAGAACTGCGGCATCTCTTGTTTATTTTGACTTGGCAAATGGATTTGTCGCTGCTCATTCGTTTCGCCATGATTAGCTAATTTAGTATTTGCATCCCTTGACGCCACGCACTGTCGTTAGTTAGGTAACCTGCGCGGCACGGATGGGCAGGACAAATGTTCAGGCACTGCCACCACCACCTGCGGAATGGGTGCGGTCTCTGTACAGTACACGTACTGAAGACACACGCACTGCAATTCACGCTGCATGCGGAACAGATGTTTTGCGTGTCTGGAAAGTCTGCACCTGCTTGGACCGCAAGATCACAGAGGTTCATGCTGAAGAGTTGAGTTCACCCAATAACCACCATAGACCCATATAGAGACTCATTTGTAAATGATAGCCACATTTCCCTTTCAGATTACGTGTACTGACTGCACGTTATGACAACGTTAACTTGGAAATAAATGACCATCCAAGATGAACAAAGATATTGATACGGGCTACCATGACTACTGTAATGAAATGGTCAAATGTGGATACTACTCCAGGATTAGCTCAACAATTAAAATTATAAATTAAATTATAAAATGTTAAATTATTTTAATAGTAGGCATACAACTTATGTATTGACAGTCTACGTTGCCTTATAAAAGGCTTTTAGATTTTTGGGGCTCCAGACAGTTATGTTTTTTGTTTTTTTTGGGCCAATATGGCTCTTTGAACATTTTGGATTGCCGAACCCTGACCTCGTACATCAACGCCCAATTTCCTGTCTGAGATGTGTAATTTCTTGAGCTTCATGAATATACACAAATAGAAGGCTTGCGGTCGCCGGACCGCAGCTGTTGCGCAGCCAGTGTGTTTCGACTCATTGACTCCAATGCTTTCTTTCCCTTGCGCCGTTCGTGTGCAATGCATCTGTTTTGCATGCAGTGTGACTTAGGGAGAACAAAGAAAATCTAAAAAGAGATGAGCCTTTTGTTTAACTAATTCGTGCCTCATTTATTATGAACTTAGTCAATGTAAAGATTGTAACCAAAATTCAGGGGACGATTCCTATAAATTTAAAGAATACCTAACTACGTAGTAAATCCAGGTTGATAATGATAGCCTTCTGGTTTAAGCTTGTTGGAGCAATTGAACCCAAACACTGCTTTGGTTAAAAGTTTTGCAGTAATTACCACACAACCAATGACAGCGTGATTTTAAGACTAAAGACTATTAAGACTATTTTAACACTGATGTATTCTAATTTATCCATATTCTAATCTAACAATGTCTATTAAGTTGTGATACAGTACTTGAGGGCAGACTCTGAATACTATGTGTGTGAGGGTATTCGATAAAGCGAAAGAGCAATCCAGGGCGCTTGCATGTGTTGGCTTACATGTTGAGCTCTTGATTTGTGAAATAAAGAGCCGGTTACCAAACCCACGTCTTGCCTGGTACTTTGGTAACGCTACAATATAGTTATATACGTAGATCTGTGGAATAATTGGAGCCACCAACTGACAACGAGGCTGACGTCAGCGGCGCACGGAGGTCCGGAATCAACAGCTGTTTTTTTTGTTTTGTTTTTTTTGACACAGAGGATGAATATTTCGGAGGATTTAATGATTTGGAGGGACATGGATGGTTCGTTAAAATTGTTGTTTATATTACATTTATTTGATATATCTAGTCTGACGTCCACGGCGCGCGTAGTCTTTCCGGCGTCAACAGCTGTGTTGTTTTTTGGTTTTTTTTTTTCAAGTGACACGGAAGACGAAGACTCTCATGGATTTGTTGATTTGGAGTGACACGGATGGTTCGATACAATTGTTGTTTATATTATTATTTCCTACATGGTTTATATATTGTTATATGGGCCTGTAGAAAAATTTGAACTGCAACGCGCCGCTGACGTCGGACTTGTTTACATAAAGGAGGACCAACTTGATCGATGGCTTTAATGAATTGGAGTGACACAGATGGTTTGATAAAGGTGTTATTTATGTTATAGTTATTTGAATAACTTATTGTTACATCAGGCCCGTACTCAGCTTCTCGTTTATGTTTATGTCACGTTATCATACCGTATCGTTTAGCTTGTTGTTGCTTGTTCATGTCTGTTCTTGGTGTTGGATTTTGTCGAATAAATTTTGAAAAATGCGACTTATACTCTGGAGCGACTTATATATGTTTTCTTTCACTTTTTTGGGCATTTTATGGCTGATGCGACGTATATTCTGGAGCGACTTTTAGTCCGAAAAATACGGTAAACTTCAGATGTAAATAATTGTGCTTGACCATAATTATCCAGATTATCTGATTTATCAATTATAAGACCTATTAGTGTTTGTGCTTTCAAAATGTTTGCAGTTTTGCAACCATTTTGAGTGGTTTTGTGATTGATATTAATAGTTTTAGAAATTGAGGTTCAGGAATCATTGCTAGAGTTTAACCATTTAGAATAAACTGTAATGAGTAACAGTAATTAGTACTTCTCGGTTTCAAAAACGTTGGTGACATACTCTAAGGCAGGGGTCACCAACTCCGGTCCTCAAGGGCGCCAATCCAGCCCGTTTTAGGTGCAGCCCTACAACAACACACCTGATTCAAATGATCAGCTCATCAGCAAGCTCTATTAAGGCTGATAGCGATCCTGATTATTTGAATCAGGTGTCTTGGAGAGGGGATACATCTAAAACAGGTTGGAGTGGCGCCCTTGAGGACCGGAGTTGGTGACCCCTGCTCTAAGGAATTTTTTAACAGTAGTCTACTACATATCTACAGATTCTACTAAGTTCTACTAAGTTTAGATGTGTTAAAATAAGTTTAAATGTAGTATTTATTGTGGACGAATTTGTGGTAAGTCGAATTGAGTAACGATTTGGCCATAAAATATGAATACTGATTGCTATATGCCAGGGGTCACCAACACGGTGCCCGCGGGCACCAGGTCGCCCGTGAGGACCGCATGAGTCGCCCGCAGGACTGTTCTAAAATTAGCTCAAATATCTGCACTTGTCAGTGAGCTGCATCTATTTATTTTACAGGCAAACCTCGGTTTTCGAACATCCCGGTTCTCGAACAAATCGGAATTCGAACAAAAAATTTGAGATTTTTTTGCTTCGGTTGTCGAGCAAAATTTGGCGGTCGAACCTCGCGAGATGAGCCGGGAGGACCCGAGAAAATACGACCGCACGGCCCGGATGCCGACTGACTCCGTTGTTATTGTATTTTCGTTACTTTGAGGATTACATAACCCCTAATCATGCCTCCAAAGAAAGCAAGTGGGAGCAGTAAAGCCATCCTAAAACACAAAGACGCTCTTAAAGCAATGCGACAGTGAGCGCCCGGCATGCTGCGGTTGCGCGATCGGACCAAATTAAGCTCCCTGCGCACTGAGGTCCACTTAAATTTTGGAATGTACATCCGGACTTTAAAAATATTTTCTCAATTTTAGCGACGGCTCTGTCACAATAATGCGACCAGCGTGCTGCAGTTGCGCAATCGGACAAAATTAAGCTCCCTGCGCACTTAGGTCCACTTAAATTTTGGAAAGTACATCAGGACTTTAAAAATATTTTCTAAATTTCAGCGACGGCTCTGTCACAATAATGCGACCAGCGCGCTGCAGTTGCGCGATCGGACAAAATTAAGCTCCCTGCGCACTTAGGTCCACTTAAATTTTGGAAAGTACAGCGGGACTTTAAAAATATTTTCTAAATTTCAGCGACGGCTCTGTCACAATAATGCGACCAGCACGGTGCAGTTGCACGGTGGGCGACGTGCTACGGTTGCACGTCTTTGAGAAATGGCTTTCTTCTTGCCACTCTTCCATAAAGGCCAGATTTGTGCAGTGCACGACTGATTGTTGTCCTGTGGACAGACTCTCCCACCTCAGCTGTAGTTATCTGCAGTTCATCCAGAGTGTTTGAGATGAAAGTTTGGATGGACGGACGGGTCTTGGTAGATTTGCAGTGGTCTGATACTCCTTCCATTTCAATATAATTGCTTGCACAGTGCTCCTTGAGATGTTTAAAGCTTGGGAAACCTTTTTGTATCCAAATCCGGCTTTAAACTTCTCCACAACAGTATCTCGGACCTGCCTGGCGTGTTCCTTTGTCTTCATGGTTCTCTCTGCGCTTTAAACAGAACCCTGAGACTATCAAAGAGTAGGTGCATTTATACGGAGACTTGATTACACACAGGTGCATTCTATTTATCCTCATCAGTCATTTAGGACAACATTGGATCATTCAAAGATCTTCAGTGAACTTCTGGAGTGAGTTTGCTGCACTGAAAGTAAAGGGGCCGAATAATATAGCACGCCCCACTTTTCAGTTTTTTATTTGTTAAAAAAGTTTAAATTATCCAATAAATTTTGTTCTACTTCACGATTGTGTCCCACTTGTTGTTGATTCTTGACAAAAAATTAAACTTTTATATCTTTATGTTTGAAGCCTGAAATGTTGAACGGTTCAAGGGGGCCGAATACTTTCCCAAGGCACTGTAATTGAGATGATGATGATTAATTGAGAACATTGGATTCAGCTTTCCCTTGCCTGGACGTGGGTCACGGGTGCCAACTCTGTAACCAGGTTTAAAGGTGGGTCTCGAAGGCGAGCATCTGGTGGCCGGGCTTGGACCCATGAAGCCCGGCCAGGCACATCCTGAAAAGGGAACGTGGGTCCGACATGCCATGGGCTCACCATCTGTGAGAGGGGCCAAAGGGATTGGGTGTGCCGTGAGGTGGGTAGTGGCCAAAGGCCTGGACCTTCGCGGTTCGATCACCGACTACAGAATCTGGCTCTAGGGACATGGAAAGTCCATCTAGCAGGAAAGTAGCCCAAGCTGATGTGCAAGGTAGAAAGGTTCCGTCGGATATCGTCGGACTTGCCTCCACACATGCGCCTGTACATAGGGGTTTACCCCCGGGAACGAGAAGCCTCCTACCACCTTCGGAACTGTTGTTTGTGTCTATGCACCAAACAGCAGTTCAGAGTACCCATCATTTTTGGAGTCCTTGGAAGGAGTCCTGAAGATTTTTCCTTCTGGGGATTCCATTGCTCTGCTGGCTGACTTCAATTCTCACATGGGCAATGATAGTGAGACATGGAAGGGCGTGATTGGCAAGAACACCCACGCTCGATCAGAACCTGAGTGGTGTGCTATTGGTGGACTTCTATGCTAGTCATGGATTGTCCATAATGAATATCAAGTTCAAGCATAATGGTGTCCATATGTGCACTTGGCACCCGGACACCTTAGGCCAATCTGATGATCGACTTTGTAATCCTGTCATCGGATTTGCGGCCGCTTGTTTTGGCCACTCGGGTGAAGAGAGGGACAGAGCTGTCAACTGATAACCACCTGGTGGTGTGTTGACTCTGACCTGGCAGACCTACCGTAATTTTCGGACTATAAATTGCACCGGAGTATAAGTCGCACCAGCCATAAAATGCCCAAAAAAGTGAAAAAAAAACATATATATGTATATAAGTCGCTCCTGAGTATAAGTCGCCCCCCCACCCAAATTATGAAAAAAAACGCGATTTATATGTAGTCCGAAAATTACGGTAAACGTATTGTGAGGGTTTGCTTTGAATGTCTGGCAGAATCCCCCCAGAAAGACCTTTAACTCCCAACTCTGGCAGAACTTTGCCCACATCCCGGGGGAGACTGGGGACATTGAGTCTGAGTGTAACATGTTCCGTGCCTCCATTGTTGAGGCGGGCGATTGGAGCAGCGGCCGTAAGGTGGTCGGTGCCTGTCGTGGTGGCAACCCCCGAACTCGCTGATGGACACAGGCAGTAAGGGATGCCGTCAAACTGTCCTAAGAGTCCTATATTGGGCCTTTTCGGCCTGTGAGACTCCAAAGGCAGCTAGCTTTGTCAGAGTTTGATCCACATTTACGACAGTAAGTCAGATTCGTTTCTGGTGAGGGTTGGACCCTTTGGTTGCCCTTTGTCACTGATCCTATTCATAACTTTTCTGAACAGAAATCCTAGGTGCAGCCGAGGCGTTGAGAGGGTCCGGGTTGGCAACCTCAGGATTGGATCTCCGCTTTTACAGGTGATGTGCTGTTGGCTTCTGCTAGCCTTGATCTTCAACTCTCATTGGAGCGGTTTGCAGCAGAGTGTGAAGCGATTGGGATGAAAATCAGTGCCTCCAAATCTGAGACCACGGTCCTTAGTCGGAAAAAAGTGGCATGCCCTCTCTGGGTTGGAGATGAGTTCCTGCCCCAAGTGGAGGAGTTCAAGTATCTTGGGGTCTTGTTCACGAGTGAGGGCAGGATGGAGCGCGAGATCAACAGGCGGATCGTTGCAGAGTACATTGTGATGTGGGCTCTGTACTGGTCTGTCGCAGTGAAGGAGCTGAGCCGGTCGATCGATGTTTCTCCCCTCACTTATGGTCACGAGCTATGGGTTGTGACCGAAAGAACAAGATCTCGGACACAAGTGGCCAAATTGAGTTTCCTCTGCAGGGCGTTTGGGCTCTCCCTTAGAGATACGGTGAGAAGCTTGGTCATCCACGAGGGACTCATTGTCGAGCCGCTGCTCCGCGTTTAGAGGAGCCAGATGAGGTGGCTTGCGCATCTCATTAGGATGCCTCCTGGACGCCTCCCTGGTGAGGTGTTTTACCGGCAGAAGGACACGCTGGAGAGACTATGTCGCTGAGCTGCCCTGGAAATACCTTGGGATCCCCCTGGATGAGCTGGACGAAATGACGAGGGAGAGGGAAATCTGGGCCTCTTTGCTAAAGCTGCTGCCCCCGTGACCCGACCTCGGATAAGCGGTAAAAAATGGATTCTGTTTGAAAATAAAAGCTTATAACATAACTCGCATAAAGTTCACTTGAAAATGTCTCTTAGCATTCAAAGATATGTCCGGATCACTCAACTCATCAATTAGTTGATGTCTTGCATGAATATACTTGACACACGATTGTAATAAAAATGCATTGAAATTGCCATTTAGTAGTGTGAAAAAGCGGACCCATAAGACCACTAATGTCTACACATTGTGAATGACTTGAGATTCATTCATTTTCATTATTATGTACATACCATGGTGGTTTCAGCAATGGAACCAAAGCTGTTGATGAAAATGTTACAGGAGACATTGACTGGAGGACCTGTAAAGGGAGAATTTGAACTATTATACATTTTGTTGTTGTTTTTTCCAACTTTCCCACTATTGGATACATAGTAGCAATGTGTACTCTGACTATTCTATCATTAAACAAGAAATTACCTGCAAGAGATTCAGTCAAAATGTTAGTGCCAGTGTGGCTAAGCTGATGAACAGGAAAACAATCTGTGGCTATGTCAATCAGGTGCAGGCTTTGAACAGGCCAAGGTGGCACCAATGAAAACTACCAATCTAGTTGGTTAAAGACAATATTGGTTAGATTAACCCATAGATTCGTCAGACATTCTTGGTCAAAATGACCAATTTTCATTGGTTGGTCCTACCAATGTAGATTGGTTGAAAATGGCTTTAGATGTTGGTGTGGTATTATGCCCACTGAGTGTTCTTCTTATCAAGATGCATTTTATGTTACTTGACAGATGAAAGAGTTTTGTCTTTATTTCTCTATTTACAGTCAGTTATTGTGTGGCTTTGCAGGTTAGTTGTTTTTAGGTCATGACATTTGTAATCTAGAGCATAAAGTAAAAAGAGACTGATGCCTATTGAAATACACACTAGTTCAATAAATTTAGATCAGATCAAGAGCATTTAACTTTGTATACTTTCATTCAACTGCTTAGGCAGTGTATATTTCAAGAGGTTTCAAATCTCAATGGTGAGCACCTGGTTAAATTAAAGGGACAATAAAGTGAACCCAACATTGGCACTTATATGCTAGGACTGTATTAAATACCGTAAATTCCGGACTATAAGCCGCGACTTTTTTCCAAAATTTTGAACCCTGCGTCTTATAGTCAGGTGCGGGTTATATGAGGATTTTTTCGTACACTGCGGTATCTTGAAGAAAAAAAACAACAAAAATACAATTTTGAAACACTACTATGGCTGCTGCTTATTCTGGCTATATTGCTTGTGACTATTATGAGCTTTAGTAGGAATGCACGCTAGGTGACCTGCGTCAAATGGCTCTAAACCCTTTCTCTTACTCTGCTATGTGACTGAGAGATTACACAAAGCAGTGGCACTGTTTGGACCATCTGCATTGTATTAAAACCCAATCAATCAGCATTTACCGTTTTTTTCCATGTATAACGCGCAAAATTTAACTAATTTATTGTCCTAAAATCTGGGGTGCGCATTATACATGGGTACAAAAAAAAAAAAAAAAAACTTTTTTATTTTATTATTATTATTTTTTTTTAATCCGGATATCATACGGAGGCCGCCATTACAGATGCGCTTTCTTCTCTGCTGTTCACTTCAAACACGCTCCATACGAACACAATGCTCTCGTATCAGACGCTTGCTAGATCACCTGCTCGTTTGCTGTCACAATGTACCCTATACAAATCCGAAACATTCCTTCACTATTGAGTATGCTAGCTAGAGATGCACCGATCCGATATCTGGATCGGATATCGGTCCCGATATCAACAAAATAGATGGATCGGGTATCGGAAAATGCAGCCGATCTGTGAGCCGATACTTTCCTTAATCTATTGGGACGCGGGCTACGTCATACGTCAGCAGCACGTGTGCCGCATGCCACGAGAGTTTTCTAAACAAACGCAAACATGGAGCGAACGTTGGCTTCTCTTCCCCGGGTTGCTAAGCGGACGTCAAACCCTGCGCGTTCGCTTCTCTTCGGGTTGCTAATGGGACGTCAAAGGCTGCGCGTTCGCTTCTCTCCCGAATGGGGGGGTGGGGGTGGGGGGTGCTAATCGGATGTCAAACGCTGCGTGTTCGCTTCTCTTCCGGGGGGGTGTTAATGGGACGTCAAACGCTTTGTGTGGCGGGCTCCATCTAGTGTGGAAACTGAGAAGCTGAGCTCAAGCTTCTTGTGCGGGCCATATTCAATTATGTTTTCAGAATTTGCTGCGGGCCAATAAAAACTGGACCGTTAGTTTGGACACCCCTAATTTAGAGCAAAGAACTGTGTAGTCTGCCTGATGCCATTGCCTTTGGTCTTTTCTGTTCCACATGTAGAGTTATGTAGCTTGTTAAGTCAACCATAATATCGGATCGGTATCGGGTATCGACCGATACGCAAAGCCACGGCATCGGTATCGGTATCGAAACTGAAAAAGTCGGATCGGTGCATCTCTAATGCTAGCGCATGCGCAGTGATACTGACCGGGAGAATAACATCCGGTTGTTCCTAAAGATGATCTTTTTTCTGAAATAATTTTACGTTCACGGACTTAAGTAGGAGTCAAAATTTGGGTGCGTATTATACATGGGTACAGGCTTTTTCCCAGCATCAACATGCCATTTTTAAGGTGCGTATTATACATGGGGGCGCATTATAAATGGAAAAAAACAGTAAATTCAATTCTTCTGACATTTTGCTCACCAAAATAAGTTGTAATGAACGTGAACTTTTAATGCATTTTATTCAGAAGGTTACTTTGAACTTTGAGGCTTAAATGGCGGCGCCGCGTATTTATGGATTTTTACGGCCTCCAGGGGGCGCTCTAGCAGGAAGCAAGAGCGAGACAGACGAAGAAGAGATAATGCGCCAAAGAAGACGTGCTAGTTTGTGTTTTGAACACTTCGTGCATCATGCACACACCCTCATCATGGAAAACACACGAAGAAATGCATTTGATGCAGCTTTTAAGTTAAAAGCAATCGATTTGGCTGTCAAAGAGGGAAATAGAGCTTAAATGGCGGCGCGGCGAGTCGTATTTATTAGGGGTGTAACGATACATCGATACACATCGATTAATCGATATAATGCTCTACGATTTATTGGCATCGATGCTAAACGTAAACATCGATTTATATCGCCGTGTTTGACCTCGGACATTAGACGCGACTTTATTTTGAAATCCAGTTCATTGTTGCTTGCTTCCTCTTTCCGGGAGCGGTGCGCCCGGCGTTGTTGTGTTGTGAGCAGAGCAGGCACGTGAAAGGGGAGTCGACAACTAGTACGCTGCTCCTGGGCTGGTGCTATGGCTAGTGTCCAAAAAGACGAGGAAATTTGCTCCCCTTTAGGCTTCAAGTCATTCGTTTGGAAGCACTTTGGATTCCAAAGAAAAGATGGCTCAACCGACAAGACACGTGCAGTTTGTAAATCCTGCCATGCGGTGATCAAATATTCAGGGAGCACAAATCTCGCCGCACATTTAAAGAAAAAACACGACATCAAAGTTCAGTGTTAAAATAAGCACTTTGTATACTGCAATACTCTTGTAATTTCCTAAATAAAGAGTTTGCAGTACCTTGTTGATTTTGCGTATGAATTGTTATAAATCAGGATATTGTTCTATATTTTTTATTTAAAAAAAAAAATCGATCGTAGAGCACTATATCGCGATATATCGTGAATGAATCGCAGCAGGCTTTAAGATATCGGCAAATATCGTATCGTAGTTCTTTATATCGATATTATATCGTATCGTGACAAAACCCGCGATTTACACCCCTAGTATTTATGGATTTTTACGGCCTCCGGTGCGCTCTAGCAGGAATCAAGAGCGAGACAGACGAAGAAGAGATAATGCGCCGAAGAAGACTTGCTAGTTTGTGTTTTAATAGGCGTATAGACAGACAGGCGACAGAACGAGATCAAGACGGACATTACTGAAAGGGAGCTTTTATACACAAACCGTCATTATGGGGGACAAAAGAAATGCATATGATGCCGCTTTTAAGCTAAAGGCAGTCGATGTTGATGACATTGTGTTGCGTCACCCTTTTTCTTTATTTCGTGGTCCCGTCTACTCTGGAGCTATACGTGTCGCTCGCTAGTTTAATGTACCGTTTTTTTCCTTGTATAATGCGCAAAATTTAATTAATTTATTGTTGTTTATTGCGGTGCATTAAATCTGGGGTGCGCATTATACATGGGCACAAAAATTTAAATTTTTTTTTTTTATTTTTTTATTTATTTTTTATTTTTTATTTTATTTTTTTTTTAAATTTCTTTTTTTTTTTAAGAAAGTCATGGTACAACAAAACCAACAACAGGACTGACCGACAAAGACGTGGAACAAAAAGACAGGGTGACATTACCAAAGACAGGACCAGAAACCAAACAGACATCATGACATCATCCGACGGTGAGCGAGGGGCAGACAGGACTTAAATACAAAACATTACATTGATTGAGGTGACACAGGAAGAGAGGGGCGCCGCGAACAGAAACTATGGCAACCTAGACACATAGCAAAACTGGGGACGAGACATGACAAATCTCCCTCGAAATAAAACTTGAAATCACCTTTCTTCTTGTTTGTTGTCAATCGCGCATCGCATTCAGCCATCCTGCCCAACACACTTAGTCAGTAAAATTCATAATTGACGACACATCGTTTGATGCGATGGTGCAATCCTTGATAGTGTGTTATTGTCAAATATTGTTTGTATTTTAATCTCCATCACGGACCAGACGTCATACGGAGGCAGTATGACGGCGCATGCGCACTATGGATCCGATGCGCAGAACGGATGCGCAAGACGCGTCAGCTATATAAAGAGCGAGAGTTGTTTTCTCCCTATTAGTTTAAATTCACAGTTTAATTAGCAGTTTCAATCAGCAAATAAAAAAATATGTATTATAGGGTAATATTTTATTTCACAACACTTTGCCTTGTTCCTTTCATCTCTGCTGTTCACTTCAAACACGCTGCATAGGACCGCAATGCTCTTGTATCAGACGCTTGCTCGATCACCTGCTCGTTTGCTGTCACAATGTACCCTACACAAATCCGAAACATTTGTTGCGGCTCCGAGTCACGACGAGGGGCAAGTTTTGGTTTCCAAGGGTGTTTTTATTCCTCTTCAACGTCTCTCCCATACAGAGCCGCCTTTTTCACGTCCGCACGCCTTTTTCACATGTCCGCACTGATCGCGGTGGTGCCTTTACGGGCAGTCGGAAAAATCAATGCCAACAAAAAAAATTACATCCAGCCTAGTTAAGACCATACCAAAGACTATAAAAATGGGACCCATTGCCTCCCTGCGTGTGTGACGATCATTGGGACTTAAAAAAAAAATAAAATAAATAAATAAATAAATAAAAATAAAAAAAATTAAAAAAATTGGGTGCGTATTATACATGGGTACAGGCTTTTTTCCAGCATCAACATGCCATTTTTAGGGTGCGTATTACACATGGGGGCGCATTATACACGAAAAAAAACGGTAATTTAGCGCTTCGTGCATGAATAAAACTCGAAGAAATGCATAAAAGCGACTACGAAAGAGAGCCGCAGAAATTGTGAGGCGAAGGATATCTAACGCTATTCCAATCGGACGCTGAGGAGGAAGACTTCGATGGTTTCAGTGCACAGGAGGAACTACTTTTACTGGTATGTTTTTTAACGAGCCCTGTCGGTACTGTACTACCGTGTTGCTGCTGTGTTACCGCCGCGCCTCAGTGACTTTTACCGGGTATGTTTTTTTTAATCCAGCCCTATTAGTCTTGTGTTACTTCCGTGTTGCTGCGGTATTACTGCCGCGTCACGGGCAGTGTTTGGAAAGAAATGTTAAGGTATGTTATTAAAACTTTAAAAAAGCTTTCTGTGTCCAGTCTTTCTTTGTTAATAACTCGCGTGCACACTTACGTGTTGCTGCGGTACTACTGCTGCGTTAAAGTATGTTATTAAAACTTTAAAAAGGCTTCCTGTGAACTGTCTTTCTTTCTAAAAAACGCGTGTGCACGTGCGGCTTATAGTCCGGTGCGGCTTGTATAAGAAAAAAACTAAACTATCCCCCAATTTTAGCTGGTGCGGCTTATAGTCCGGAATTTACGGTAATGTACTACAATTCCCCCTTGAAAAAAAAATCAGAAAAGATTTAACGGTATTTGGGGACAGACTGGCGGTGCATTTACTTACACCCACTTGGGTTGTGTCTGCTTGATTGACACATCAGCCTGGCTACGTTAGACAAGGAAGCGAAGGCATGTTACTCTTGTTTTCTGGCTTGCTTAATATGCTTAGTCAACATCCTACCGTTTTGGAATATAGTATTTTTTGAACATTTAAGACAGCTAAGATGCCTAATAGATTTACTGTAGCTGGGTGTTGCAATACGCCAAAAGAAAAAAATCAATGTACCGTTTTTTTCCGTGTATAGTGCGCCCCCATGTATAATACGCACCCTAAAAATGGCATGCTGATGCTGGAAAAAAGCCTGTACCCATGTATAATACGCACCCAATTTTTATGATTTTTTTTTTTTTTTAAAGTCCCAATGATCGTCACACACGCAGGGAGGCAATGGGTCCCATTTTTATAGTCTTTGGTATGGTCTTAACTAGGCTGGATGTAATTTTTTTGTTGGCGTTGATTTCTCCGACTGCCCCTAAACGCACCACCCCGCTCCGTGCGCGCATGTGAAAAAGGCGTGCGGACGTGAAAAAGGCGGCTCTGTATGGGAGAGACGTTGAAGAGGAATAAAAACACCCTTGGAAACCAAAACTTGCCCCTCGCCGTGACTCGGAGCCGCAACAAATGTTTCGGATTTGTGTAGGGTACATTGTGACAGCAAACGAGCAGGTGATCGAGCAAGCGTCTGATACGAGAGCATTGCGGTCGCATGGAGCGTGTTTGAAGTGAACAGCAGAGAAGAAAGGAACAAGGCAAAGTGTTGTGAAATAAAATATTACCTGTAATACGGATTTAGGTAGAGAACTGAACTCTCGCTCTTTATATAGCTGACGTGTCTTGCGCATCCGTTCTGCGCATCTGTAATGGCGGCCTCCGTATGATATCCGGTTTGCGTGTGTGCGCGTGTGCGTGTGTGCGCATGTGTGCGAGAGCGAGAGCGCGAGAGAGAACGCTCAACCGTAGCGCGCCGCCGACCGCCCAACTGCACCGCGCTGGTCGCATTATTGTGACAGAGCCGTCGCTGAAATTTAGAAGATATTTTTAAAGTCCTGATGTACTTTCTAAAATTTAAGTGGACCTCAGTGCGCACTGCGCAGGGAGCTTCATTTGGTGCGGTCGCGCAAGCGCAGCGCGCCGGGCGCTCACTGTCGCATTGCTTAAAGAGCGCCTTTGTGTTTTAGGATGAACAGCAGAGACGAAAGGAACCAGGCAAAGTGTTGTGAAATAAAATATTACCTGTAATACGCATTTTGTTATTTGCTGATTGAAACTGCTAATTAAACTGTGAATTGAAACTAATAGGTGGAGAACTGAACTCTCGCTCTTTATATAGCTGACGTGTCTTGCGCAACCGTTCTGCGCATCTGTAATGGCGGCCTCCGTATGCCGTCCGGTCCGCGATGGAGATTAAAAAACAAACAATATTTGACAATAACACACCATCAAGGATTGCACCATCGCATCAAACGATGTGTCGTCAATTATGAATTTTACTGACTAAGTGTGTTGGGCAGGATGGCTGAATGCGATGCGCGATTGACAACAAACAAGAAGAAAGGTGATTTCAAGTTTTATTTTGAGGGAGATTTGTCATGTCTCGTCCCCAGTTTTGCTATGTGTCTAGGTTGCCATAGTTTCTGTTCGCGTCGCCCCTCTCTTCCTGTGTCACCTCAATCGATGTAACGTGTTTTGTATTTAAGTCCTGTCTGCCCCTCGCTCACCGTCGGATCATTGCATGTGTTACTGTCATGATGTGGTTTCTGTTCCTGTCTTTGGTAATGTCACCCTGTCTTTTTGTTCCACGACTTTGTCGGTCAGTCCTGTTGTTGGTTTTGTTGCACCATGACTTTCTTTAAAAAAAAATAAAATAAAAAAATAATAAATTTTTCTTTGTACCCATGTATAATGCGCACCCCAGATTTTAGGACAACAAATTAGTTAAATTTTGCGCACTATACACGGAAAAAAACGGTACATCTATTCCCGTAGGATGAAAAAATTAGGCTTGCCACTCACCGAGAAGGCTTGCCGTGGACTGCGTCAGCTGCGTTGCAATTCAATTTGGAATAAATAAATGCAAGACAACCGCCCGGAGGTCGGCTTGTTGGAAAGATTGGGAGCACTAGACATCCTGCAAGGAGGCTGACTGTTAAGCTGAGTGTGGCCGTTTACAGCACCTCCTTTTCGGATAGGCTGCGGAGGTGATACCCCATACGTGGGCTTCAGGGGAAAATGTAAGTTAAATGAATCCTTACAAATTTCAATTGCAAATATGTCAGCCTATGAACAATTCAGCTTTTATAAAGTCTTTCAGGACGTGTCGTGTTTGCTTATGTTGGTGACTGATGAAAGGAAATAGACAGACGTAATGTGGCATTTTAGCTGCAGAAATTCTCATTTCATCCTCTTAATTTAGCCATGGAAAGGTGAATCGTTTCATGTGGTTTTCAGAGGCTGAAATGGCCCTCAGTACAGGTGTCCACAAGCAATGTCTGTACAATGATTTCCAATGGGGAAATTGTGATCGCTTCCTCCTGTGATGTGATCAACCAAGACATGGACGGGTGTGGCCATATTCCTCGTTAAAAGTTGGCCATTCTAAAGGCATTAGTTATTTTATTATTTCTCTACAATGATTTGATTAAATAGAACATTCTAACTGTTTAAATTTTCTTGATCAAAAAATATACAAACTGCTAGTTAATGAAAAATGGACCATCTTTGGGTTTGTGTCCCTTTAAGGTTAAATAAAGGAAAACAAACCCCAATAGTTCAGACAGATATGGGTATGCCGTAATTTAAAATCATAGCTGTTGTCAGCAATATATGAAAAAATCCATACATTATTGCTTATTGTGTCGCATTTGTGTCATTTTTGTGGCGTTTTGGAACTAGACAACAATTTCAAAAATATACTACGGCCTGAAATATTTGAAAGTAGAAAGGTATATTCTTCAAATTATTTTCGTCCTTTGTACACAAACGTCTTTTGAAAAAAATAAATATAAAAAACAGAACCATCAGCGTGGTTAAGTGATACCTTTAAAGTTTGGTCTTATTCTGGCATCATATCCAGATGTCCTTCCCATCAGTTTGTCCAGAAAGTCAGAGGGAGACATTGGCACTTGTCGAGTTCTTGGAGCATGGTCAACCTCCTTACACTGGCCAACACTGTTATAGTGGCAAAATACACAAAAGAATACTCAATTTAGCTGCACAACACATTTTTAATTTAATACAGACGAGCGAGTAAGCAATACGGATGAGTGAGCAATGCAGACAAGTGAGCGCGTGAGCAATACGGACGAGCGAGTAAGTGAGCGAGCAACATGAACGACTGAGTGGAGTACGGATGCTGCACTCGAAGAAGGTCGGAAGACGGAATCATACCACTCGGCTTTTCTCAGTTCCCACCTCGAAACATTCAAGGCGAATGTCAACAACAGATCTGGGTGATTCCGATAGATTGTTGTTCACTTTTATTACAACACATTTTGACCTCCAGCAAACCCTCTTCATAATTTCATTAATTTATATAAATAAAAAATAAATGTGGGGCGGCACGATGCGCACTGGCTAGCACGTCCACCTCACAATGTGGGCTTAATTCCAGCTCCTGCCTTCCTGTGTAGAGTTCATATGTTCTCCACGTGCCTGCGTGGGTTTCCTCTGTGTTTCATCCCATATTCAAAAAACATGCATGGTAGGTCGATTGAGCACTCTAAATTGCCTGCAGGTGTGATTGTGAGTATGAATGGTTGTTTGTCCGTGTGGCCTACATTTCGCTGGCAACCAGTTCAAGTTGTCTGCCCAAAGTCAGCTGGAATAGGCTCCAGCACGTCCCCGACCCTCGTGAGGATAAGCGGTTTCGATGGATGGATGGATGGATGGATGGATGGATGGATGGATGGATGGATGGATGGATGGATGGATGGATGGATGGAGAAAAATCTTTATCTAATTTGTAAAGAGACGGTTGTCTTGTTTAAGGATTTCAACCTAAACAGACACGATCAGACTAAACATGCTTGTCACGCCCATGCCAGAGCACGCTCAGCCGACAACTTCCCTCAGCCACATCCCTTCATCAGCGTAATGTCTGTCACCTGCTTCCTCTCTTTGTCTCATGTATTTAGTAAACCCTGCCCGTGTGTTCCTCCTTGTCGGTGTCTACTGTTATTTTCGGTTCCTGTCCTGAACCCGGTGTTCTTGTCGTCTGGTTTCCCCCCGGTCTTGTCTGGAGGCTCGCGGTCAGAATTTTAACGTTGTCCAAGTGGACTTCTGTCGGTCGGTCTGTGTGTTTGCTGGCCATGAGTCTCTCTCCCGTCTGTGTCGTCGGTTCCCCACCTCCCTCCCTTCCAACTCCCTTTCCCTTCAATAAATCCTGGTTCAAGCTGCATTTGGTCGCACTGGCTCAACACATTCCTGACAATTCTAACACATATGACAAGCTAACAGGGAGTGACCGCGCTGATAAAGTGAAGCAGCTCCAAGCTGAACTGGCATCACAACAGCGATTCTTCACGTGGGGCTGTGCGTCAAAAGTAAATATTACTAAAGCAAGCTACAAAGTGGCCATGTTAATACTATTGATGTTATGAACCTGTAGACGTGACACAAACTATTACTTTCTGAAAGATATTGTAAATGACAAGAGCAAAATTCACTTGTTCTTAGTTAATAACAATAACAGACAACTTTGCATTACTTATAACTCCTGTTTAAAATGTTCATGAGGCAAAAATAATTTTAGACTTGTATAAATTTAAGGAACACTGCTCAAAAAAATTAAAGTAACAGTTTTTTATCAGCGTACGGCATGAATTCAATTAGACTTTTCTGATAAGGTTTTGGTCAGGTACGTGGCAGAAGGGGTTGTTAATCAGTTTCAGCTGCATTGGTGTTGATGGAATTAACAACAGGTGCACTAGAAGGACAACAACGAGTTGGTCCCCAGAACAGGACTGCTTTTGCAGGTGGAGGCCATTTCAAGTTCCTCCCTCTTGATCTATTTTAACAGTTTTTCCACAACTGTTGGCTTTAGCTAGAGTCATTATCATGACTGGGAGCACGAGGCAATTTCTTAACCCTCCTGACGTTGCACAGATTGTCCAACTCCTCCTGGATGGCATATCCATGCGTGCTGTTGCAAGATATGATGTGTCTCCCAGGACAATCTCCATAGCATGGAGGAGATTCCAGGACACAGGCAGTTACTCTAGGAGAGCTGGACAGGGCCGTAGACAGTCCTCATCCCATCAGCAGGACCGGTATCTGCTGCTTTGTGTAAGGAGGAGCGGGTTGAGCACTGCCCGAGCCCTACAGAATGACCTCCAGCAGGCTACTGGTGTGAATGTCTCTGCCCAAACAGTCAGAAAGACTTCACGAGGGTGGCCTCAGGGCACAACGTCCTGTAGTGTGCCCTGTGCTCATTTCTCAGCAACGTAGAGCTCGATTGGCATTTGCCATAGAACACCAGAATTGGCAAGTCCACCACTGGCGCCCTGTGCTTTTCACAGGTGGGAGCAGGTTTACCCTGAGCGCCTGTGATAGACGTGAAAGGATCTGGAGAAGCCAAGGAGAGCACTGTGCTGCCTGCAACATCATTCAGCATGACCGGTTCGGTGGTGGGTCAGTGATGGTCTGGGGAGGCATTTCCATGGAGGGACGAACAGACCTCTACAGGCTAGAGAATGGCAGTCTGACTGCCATTAGGTATCGGGATGAAATCCTTGCACCCATGGTCAGACCCTACGCTGGTGCAGTAGGTCCTGGGTTCCTCCTGATCCACAACAATGCTCGGCCTCATGTGGCAAGAGTATGCAGATAGCATCTGGAAGATGAAGGTATGACACAATTGAATGGCCCTCACGATCACCTGATCTAAACCCGATAGAACACCTCTGGGACATAATGTTTCGGTCCATATGACGCCACCAGGTTGCTCCTCAGACTTTACAGCTCACTGATGCCCTTAGCCAGATCTGGGAGGACATCTCACAAGACACATCCGTCGTCTCATTAGGAGCATGCCGCGACGTTGTCAAGCATGCATACTAGATATTGAAAAGAATTTTGAGTTTCAGAAATTGAATTTAGGCAAAATGTACGAGCCTGCCAGATAAATTTTTCACTTAGATTTTTGGGGTGTCTATATGGGGTGAGCCCTTTGTAGGCTGAAATCATTTGTTCCTGAGACATTAAACTGTCCATATCAGTATAGATATCCAACTTTCTTTTTCACCATTGAAATCTGATGTGTTTTCAAAGTGTTCCTTTAATTTTTTGAGCAGTGTATTTCATACAGTTTGTTCAGATCTGACTCTTCAGACATGAATGAAAGGCAGAATTTGTGTTCTTAGAGTTTTTTACATCTGCCTGAGTGGCTTATATTTGGTTATTTTGTCATTTGAAAAATAAAGACAATTGTGGCAATGAAATTTGTTTTATAATAGTGTGTATTTGCATGAAATTTTTGTAGTTAAAAAATGTCCGAAAAAACTATTGGAACCCGGGCACTTTATCAAATCTGGCCCTCCTTGCAAAAAATTTGGACACCCCTGTGACATACACCATCAGTTTAATTTGGATGAACTACCTTGCCCTATGAGCGTACACATAGCTGCTGTGTGTAAATACAAGACTGGTGGCAAGAATATTCTTATAACCAGGTACTACCAGTACAAGGAACTAGAGATGCACCGATCCGACTTTTTCAGTTCCGATACCGATACCGTGGCTTTGCGTATCGGTCGATACCCGATACCGATCCGATATTATGGTTGACTTGATTGATTGTATATTTATTGATCCCCAGGGGTGGGGAAATTCAGGCCCCAGCCGTATTCATACCACAGAGTGGGTATACAAAAGACACACAGATGGCATGAGCGCAACTCAATAGGCTCTCATAAGGCTGCCACACAACGGTGCCACAAAGAAAGGCAGAAAGTGCTCAAGATAAAAGCCATCAAAGCAAAACAAAGCTAAAAGACAAAGGAAAAAAAGTAACAGCGGCCAACCAGCACCCCTCAATACAAGAGAACACCCCAAAACACACAAAATAGCCTCCACGGGGTCCATAGACAGGTGTAGGGGCAGTCCAGTTCAAACTTAACAAGCTACATAACTCTACATGTGGAACAGAAAAGACCAAAGGCAATGGCATCAGGCAGACTACACAGTTCTTTGCTCTAAATTAGGTGTCCAAACTAACGGTCCAGTTTTTATTGGCCCGCAGCAAATTCTGAAAACATAATTGAATATGTCCCGCACAAGAAGCTTGAGCTCAGCTTCTCAGTTTCCACACTAGATGGAGCCCGCCACACAAAGCGTTTGACGTCCCATTAACACCCCCCCGGAAGAGAAGCGAACACGCAGCGTTTCACATCCGATTAGCCCCCCCCCCCCCATTCGGGAGAGAAGCGAACGCGCAGCCTTTGACGTCCCATTAGCAACCCGAAGAGAAGCGAACGCGCATGGTTTGACGTCCGCTTAGCAACCCGGGGAAGAGAAGCGAACGTTCGCTCCATGTTTGCGTTTGTTTAGAAAACTCTCGTGGCATGCGGCACACGTGCTGCTGACGTATGACGTAGCCCGCATCCCAATAGATTAAGGAAAGTATCGGCTCACAGATCGGCTGTATTTTCCGATACCCGATCCATCTATTTTGTTGATATCGGGGCCGATATCCGATCCAGATATCGGATCGGTGCATCTCTACAAGGAACCTTAGTCTGAAAATTACCCATAACCAAAGTGGTGGAAGAGGAGGAGGGGTTAGGTGGCGGGACTGCGCGCGTTTCGATTCTGAGCGGAGCACTATTCCCACAAGAACTCAAATGTCAAAACAGTTCGGTGGGTTACATTTTTATGTTATTAATGAATGGGAAAAAATGGGCTCAGGTTTTCAAATTTTCTCATCTTGAGCAAAATAAGGGCACCACTAGGGGTCAATCTCTGCACGTGCCTACTACATGCTATATTTGTGTGTTTGTGTATTCACAGGATGTGATAAGATAGAACATTTCCAAAAATATCCCTGCTTTCAGCAAGGACAGCCCTGATAAACAAAAGCACACGCGCAAGCGCACACGCATGCACGCACACACACCAACGCGCACACGCACACACACGACATGTCTTTTTAGAATCATCAGCTTTTACTTTGGCATTTTGGAGGTACTAGCATTTACTCTAATGGAGTGTGACCTCGATGTTTTGGTTTGCCTCATTTAACCTCTCCTTAACAAGTTCATGCACGAACAGTTTGAGGAAAGAAGACCAGCTCTCATTCCGATTTTTGAGTAGTGGGACGTGACACATTATGGAATACATATGAAAGAATATCTTATCTTAGTGCTTTATATGTACATAAATTCAATTTATTTGGTCCAAATGATAACAGCTATAGGGATTTGTATTTTAACAGTTTTAGTGTTGAAATATTTTGGTATTATATAAGACATCCTGAGCAGCACAGTGATTCACTTAGCACTGTTACTGTCTTAATTTGAGGATGACACTACTGGACAGCTGTTTTTTAATTTAATAGCAGCTATTTATGTGTACATAAATTCAATTGATTTGGTCCAAATAGTGGAGAGCTCTCCCCCTCTCTCTCTCTCCCTCTCCCTCTCCCCCTCCCCCCCCCCCCCCCCCTGTGTGTGTGTGTATCAGGTGATTGCGCAACAATGGTTATTGACTAGGGGTGTAAATCGCGGGTTTTGTCACGATACGATATCATATCGATACAAAGAACTACGATACGATATTTGCCGATATCTTAAAGCCTGCTGCGATTCATTGACGATATATCGCGATATAGTGCTCTCCGATCGATATTTTGTTTTTTTTAAATAAAAAATATAGAACAATATCCTGATTTATAACAATTCATACGCAAAATCAACAAGGTACTGCAAACTCTTTATTTAGGAAATGACAAGAGTATTGTAGTATACAAAGTGCTTATTTTAACACTGAACTTTGATGTCGTGTTTTTTCTTTAAATGTGCAGCGAGATTTGTGCTCCCTGAATATTTGATCACCGCATGGCAGGATTTACAAACTGCACGTGTCTTGTCCGTTGAGCCATCTTTTCTTTGGAATTCCAAGTGCTTCCAAACGAATGACTTGAAGCCTAAAGGGGAGCCAATTTCCTCGTCTTTTTGGACACTAGCCATAGCACCAGCCCAGGAGCCGCGTACTAGTTGTCGACTCCCCTTTCACGTGCCTGCTCTGCTCACAACACAACAACGCCGCGCGCACTGCTCCCGGAAAGAGGAAGCAAGCAACAATGAACTGGATTTCAAAATAAAGTCGCGTCTAATGTCCGAGGTCAAACACGGCGATATAAATCGATGTTTACCTTTAGCATCGATGCCAATAAATCGTAGAGCATTATATCGATTAATCGATGTGTATCGATGAATCGTTACACCCCTATTATTGACTGCATCTGCATGTACACGTAGTCATGTTAACTCAGTGCTTCTCAAATAGTGGGGCCCCAAGGGGGGCGCGGTGCTATTCCTGGGGGGGCGCGTGTGACCCTGGGGAACAGGCTTTTTTTTTGGCAGTACTAGAATAAAGTGTAATTGCGCGTTTACTACAGCAGGGGGCAGTGGCGCTCTCATTGTTACTTCTGTCACGTTTGCGACAGTGCAACATTTTACGACTTACAAGACAAGTTAGGATAGTCACGGTGGGGAGGGGGGGCGCGAATAGTTTTCTTCTTGCTAGGGGGGGGCGTAACAGAAAATAATTGAGAAGCACTGTGTTAACTAAAGCGTTACATCACTCTGTCTTTTAACATAGTTCTAATGTTGAGGGGGATTGAGTGATGGAGTGAAAAGGATTGTGTTGCTCAATTGATTAAAGAAGATCATCCCCTTTAAAACACTCTAAATTCAGATCACCCTAAATAATACTCTATTTAGTGGTTGTAATTTTTTGTTCTTGCCGCATTTTGACAGGTGCATGTTGCTTTTCAAGTTACATTTGCTGTATTAATATGACCATTAAAACATTTTTTTCAGACTCTCGTTAACTCATTTCATTATAATATATCTTAACCTACATCTTGGGAAAATCTTTGTTTCTAATCCACTGGATTGTTGAGGGATGATTGGTCATTTTTTGAGGCTCTTAAGTCAGCTGCTAAACTACTTAGCCATCTAAGGAGGCACCTCACCCAATTCTTCGTTTGTCCTTTCCTCTGTTTCCCTTTTCACATCCATTTTCCATGTTCTCTTGTCTTCGTTCTTAAACATGAGCGAACAAACACAGCATAACATTCAAACCTCGTAAATATTTTATATGTTTTTGAGATAGAACTACTGTCTCTCATACGCTGAATACATTAGAAGCAGAGTGTAGAAGGAATGTTAATCTTACAATGAGAAATGTGCTGCATTTAAAAAGAAATAAATTAATCTAAATATTTTTATATTTTAGTTTGTGGACACTGTACATAGTCTCAGGTTACTTCCATCTGAGTACCAAAGCTGAGGCCACCTGCCTAACCAGAGAAGGGCCGTGCTTTGTTGTTCAGTCAACCCAAAACGCATAGATGCCTGCACACTCGGGCTCCAGACCTTTGGAATGCCCTACCGATAGATATCAGAACTGTTTCCTCAGTAGAAACATTTAAGATGATGAAAGACCCATTTTCATGCTATGGCCTTTAATTAACCTGTGTTGGCCGATTCGGCTGGAGTTTGTGTTCTCTGTCCTGCCCTGAATATGGACATCTACTTTTTCTTTGGATTGTTCTACATTATGTGTTCTATGTGCCCTCTCTGCATCCATTGCAGCATGGTCATCCTGGAAGGGGGATCCTCCCATGTGTGGTCTCTTCTCAAGGTTTCTCGTTTTCCCCAGTAGAGTGTTTTGGGGGTTTTCCTTGCCCTCCAGGGAGTTTATGATCAGGGGATGTTGAGAATGATTGTCAATTTGTGTACATGTGAAGCCCTTTGAGACTTGTCTGTGATTTAGGGCTATATAAATAAATGACTTGACTACACAGGCTTTGTCACTGATTATTCTGAACTCAGCTGTTGTGCTTTTCTGCCTGACTCCTAGGGCTGTCAACCAGTTTACAGTTGACCCCTTGTTTTCAACCAGCTGTGCTTACTCTGCAGTGCTCACCTTGCGCATAATGCAAGTGAGAACTTAAAAAACTAAAATAAAATAAAAGGAACTGTTAGAAAAATGTATATATATGTTATCATGCGTTCTCTAATCAATGCTTTACCGCAATATTATTGCAATATATGCTTGCTGTTTGGCCTTGCTGTTTTTATGATGTACCACAGAAGAGAAAGGTTACGGCTGGGTCAGGAGAGAAGTTACAGCTGGGTCAGACAGGACGCAGCGGACAACTCACCAAAAGAAGACATCTACCGAGACAGTTCCTTTTTAACAAAGACCATTTTGAGAAACAACATGCCTCATCGCTGTCTTGCACCCCCAGTGAACCTACAAGTGACCATCATTGTCAGGGTTTTCCAAACCAGGGCTGTGGACTCGGTCGGATTTTTGCACCGAGTCCGAGTCCGCCTTCTTGACCATGAGTCCGAGTCCGAGTCCGGCTGTCCATTTTTTCTGTTAATTCATGTGACTGCTTAGTCTTTATTCAAGGCTAATTTAGATCAAAATCTAAATAATTACAACAGTTTTGTGATGGCTTTGTCTTTATTAAACATATAAACGAATACAATAAACAGATACTTTCAAGTTTTAATCATTAATTACACCATTATAGCTCAGACATTTCTCTAAACACAAATAATTAGTGACGACCCCTTATTTGGAAAGCGAAAAACCCATGTCGTACGGCGTCAGCACTATGTTGTTTTCAATAAAAACGACTGGTCTTTGAATGCACCCCGCTTCAATGGCAGAACGCGGATGAATTTAAAGACATCAAATGAGAATAATCCTTTATAAAAATCAAAATTGACTGACGCAAACGTGAGTTCTTCATGTTTTTATTGAAAACAACATAGTGCTGACGCCGTACGACGCCGTACGACATCGGTTTTTCGCTATAATTCGGTATAATTCGAGGTAGTCCATGCTCACCCAAAGTTAAGGTTTCATGAGGATATTATTGTCATAATTGTCTGGACCATATATGATAATTGTTTAATGGTAGTTATTGATAGATCTTGAAGATGTCAAGTTATAGGTGCATAAGACTATGTTGGTCGCATTCATGCACGTTCATTGTAAGAGGGGAAGAGATGTTGTGTATTTTGGGCTAACTCAAATTCCGTAGTAGAAAAACCCCAGAAGTGGGATGGGCATTCTGTGTTGTTGTGGTACGCCCTGTGAACGCACTGTGAGTAAGGAATAAAGCAGTTATCATTCATGTCGTTTTCCGACCTATTCTTGCTATCTAAGAACCTGGAAAATAGTAAGGATATAACATATATCACGGGTCATTACGACGAGTTTGGTGGAGTTTTTACTGCTTCTTCCAACTCCTACCGCGCTGACTGTAACCTGACACTCTCTGGCTGCGTCTTGCCTCTTTTTTTTATTGTCTGACTCGGTGGACTCGGTCAAAATCAGCACCGAGTCCGAGTCCAGCAAAAATGACCGAGTCCGACCGAGTCCGAGTCCCCGAGTCCGAACCGAGTCCACAGCCCTGTTCCAAACTATCTTGATCGTAGGATTATGTTGGAATGTGCGTATCCAGTAATAGATAACCTAGTTTGTCCCATCCTACACAATGTCGTAAAACATCCCCTGCTATGTTTTGACTAGAGGTCAAAGGTTTTCTCTTCCCTATCCAGTCCACTCAAATTCCTCTTCCCACATGTTGTTATCAGTATGTAACACCTTGTGATTTTTGCTTACGAGGCAAAGCCCACATGCTTTCCCCCTCCCCTTTAGGGGCTTTTGTCTCACGATTGTGGGTAGGGAAAATCCAAATAAAAAGAGCGGGAGTGCATCCAGATATTTAGTGTAGTGAGATTGTTGTAAGCGATCTGTACTGCACTCCTCGCGAGAAAATAATTAATATTCTGTCTCACTTGTGGTTTGTTTGCTGTTGCTCTTCTCTTAACAGTTATTCAGTCAGTTCGGTGGTGGGTCAGTGATGGTCTGGGGAGGCATTTCCATGGAGGGACGAACAGGCTAGAGAACGACAGTCTGACTGCCATTAGGTATCGGGATGAAATCCTTGCACCCATGGTCAGAACCTCCGCTGGTGCAGTAGGTCCTGGGTTCCTCCTGATCCACGACAATGCCCGGCCTCATGTGACAGGAGTATGCAGACAGTATCTGGAGGATGAAGGAATTGACACAATTGAATGGCCCTCACGATCACCTGATCTAAACCCGATGGAACACCTCTAGGACATAATGTTTCAGTCCATCAGACAGCGCCAGGTTGCTCCTCAGACTTTACAGGAGCTCACTGATGCCCTTAGACAGATCTGGGAGGACATCCCACAAGACACCGTCTGTCGTCTCATTAGGAGCATGCCGCGTCGTCAAGCATGCATACAAGCATGTGGGGGCCACACAAGATATTGAAAATCATTTTGAGTTGCAGAAATTGAATTTAGGCAAAATGGACGAGCCTGCCACATCATTTTTTCACTTTGATTTTTGGGGTGTCTATATATTGAGCCTTCTGTAGGCTGAAAACCTTTTGACATTTTGTTCCTGAGACATTAAACTGTCCATATCAGTATAGATATCCAACATTTTTGTTGTCACCATTGAAATCTGACGTATTTTCAAAGTGTTCCTTTAATTTTTGTATAAGAGTTATATTGTGTATATCAAGCTCAATTGCAATTGCAATTACAGGGTCTCTTTTAAAATATCTTGGAGCATATACTGTTGTAATTAAAAAAAAAACTGTATAGCCAAAATAAAATGTGTGGGGTTTGTTTTTAGGAGGGGGTTGGGGGGCACTCAGAAGTAGTCCTGCCCAGGGAGTAATTCAGTGGAGAATAGCCACTGGCTGATCAGAGAGATCATCGTTTCCTCAGGAGAGTTGTGTTTTACTGACTTGCTTTCTAGTTAAAATGAACGTTATAAATATTTCTCCATTTCAACAAATGTTAGTGTTAAGTGAAAGAAAGATGGTTGAGCAATGTTTGGCAGGGAAAACCCTACATAATGCATTGCATGCGTGCTCACAAAGAGTTGTGTCTCTCTTGAATGTTTTAGTAATGGTGTCTGCTGTCTTTGCCCATGATAAACCTTTGTACGCCACAATAGTGAAGAACCAAACAGAAAAATCATGGCTCAAAACAACCTTTTTCCTCTATTTTGTTGCCATGAGATCTTGAAGGTGGACCAAAGACTCTGCAAGACTACTTCACAGCGGAACAGTCATGAGTAGTGTTGTCAAAAGAACTGAAAAAAGAAAAGAATTTCGGTACCAATTCGGTACCAACATGCAAAAAAAAATGTCTTTCATAACAATGGCTTCAGCAAGTGGGAGTGGAAGTCCAACACGCCAGCTTGTTGAGAAGCCAAGTCGCTCAAAGAGTCTTGTATGGAAATATTTTGCATTTGAGCCGGGTGCAGCTGGAGTAGCGCAACGGCAGGGGGGCGGGGGCTGTTGGTGACAGTGCTGGAGTGGGCGGCGGCAGTCAAAAAACTAAATCCTGGAAAATTTTGAAGGTCTTCGAAATATTCTCCCCACCGACTCACGACGTCCAGAGTCGAGTTCAGCAGCACACCATCTCCACTGTAAACAGTGTTGACGGTGCACTGCTTCCCCTTCCTGAGACGCCGGATGGTGGACTAGAATTTCCTCGAAGCCGTCCGGAAGTCATTCTCCATGGCCTTGCCAAACTCCTCCCACGCCCGGGTTTTTGCCTCAGCAACCGCCGAAGCCGTGTTCTGCTTGGCCATCCGGTACCCGTCGGCTGCCTCCGGAGTCCCGCAGGCCAAAACGGCCCGTTAGGGCTCCTTCTTCAGCTTGACCGCATTCCTTACCGCCGGTGTCCACCAGCGGGTTTGGCGATTGCCACCACAACAGGCACCAAACACCTTACGGCCACAGCTCCGGTCGTGTCCAAAACATGGGGCCGCAAATCCGATAACACGACTACAAAGTTGATCATCGAACTGCGGCCTAGGGTGTCCTGGTGCCGCGCGGTCGTGTTTTCTCGGGTCCTCCCGGCTCATCGCACGAGGTTCGACCTCCGAATTTTGTTCGACAACCGAAGCAAAAAAAATCTCGAATTTTTGTTTAAATTCCGATTTGTTCGAGAACCAGGACGTTCGAAAGCCGATGTTTGACTGTAAAATAAATAGAAGCAGCTCACTGACAAGTGCCGCTATTTGAGCTAATTTTGGAACAGTCCTGCGGGCGACTCATGCGGTCCTCACGGGCGACCTGGTGCCCGCAGGCACTGTGTTGGTGACCCCTGAACTATAACATAAATAGTTAACCACCACACGGCCCCAAGCACCGGCGTCGACTTCCAGGCGTGTGGCGGCGTGGACCTATATTATAGGGGGTTGGCTCGGATGGTTATGATATTTTCGCCCCTGGGTGTCGGTCAGAACACAGGAGGGAAGACGTGGTTCAGTTTTGATTGCATTACTGAATTATTGGCAAAAATTAACAGGCACTGTGGCTCATAGGGGCATACAGGCAAACTGGCAAAAAGGTAACGGCACACGTTTGGTCGTAAGGATGTGAGAGCAGGTGTGTGTAGTGTACATGGGTGAGTCTTTGGGTGTGTGAATGTGATTCTTGTGTGTGTGATTATTGTATGAAGCGTGTGAAGAGTGTGTGAAGAGTGTGTGAAGAGTGTGTGAAGAGTGTGTGAAGAGTGTGTGAAGAGTGTGTGAAGAGTGTGTGTGTGTGTGTGTGTGTGTGTGTGTGTGTGTGTGTGTGTGTGTGTGTGTGTGTGTGTGAGCGCGCGCGTGCGTGCGTGTGTGTGTGTCTGCATGTGTGCGTGTGTGTCCGCCGTCTGTGCCCATGTGGCCACAAAGTTCTGGGTGCTGTATCAGTGTTCTGATGGAGCAGATATGTTTATATCAAATAATGAGAAGATTTGCACACATATAAACATGAAAACGTATATGAGTTTGTATAACCTAACAAAATATGTACACATTGTTGTTTCACCCACTTCAATACGTACATTTACATTCATAATGGCACTCTGATTTAATCAAAGTTCATGGGACCTTGCTACTGAAAGTCATTAACGATGTACACAGTGGCTCACTGATAAAGCATTGGCATTCTGCATCTTTTGCGTCTGATGAGAACCCTGAGGGCAATAATTGACCATGATGATGGGCCATGAGGGCTATGATCAAAAATTCCAATCATGCTCTTTAAATCGACCAATCATGATTGCTCACCGATTGCTTGGCGCATCCCTAGTGTTATACAGGGTCCAGCATAATGATCTGACACATTTGTAGGTTTAAGAAAATGCAAATAAATTAGAGAAACAAAAACTTCTTATTTAATTTTTGAAAATAACATATAATGGCATTTTGTTTTGTTTTGTTTCATTTCGTTTTTGAATAATGTTATTTTGGTCTTACCACTGCCACATTTTCTGGAGTGCTGGCGGTGCGAGGTCGGCCCGTTGATTTTCGTTTTAATACTGATCCACTGGCTCTGAAGTTTGTAACCCATAACAAGATCGTGTTTCGAGCAGGTACGGGATCATGTCTACCAAGTCTGAAGCGCAAACGGAACGCTCGTTGTGTTGCAGTCACAGATTAGTTGTTGATAAACGTTTCCACTATGAAAGCGTGATGCTCACCGGTCCAATTTATGTTAGCAACTGAAACGAAACAAAATGACATTATTCGAAAACAAAACAAAAATGAAACAAAACAATATGGCAATATATGTACTTTTCGAAAGAAAAAAAAAAACTTTTTTTGTTTCTTTGATTTATTTGCATTTATTAAACCTACAAATGTATCAGATCATTTTGCCGGACCCTGTATATGCCTGATTAGCAAGCATTTGTGTATTTGGTACACTAACAACCTAATATTCTTAAGGTGTGCAAACTTGCCAAACGAGCAATAATGCCTTTGTGAATTCCGAGAGGAGTTTATGAAAATAGATTAATTTCGTATGCGTGGTGTGATTTATCGGACCATGAGGAAAATTGGGATAGCTGATTTTGAATCTTTAAATACTGAATCTGAAAGGCTATGGAAGTTGCTTTAAAGGCGTAGAAAATGAGCCAAAAACTTCTCACATTCAGACTCTGTGAGGCGTGTTTATTAACTGACTCCGTAACATCCAATGTGCATGACAGAAAAAGCCGGCAACGGTAAAGGTCACGGGAACTCTTCAAGGGACCGCAACTATAAATTTAATCAGAGCGTCATAACATTTAACAGAACACACATATGATAAAGTGAATTATGTTGTCCTTGGAGAAAGCACTACACATGCCCCTCCCCAGAATTCACATCAACAGAAAACCTGAGAAAAGAAAAAACGGCGTGGGGGGCGAATCAAACGTCCAGTGCGGCCACACTGAACGAGAGAAGGCGGAACCACCCCCTCCGTGTCTGTCTGCAGGGCTCCCCTGCGGCATGGCGGAGGGGGAGGAGGAACGGGAAGAGGAGGCCTAGTCGGAGGCCGTCTCCGTTTCGGGGGTTGCGCCAACTCAACAGGCTTGGCCAGATCTAGGTGAGCTGGTTTAAGGCGGTCCACAGACACATACTCCGGCTTGCCCCCAATGTCTACCACAAAGTTCTTGTCTCCCATTTCCACGACACGGAAAGGGCCCTCGTAAGGCGGACGGAGAGCTCCGCAGTGGCCGTCAACCCGAATAAAGCCATAAAAAAAGACATAGCCAGCAGACTGAAGGCCACTGGGGACGTGAGAGTTTGGCAAACCATGGCAGGAGGTAGGAGCGGAGCAAACAACCTGGCATTGTCCAATATGCTGGAGCGTTGGAGTGCGGAGGACCAAGGGGTCGTGGTGCTGGGGACGAACTCCCCGGGGACCCATAGTGGCTGACCATAGACCAGCTCGGCGGAGGAGGCCTGGAGGTCTTCCTTTTGTACAGTTCTGATGCCCAGCATGACCCATGGAACTGTCCTCCAGGCTGGCACGAAGGGAGGCTTTCATTGACCTGTGAAAACGTTCACAGAGGGCATTGCCCTGGGGGTGGTAGGCTGTGGTGCGGTGGAGTTTAACACCCAAGCTCCCAGCGACAGTGTTCCACAGTTCAGAAGTGAACTGAACGCCACGCTCTGAGGAGATGTCCGATGGGGTGCCAAAACGGGACACGGAGGTGCCAATAAACGCCCGTGCCACATCAGCTGATGTTATAGATGACAGAGGAACCGCCTCAGCTCAGTGAGCACGTGAGTGTAACCCTGCGAGGGTGGAAGTGGGCTAACTGGTCGAAACTGCGTTCTGGCACTTGAAATCGTTCCAGTGGTGCTTTGGTGTGGCGGTGTACTTTGGCACGTTGGCATTCGACACAGGTGTTCGCCCAGTCCCTCATGTCCTTTTTTAGTCCGTGCCAAACTTGGCTGCCACCAGCCATTGTGAGGACTTGGTACCGGGGTGTGAGAGGCCATGGATGGCGTCAAAAACAGGCCGCCTCCACTTGACAGGAACAACAGGCCTCGGACAGCCCATAGAGATGTCACAAAGCAGAGTGGTGCCAGCGTCTTCGAATGCCACCTCCTGCAGCCGCAGTCCAGTAGTGGATGAACAGCAAGCATGCACATCCGCGGCAGTGGCCTGCTCTGCTGCCATGCTGTTGTAGTGCAAGCCCAGGTGGACCGCTCCCGCAACAGCACGGGAGAGGCAGTCTGAAACCTGGTTGTGTTTTCCAGGAAGGTGTGCAATGTCCGTCGTGAACTCAGAGATGTAAGTCAGCTGCCGCTGTTGCCTGCCAGATCATGGTTGAGCGACATTTGCGAAAGTCAGAGGCTTGTGGCCACAAAAACGGTGAACCGGCCTCCCTCCAGCAGTGAACGAAAGTGTCGGATGGCGTACCAAGTAGCTCGAAGGTGCTATTCTTCAGTTCACTGGGACGTAATTGCCTGCTGAAAAAGGCGAGAGGCTGCCAAGCATTACCCACACACTGCTCGTAAACCGCACCGACCGTATAGTCTGAGGCGTCCGTGGTAAGTGCGATTGGGACAGACGAGGCGGGATGGGCCAACATGGTAGCCTTAGCCAGGGCAGTCTTACCGTCCACAAAAGCCTTGTCCCTTTCTGGGTTTCAGTCCACAGCGTGTTTAGGCTTGCCACCTTTCAGAGCTTTGTACAAGGGTTGCATGGTTTGGGCAGCCCTGGGGAGAAAACAGTGGTAGAAGTTAACCATGGGCGCGGAAAAGTAGTGATGGCCTCCACTTTTGACGGGAGAGGAACGATCCCGTCCTTCATGACTCTGTGCCCCAGAAAGTCCATGGTGGAAAGGCCGAACTTGCACTTGGCAGGATTGATGATGAGCCTGTGCCCTGTAAGGCCCTCAAACAGAGTGCGAAGGTGCGAAAGGTGCTCTGAAGGCGATGAACTGGCCACCAGCATGTCGTAAAGGTATACAAACACGAAAGGCAGATCCCGTAACACGTAGTCCATGAGCCGCTGGAAAGTTTGAGCAGCATTTTTGAGCCCAAATGGTGTGGGCAGGAACTTAAACAAACCAAATGGTATGATCACAGCTGTTTTGGGGATTTTAAGAGGGTGTATGGGCACCTGATGGTATCCCCTGATCAGGTCCACCTTCGAGAAAATGACCTTGCCAGCCAGGTGCACGGAAAAATCCTGGATGTGGGACACCGGGTAGCGTTCAGGCGTTGTCGCGTTGTTGAGCCACCGGTAGTCCCCGCAAGGGCGTCAGCCCCCTCCTGGTTTGGGGACAAGGTGCAGGGGGGAGGCCCAAGGACTGTTGGAGCGTCGAACAATCCCTAGGCGCTCCATGGACTCTAACTCCATCTTGGCTACGGCAAGCTTGTTCGGCTTGAGGCGACGACCGCGGGCGTATACGAGCGGGCCAGTGGTGTCAATGTGGTTCTCGACACCGTGCTTGGCTGTGGAAGAGGAGAAGGTGGGCCAGGACAGTGCTGGGAACTCGGCGAGCAGGTGTTGGAAACCGTCTGTGACGGAGAGCAGGCTGGAGAGGTGTACTGCACCAGAGTTGCTGAGTGCGCAGGCATAAGAACAGAAAGAGACAGCGTCGATCAAGCGCTGATTTTTAACGTCTACTAACAGTCCATATGCACACAAAAAATCCGAACCCAAGTGCGGAACAGCGACCTTGGCCATCACAAAGTCCCAGCCAAAGCGTTGTCCCCCAAAACATAGTTCAACACGCCTTGTGCCGTATGTATGGATAGGGCTTCCATTGGCAGCTTCCATGTGGGGGCCGTGGGTGTCCGCCACCACGTCCACCTGTGAAGCAGGCAGTAGACTCCGCTGCGCCCCTGTGTCGCAGAGGAAACGTCGGCTGGAGATGAGGTCGTGGATGAAGAGCAGCCTGCCGGCCACTCGTGAGCGCCGGCCTTGGCGTTTCCCACACCACCGAAGCTGCATGGAGAGCGGCATCGTTTGGCCTTGGAGCCAAACTTGGCATGGTAGAATCACACACCCGAAGACTGTTGACGATGCGGTTCTGCTTCTGCGTCGAGCGTGTGACCATCCAGTACCTCAGATCCAAGACCAGTACGGAGGAGGGCAGCTGCGCAGGGTTGCTGACTAGCCAGGAAATACTTGTCAGCCTCAGCTGCCAGTACTCTGCAATCCGTGCTGGCAGTGTTGGCCAAAGCAGCTCTCACATGAGCAGGCAGTTGGCGCAGGAAAAGGTGGAGGAAAAGGAAATCCGGCTTGTTGTCACCCAGCAGATCGAGTATCCGGTCCGTTAGTTCTGAGGACTTACTGTCACCGAGCCCCTGAAGAGAGAAAAGCCTACTGGCCCTCTCAGTGTCAGACAGTTCAAACGTCTTCAGTAAGTATTCCTTCAGAGACTCATACTTTCTTGTCAGAGGACATTTAGTAAGAAGGCTCACCACCCTTGAAGCTGTAGAACTTCCGATGCCAGACACCACGTAGTAGTATTTCGTTTTATCTGCGGCAACCTGACGTAAGGCAAACTGTGCCTCAGTTTGAGCGAACCAGGCTGAAGCAGAAGATTCCCAGAACTCGGGGAGTTTAAGAGACGCAGCGTTGGCGGTCATGTCGATCTGGATACGTCCAGTAAAAAAACGTCGGGCTCACCAGTGTGGAAGTTGCTTTAAAGGCGTAGAAAACGAGCCAAAAACTTCTCACATTCAGACTCTGTGACCCGTGTTTATTAACTGACTCGGATGACAGAAAATGCCGGCAACGGTAAACGTCACCAGGACTCTTAAAGGGACCGCAACTATAAATTTAATCAGCGCGTCATAACATATAACAGAACACACATATGATAAAATGAATTATGTCGTCCTTGAAGAAAGCACTACAAGGCACTGTATGCACAGTCGTGCACACATACTGCAGGCAAAAATAGAGGCAGAAGGGAGAACTTTCTACTTGTGGAAACATTATCGCAACACATTATCTATTAAGGAATACAATCTTAGAGGTTCGAAAGAATCTAAAAGCTAACATGGAACCAGTGATAAGAGGGATACCATGTTACTCTTTTCAGGTCTGCATTTCCTTGCATATGGGTCATTTGATTTTAACGCAATGTGACCACTGGTGCTGACATCTCCTGCAGCAGTTTCCAGGTGTGTTGTCCCAACTGTTAAACACACAGGATGGGAAGATACGTTACATCCTACTCATGCTCAGGACAAGTTAAATCAAATAGGGTTGGCTTCCAAAAAATGATTGTAGACATGCAGAAGCTATTCGCCATATTTGGGAAAACAATGTATTTGTACGACAATGAATAAAACCATGACAACCAGTCTCAATCTTCCCCATTCTTCTCCAGCTAGTCTTGCTGACCTGGTGTTCTTTTTGGTCGCCTGACTAAAGCGAAAGGACAATCTTGCCAAAAACCTTCTGCATCAGCACCACCTGCACAAAAATAGACAGCATCTACTCACTCTCGCACAAGATGGTTCCCCCTGCCACTGCTCTCAGCTGCTTTTTTCATATCGGCCATCTTAGTTTGAGGTCATCCACCACCTCTTGTATGTTTTTGTGCCACTTATGAAACCAACATCATCTCCATAAATCTCTCGATGAAGTTTGAGAAAATTTGATTTGGTATGTTTGGTTGTGTAACAAAGTTTACCAGCATCGATTTCACAAATGAATAAAAAGTGCAGAGTAACTCAAGAGAACAATCAGTCTAATCATTTTCAATATTACAGCCAAATAGTGTCAAGATTTTGCACAAACTTGTCACATAAAATGGATAGAGAAGACTCCACGCCTGAGTGTTATACAAGAAAGACAAACACGAGGAAGAGTCAGTCTTGATTCTATTGAATGACAATAAGCTTGTGAAACTGTGCCTCCGTATCCATGCATGACCTTCTAAGCAGATTTTCTGGCAGGGTCTTAGTGAACACATACAGTACAAGTCGAGCGGAAACTAGGTTCTGTTCCAGTGATTTGTATGCCTATAGTTCTGGAATACACCACTTTCCAGCCTTTGCTCCGGCACTCAGACACCAATTCAGCATATTTGGCCCTCTTATGTTCGTTGGCCCTCTTATGTTCGTTGGCCTCCTCCAATCGATCTTCCAAGGTGACTGTAAATTATGTCTACTATTGTATATATATTAGAGCTGAAACGATTTGAGTAATTCGAATAATTCGATTAGAAAGTTGCATCGATTTACTCATTTACTCTGCCTTGAGGATTTGTTTACTCCAACTAAGCTGAAAAACCGCGTGCCCGGAACTGTGTACACGTGGAGTATGTTTCCGGGTATGTTTCAGTATAACCTTTAATTTACGCAGGTATTTTATGTTTGCGCTTTTAATGGTCATGTAAACAGCCTTTACAATATTACAATGTTGGTTTTGCAGTAAAGGATACATACAAGCGTACAACATCTTGAGTAATGTTTTTATTTTCTAAAAAATAAATAAAAATAAAGCATGATTTATCCAGTTACTCGATTAATCGATGTAAATAGTCACTAAATTACTCGAATACAAAAATAATCGATTGCTGCACCCCTTATACATATAGTGCAATCATTTGTGAAAATACACAACCAAATACATCCGTGCTCATTTCTGAAAATGCCTGTGAGCAAGCTGTTCAAACTACCATACATGGTTTACCATACTAATAACAGTGAGAGCTCATTTAGACAATTACACCTCCACACAGTCCATCATCTGGGAGGTTGGCTAGGTGAGGATTGCTCAGAAGATACAAAAGCCATGTCAAAGGAAGCGGAGTTGGTATTGTACATTGTTGGCTCTGTAAATCAACAAAAAAATAACACTAAACGAAAATCCAATCTTCTTCAGGTGTCAGAGCCTCTGACGTATGAGCTGCAGGCACGTATACAAAACCCAGGGAAGTGCAGTCAATGTACGCAAATGAGGCACTTCTGACCCCACTGCAGCCCGGAGATGAGGTTTCCTTGGGTTTGTGGTCACTGAATACTTGATTAATCAATGGAATCATCAACAGGATAATCAATTATAAAAAGATTAGTTTGTGAAAGCTCTAGATTTACCACATACGTATATATTGCACATGCTGAAGTTCTAACAGTCTGTTTAAAATATTTGATAAATGTCTGTGACATATTACTTCACTCTCACCATCAGAAAAGCAACTCAAAGTACATCAAACCCAGCTGTTGTGGACGTGCAGACTTAGCCGCCATCTCGAACTGAGAAGGAGCCTCATGAAATGTGCCTATCTTTGCAAAGAGACCAGACCTTTTCATTTGTCATCATCATACCAAAGAACAGACCCAAGAACCAAGGTGAGTTAGTCAGCAATATGTGGACCAAAAGAAATTGTGTCTTTTACAGCAGCAATCTCCAACCGTTTTAGCATTATGGACCAGATTATTGTCAAATAATATTTTCATGGACTGGCTTTTAAGGTGTAGCAGATCAATACAACAAAATGAAGTGATACGACCGGCATAAAAATGGTATTGTTGTGCCGAAGGAAAGGAAACGTAGGAGGTGTGTTGCAAAAGACTCGTAAAACAGGGAATAGAAAGAACAACGACGCAAGTATGTTACCACATTCCCAACACATCCTTCAGCTCTTAGTTCCATGAGTGAATTATGTATGCGAACATCACAGTATAATATAGTAATAAACGTAAATCCACTGTATACTTCTATGCAACTTGTTAGCAGCATCCTCATAACGTCACACCCACAACATAAAACATGAGTAACGTGATGTTATATTCATGTCACCGAGGTGTAGGAGAGAATCTGGTCCATTTTTTTAAAATAAAAGATTGTCCTGTCTCAGATAAATACAAGTGAAATAATGCAAGTTATTTATTCTTTCTTGTGTGGCTCGGTACCAACTGATCCACGGACCGGTCCGCGGCCCGTGGACCACTGTTCAACAATTATAAACTCACGACACATTTATGAAATCAGCGTTTCACAAACTTTGTTGAGCCAAGGCACTCATTTTACGTTAGAAAAATCAGCACATCACTAAACCAATATGTCACACAAAGTAAGAATACTGAAATACAGTAGCATAATAATAATGTCGTGTCAGTTTACTCAACTTATTAACTCAGTATGAAATTGTGTTAGATTGAACACTCACAGAAAGCCATGACTTATTCTGTTGTATAAATGGCATCAGGTGCATACATCTGTTTATTGTACAGTGGTGCCTTGAGGTACTAGTGCTTTGATTTAAACAACTTTGTCAAGATACCAGCAATCACTTGACCATTTCTTTGTCGTCAGATATAGAAAATTAAGATCTCCACTGCCAGATGGCAGCAGCAGTGGAGATCTGAATTTTCTATACAACCAAGATCAAGCTCTGGCAACCATCAATTACATCAATTGCTTTCCATGCAATGGAAGGGCACTATTAGTTGGTCGCAGATTAAAGCACTAATTATGTTAGCAACCAAAAAAAGACACCACAGAAGAACTAGGAAGGACATTACATTAGGTACAGCCGTGTTTTTGTGTTTACAGGTTATGTGGAGTGCTAATCTCAATACTGTACTGTTGAGTGCATTTTTTTCCTATGAAAAAGCATTCAAAAAATATATATGTTGTGTTTATATGCTAGAGTAGAACAAACTAATTGCAATTCCATTCATTTCAACATTGAAAGACAAGAAATATGAGCGTTTTGTTGTAGAAGCAGGCCAGTAGTACTTTAATATGGACTCGAAACTGTCTTTTGTCTTCTCTGACTTGACTGAGACTCCTTGTCATTTGACTTGGACTCAGGCATAGGACTCGCCAAAATATTTTCATTGAATCGACTGAGTCCAACTATTTTTATTCCTGAAGATTAACATCCTCCTTCAAATCCTCCCCAGGCTGTCGCTCTGATGAACTCATACCACTCATAGAGACTCAGAGACATAACCTCCTGCTCTCCCCACTTAAATTTTGTTAGTTAACTGAATGTTGCTAGTCACTTAAATGTTGTACAGAGGCAAAGATCAACCAGTCAAATTCCCTGTTTGGCATGCACAAACTTGATCAATAAAGCTGATTCTGAAAAGAACCTTGAAATAAAGATTTTCGGAGGCCTATTCTAACATGATCAAAATAGCTATCTGATTGGTTAAGCTGACCGCGATCATCAAATGATCTTTCAGTCATGTCAGCCAAGAGCAGAATTACGAACAATCATGATTTGACATTAGCCACAACATCTTAAAAAAGAAACAACCATGAAACAACCTGCAAGACAATTTTGGCGCTGTTTTGTAACCGCCTCACAGTTTGCTGTTCCCGAGTGACCAATCTCCTCCTTATCTAATAATTATTAAATAATTATTTTTTAAATTGTTTTTGTTGTTTATGTCAAACACTTTTGACAAATCAATAAAAAGAGATGCAAATTGTTGTTGTTTTCTGTCAACCACAACAGTAATGTCATTTGCCATTTTAATTAGCACAATTTTTTTGTGACAAAAATGATTTTGCTTTCTCACTAAAAAAAATTGTATTGGTCAATAATTTGTCAAGATTGCAGGGTCATCCTCTTTTATTAATGGGAGGGCAAAAGTCGATTTCCATAGAGACAGGATATCCATTTTTTCTACAGTGATGTTAAAAAGAATTGTAAAAGACTTTGCTACTGTTTGCTGCCAATTTCATGCAAAATCATGCATCTATCAAGTTGCAACCAGAAGGTTCTTTTTTACAACTAATGTTTTGATGGCTTTAAGGACTTCCTGAATAAAAAGATCTCCAGCGTAAGTAAGAATTGTGCAGGTTTTCACCAAGACAATTCAAGACAGAGTCAAATATCCCGATTTTATAAAATACAAATTAAGACCGTTTGGAATTGAAGTACCTTTACAGAATACGTAAAATATGGTAAATATCTTTGGAAAACACTGCTGAACCGCATTCGGGGGTCTCATTATTTGCAGTAATGCCATGTTTTGTTCAATGACTGCTATTCTGAAAAGTTTTAATATTGAATTAAATCTCATTTAGAAGGAATGTTTTGTCTAATCACTCATCTGCTCTTTAAATAATGGTTACATATCTCACTAATCTTGTCAAGGAACTGGGTAAATTTGAGGACACGTATTTTGAAACAATTTGGTCTACTGTTACGCGAGGAAAATAAAGTATTATGCACTTCGTAGCTTGTCTCGAGCGGTGGGTGGAACAACCGTAACTTTATTAAAATGACAATTTATTTGAGTGACCTCTTACCCGAGAAACAGCGACAGTCTCCAGAAGAGTAAGAAAACTCCAATAGAGTGGTTCTTCCTCTTCATCGCTTCAGCGATGTTCGGGCCCGGAGCCGTCCTGTCTCCTCGCGATTTTGGAGCTTTCAGCACAGCAAACACAACTCGTCCTTCCGCTGTAATTTAAAGACCAAAACGAGGACTCCCAAATTCACATGGTTGTGTTATTTCACATCGCTTAATGACATAACACAAAGGTTGGGCATGGAATCCGCTAACAAAAACAGGTGACTGGAAAAATACAAACAAAACAAGGACCAATGAGGTGCGCGCGCGACAGCTGTTCAACCTCAGCCCTGGGCTGAATGCGCTCGAGCAAGTGCAGAGTCGTAAGCAGTCAGCACGGGGCAGAGAGAACCGCCTACCTCATTGGATGATTGACAGAACGCCGACCCAATGATTTTGTCGCCTTTCCCGAAACAGAATAGCATCTGAAATTAGAAGAAGACCAGCGAAGTGGAACTAATATAACACGCCAATGAACCAGTATGCGTCCCCGTAGCTTTCCATCCTGCTGCCCTGACATCTTCCTCCTGTTCTTTCCATTTGTTTCTTCCTCCATCTGGCTTAAACACACTTACTCATTCTGCTCTGTTGGGCAGAATTACATTGAGACGCATGTGGTTGATATTCCCCGTCGTAAAGTAACCTAAGTTTATTCAAGTTTGCCATATGTGCCCAAAGTGGGCGTACGTAGAGAGGAAACGTTGATCGAAATGACATTTGAAGCCACAATTCTGCTCAGCCTACTGTGATTAAGGTTAAGAAACTAACTACTTTTGACAATTATCATATATTACAATATGTCAGAGGCGTAGCCAGGAATTTTTCCAGTAGGGGCGCACGCCCACAGGAAAAAAAATCTAACATCACCCACGCCGTTCGCTGATCGCTAAAACAACATCCGGGTCGGGGAGGCAAACAGTGAATGGATAACATCGCGCACATAGAATAGCGCAAGCACATTCGCGCAAGACCGAAAGAAAAAACCCGCATGAAAATGAAGAATCGAAAAAGCTCGATTTTTTTTCAACCGGGGCGCAGGGAGTCCGAACCGGGGCGCCGCCCCGGCTTGGCTACGCCTCTGCAATATGTAATATATCAAAAACTAGAATTTTGCAATTTCTGGTTGAATTGTGTAAGGCGTGTGAAGGCGAAATGTATGAAAAACTTCTTCGAGGAATGCTGCCGACCGATGTTGAAACGTGTTGAATTACTTGAGAAATGTAGAATATTTGGAGAATTTGTGGTGAATTTCAAAATTGAAAGTTTGGAATATTTGGTAAGTGGGAAGTTGTGGAATAGGTAGGCAAAAGATGAACAGTTGAAAGTTGGAATGGGTTGAATCGGTTGAAAAATGTAGAAAAACGAAACTTTGGAGAATTTGGTTGAATTTCAAATTTGGAATTTTTGGTAAGTGGGAAGTTGTGGAATAGGTAGGCAAAAGATGTACAGTTGAAAGTTGGAACGGGTTGAATCAGTTAAAAAATGTAGAAGTTAGAGCAAATGTTGAATCCCCATAGAGAATGGATGGGAAACTAAAAAAAAGCAATTGCGCCAAAATCTTTCTAAATTTGGAACAAAACAAAAAAAACGGCCTCAGGAGGTTCACTTTTGGGGTAAAACTGTTGAAACGGGTTAAATCAGACAAAAAACGAAAAAGTTAGCGCAAATGTAGCTATTTGGGCCACTCAGTGTTGAAATAAGGTCACTTCCGGTTTGATTCAGGTCACTTCCGGTCTAGTTTGCGTCACTTCCGGTTTATTTGGATCACTTCCGGTTTAAAACGGGTCACTTCCGGTTTAGCTGAGGTCACTTCCGGTTTATTTGAGGTCATTTCCGGTCTAAAAAGGTCACTTCCGGTTCATTTGGGGTCACTTCCGGTTTACCAGACGTCACTTCCGGTCTATTTGGGGTCACTTCCGGTTTATTTGGGTCACTTCCGGTTTAATTTGGGTCACTTCCGGTTCGTCTGAGGTCACTTCCGGTTTATTAGGGGTCATTTCCGGTCTAAAAAGGTCACTCCCGGTACATTTGGGGTCACTTCCGGTTTTATTTGGGGTCACTTCCGGTTTACCGGAGGTCACTTCCGGTCTATTTGGGGTCACTTTCGGTTTGATTTGGGGCACTTCCGGTTCATTCTGGGTTCATTGGTGGCACTTCAGGGTCATCCAAGATGGCCGCCACACTGGAATTGGGGGTCAAGGGTTGAATTGTGTAAGCATAGTGGAAGCCCCTCACACTGCCTGTCTGTCTCAATAGTCAGCGCCAGCGTCAGGTCGTTCGTCAGTTGCAGTTTACGCGACACTTCTTTGTCAGAGCCAAACTTAGCTAATGTACGTAGTTCCTCGTTGCGCAATGTCTACAGCATGTGTAACTAATGCAATACTGTACACTTGCTTGGTCACTTGAGGGAATACTCAGAGTTGTTTCTGATAACAATTTTCTTTCACTTTTGCAGAATAAATTGGTGCTTGACTTCCGATCACTGGTCTTGCTGATGCACCGTATTGCAGAGCCTGCTGGTTTTGAGTAAGACTTCTATCAAAATGTGTTCTCCTAGCTTTGTTAACATTGTGAACTGAGGGACAAAAATTTTTATGTTAAATTACAATTTGTTTTAATTTTATTTAACTTATTATAATTTACTCTATACTTCAGTGATTGTGAGTATCAGTGACAATTATAGTGGACATGTCACGAAGGGCCATAGAGAAAGAAGTGAGGGAAGTGTTGCAGGAATTGAGGCAAAGCAGAGTGACAGATTGCCATGTCAAAGACGACAAGGAACATTGGAGACGGCTGTACTTTGCACCCTTTCTGTTCATCTAGCCATCCTCACCATCCTAATGTGAAAAATATGAATTAGACATTAGGTTCTGGGTATTACAGAGAAGCATGGTGAAACAACATTTGCTGTCAGCTGCCTACCACTCTATGCACCTGCTCTGATCCAGCTACACAAATTTTGCAAGGTCACTTGCAGCATGCACACTAATAAAATGAATAAATAAATTATATATTAGAACATTTTTAGACTTGACATTTTAATCAACTATTCTGTGAGATTTCTTAA